>NC_090646.1:125649044-125960294 GCF_040937935.1 Hyperolius riggenbachi | reverse complement strand
TCACACTGCTCCTCCATTCCTCCTGCTGCTGCTGTCTGTCTGTGTTTCCCACTGCCAGGGTACACAGAATTACCGTCTGCTGCCACTCTGCCACCAGCTATTACGTCACAACAATAGCTGCTCACACTGCTCCTCCATTCCTCCTGCTGCTGCTGTCTGTCTGTGTTTCCCACTGCCAGGGTACACAGAATTACCTTCTGCTGCCACTCTGCCACCAGCTATTACGTCAAAACAATAGCTATATTGGTTGTAAAACCAAAACCAAAAAAAACCAATAAAAAAAAAAAAAGGTTTAATTTTTCTGAGGTGCCCGGGTTGAAAACTGTGTTGTCCCAGTTGTGTATTGGACACAATGTGGGCTGCACGACCGCTGTCTGGGACCTCCTGTTGTGTTTATTTACAGCCCTGGTATCACCGCTAGGTACCAGGGCTATTATGTCACGGCGAGCTGCCTGCCTCATTGACTGCCTGCTGCCACACACTCATCCTCCTCCTCCTGCTGCTGAATTTACCTCCTGCTGTCTTTGTGTTTCCACTGCCAGGGAGCACATACAATGGCGCTTCCAACATGCGTGCGCCCACCAGCTATTTGTTACGCTCAAAAATAGCTGCATTTCTTTAAAAAAAAATTTGAAAAGAGAAATACGTGAAGAAGAAGAAGAAGACGATATTGAAAAAGAAGGAGAAGGAGAAGATGAAGAAGAAGATGAAGAAGAAGATGAAGAAGAAGAAGATGAAGATGAAGAAGATGAAGATGAAGAAGAAGAAGAAGATGAAGAAGAAGAAGATGAAGAAGAAGATGAAGAAGATGAAGATGAAGAAGAAGAAGAAGATGATGAAGAAGATGAAGAAGAAGAAGAAGAAGATGAAGAAGAAGAAGATGAAGAAGAAGAAGATGAAGAAGAAGATGAAGAAGATGAAGAAGAAGATGAAGAAGATGAAGATGAAGAAGAAGAAGAAGATGATGAAGAAGATGAAGAAGAAGAAGAAGAAGATGAAGAAGATGAAGAAGAAGAAGAAGAAGATGAAGAAGAAGAAGAAGAAGATGAAGAAGATGAAGAAGATGAAGAAGATGAAGAAGAAGATGAAGATGAAGAAGATGAAGATGAAGAAGATGAAGATGAAGAAGATGAAGAAGATGAAGAAGAAGAAGAAGATGAAGAAGAAGAAGAAGAAGATGAAGAAGAAGATGAAGAAGATGAAGATGAAGAAGAAGAAGAAGATGATGAAGAAGAAGAAGAAGAAGAAGAAGAAGATCTAGAAGAAGATTAAGAAAGATAAAGAAGAAGAAGAACAAGTATATACAGTAACACTACACTACTGAACCAAATTAAGGACACAACTTCTCTTTCCACATTTTTTTTTAAAGGAACATCCCCACATAATCACTTGCTGTTGTTACTTGGAAAAAAAGATGTTTCTTGCATCATTCACCCTCAAAACAAGTGTTGGAAGCTATTTTGGGCCAATTCGAATAGTCAGCTCGAATAGTGAGCTCGAATACCGACTCGAATAGTGAGCTCGAAGTCCGAGGTCGAATCGAATAGTAAAAAATATTCGACTCGAATATTCGACTGACCTCGAATAATTTACTATTCGAATTCGACCAAATTCGAATTTTTAAAAGGGGTATTTGAGCACCTATAACAATGTGCAGTCACACAGGTGCAGTGAAAGGTATGCAGTGACTGCTGGTATTACAATACAATGTGCAGCTGTAACACAGGTGCAGTTAACAGGTATGCATGGACTGGTCTATAAAACAGCGTGCGGTCACACAGGTGCAGTGAAAGGTATGCAGTGACTGGTATTACAATACAATGTGCAGCTGTCACACACACAGGTGCAGTGAACAGGTATGCGGTGACTGGTATATAAAACTGTGTGCTGTCACACAGGTGCAGTGAAAGGTATACAGTGACTGGTATTACAATACAATGTGTAGCTGTCACACAGGTGCAGTTAACAGGTATGCACGGACTGGTATAAAACAGCATGCGGTCACACAGGTGCAGTGAACAGGTATGCAGTGACTAGTATATAAAACTGCATGCTGTCACACAGGTGCAGTGAAAGGTATACAGTGACTGGTATTACAATACAATGTGCAGCTGTCACACACACAGGTGCAGTGAAAAGGTAGGCACTGAATGTGCTGGGCCTGGCACAGTATAGCAATTAGCAAGGGCCAGCTGTGACAGACAGGGCTGTATATGCAGGTGTCAGTGGGCCACACAAAAAAAACAACACATCACAAGAACATTAGCTCTTAAAAGGGCTGTTTTGGGATGCTTTTTAGCAATAAATATCAGCAAAGAGCAAGCTAACCTAAGACCTACTGTATTTTTTGGACTATAAGACTCTCCTCCAAAAGTGTGTGTGTGTGTGTGTGGGGGGGGGGGGGGGGGGTAATGTCACTGCATCTTATAGTACAAATGCAGGTTGTACCTGACTTGTGAATGCCTGCTAATACCAACCTCCAACCCGCCGCGATGTCGTCCCTGTACTGTGCCCATGTAGAGGTGGACACGGGGACAAATGGAGGCCACAGGGGGACACAAAGGGACATATAGGAGGACACAAGGGGGACGGGGCAGGACACATGGAGGACACAACGGGAACAGAGGAGGACACAGGGAGACACAAGAGGTACAAGGGGGCATGATCCACAAGATGCCCCTTCACCATGGATGCACCAGATTTAGTATATATGTTTTTCCCCTGGTTTTTGTCCTCTAAATCTAGGTGCGTCTTATGCTCAGGAGCGTCTTATAGTCCAAAAAATACTGGTAACTAAGCTTTTCCTATCTCTCCAGCAATGTCTCTCCCTTATCTCTCACTACAGGGAGCAGACAGAGTGAGAACAAGGCTGACGCTGCTGCCTTTTATAAGGGGGGGGGGGGCTCCAGGAGGGAGTGCAGCCTTGTTGGCTGCCATTTGTCTGCTGACTGTGATGTAGAGGGTCAAAGTTTAGCCCAATGATGTAGTATAGGGGGCGGGTCGAACTTGCATAAAGTTCGCGAACCATCTCTACTCATTAATGTGGCAGCAAAAGACAGGGGAGGAGGGATGGAGATCCTAAGAAAGAAGACTCTGGTTGGGCAGCCATGGAATACAGACGAGAGCTCCTCCTGTGGTCCCATCTCCCCTCTTCCCTGCAATCAGTGAGGATACACCATACTCACCAATGTGGCAGCAAAAGACAGGGGAGGAGGGATGGAGATCCTAAGAAAGAAGACTCTGGTTGGGCAGCCATGGAATACAGACGAGAGCTCCTCCTGTGGTCCCATCTCCACTCTTCCCTGCAATCAGTGAGGATACACCATACTCACCAATGTGGCAGCAAAAGACAAGTTGAGGAGGAGGGATGACGATCCTAAGAAGGGAAACTCTGCTTGGGCAGCCACAGTATAGATGTCACAGAAGAGCAATGGAGAGTTCTGAGGAAAAACAATAGCCAGGTGGTGAGCTATAGAGGTGGCATTTCAGGACACAATATAGCTGCTTTGGCTTTAGATATACAGTACTTAAAATAAATTTGACATTGGGGATGATTAATCAAACTCCCATAGAGCCTTTAGTGCTTGTTTTATCTCATATTGTAGCATTTTTTCTGACTTCTCTTAATCTTATGACTCAACAACATTAAGCACCCATGAGAAAAGTTTAACTTAACGCCTCCATAAGTTAATTTTATGCCTAATTATGCACATAAATTAATGGTACTGTGTAAAATTGCACATAAATGATCTCATTTGGTATTGCCAAGTGACTCATGACATCTCTTCAGTTGTGTCTTTTATGTGACTTTAGAACTAACTTAAGATCTGCAATAAGCAGACTTTCACTAATAGCCACATCCAAGCTGTAACATTGCTATGCAGGATAAAAATTTGTTGATCTCAAATTTGTTTTCAAATTTACAGTTGAAATTGAATAAAAAGCATGGGGGTAAGAGGAAGAGAGGGGACCCTGCTCAGCTATTAGAGTTGGGCCGAACGGTTCGCCTGCGAACCGTTCCATGCGAACTTCCGTGGTTCGCGTTCGCGTCCCGCAGGCGAACCTTTGCGGAAGTTCGGTTCGCCCCATAATGCACATGGAGGGTCAACTTTGACCCTCTACATCACAGTCAGCAGGCCCAGTGTAGCCAATTAGGCTACACTAGCCCCTGGAGCCCCACCCCCCCTTATAAAAGGCAGCGGCGGCCATTACGGTCACTCGTGTGCCTGCATTAGTGAGAGTAGGGCGAGCTGCTGCAGACTGTCTCTCATAGGGAAAGATTAGTTAGGCTTAGCTTGTTCCTGGCTGCATACCTGTTCTGTGAACCCAACACTGCATACCTGTTCTGTGAACCCACCACTGCATACCTGTACTGTGAACCCACCACTGCATACCTGTTCTGTGAACCCAACACTGCATACCTGTTCTGTGAACCCACCACTGCATACCTGTACTGTGAACCCACCACTGCATACCTGTACTGTGAACCCACCACTGCATACCTGTTCTGTAAACCCAACACTGCATACCTGTTCGGTGAACCCACCACTGCATACCTGTTCTGTGAACCCACCACTGCATACCTGTTCAGTGAACCCACCACTGCATACCTGTTCAGTGAACCTGCCACTGCATACCTGTTCTGTGAACCCACCACTGCATACCTGTTCTGTGAACCCACCACTGCATACTTGTTGTGTTCAGTGAACCTGCCACTGCATACCTGTTCTGTTCAGTGGACCCGCCACTGTATACCTGTTCAGTGAACCCGCCACTGCATACCTGTTGTGTTCAGTGAACCTGCCACTGCATACCTGTTCTGTGAACCCACCACTGCATACCTGTTCTATTCAGTGGACCCGCCACTGTATACCTGTTCTGTTCAGTGAACACGCCACTGTATACCTGTTCAGTGAACCCGCCACTGCATACCTGTTCTGTTCAGTGAACCTGCCACTGCATACCTGTTCTGTGAACCCGCCACTGTATACCTGTACTGTTCAGTGAACCCGCCACTGCATACCTGTTCTGTTCAGTGGACCCGCTACTGTATACCTGTTCTGTTCAGTGAACCCGCCACTGTATACCTGTACTGTTCAGTGAACCCGACACTGCATACCTGTTCTGTTCAGTGAACCCGCCACTGCATACCTGTTGTGTTCAGTGAACCCGCCACTGTATACCTGTACTGTTCAGTGAACCCGCCACTGCATACCTGTACTGTTCAGTGAAACCGCCACTGCATACCTGTTCTGTTCAGTGAACCTGCCACTGCATACCTGTTCTGTGAACCCGCCACTGTATACCTGACCTGTTCTGTGAACCCGCCACTGCATACCTGTTCTGTTCAGTGAACCTGCCACTGCATACCTGTTCTGTGAACCCGCCACTGTATACCTGTTCTGTTCAGTGAACCCACCGCATCAGTGCGCATACCTGTGCAGTTAAGTGAACCCACCTACCTACGTGAGTGCACGCAGTGTGATATACCACTCCGTGCATACCCGATATGGACAAAACAGGTAGAGGAAGAGGTAGTGCCAGAGCCAGAGGAAGGCCACCCGGCAGGTCTGCGCGAGGTCGTGTAAATGTAATTTCGTGTGGACCTGGCCCACAGTACAGTGCTCGGAAGAAGGCACGTCCCATCACCTCCCAAGATTGTCAGGACTAGAGATGTCGCGAACCTCCGATTTTCGGTTCGCGAACCGGGTTCGCGAACTTCCGCAGAAGGTTCGGTTCGCGGAAAAATTCGCGAACCGCAATAGACTTCAATGGGGAGGCGAACTTTGAAAAATAGAAAAATTATGCTGGCCACAAAAGTGATGGAAAAGATGTTTCAAGGGGTCTAACACCTGAAGGGGGGCATGGCAGTGTGGGATACATGCCAAAAGTCCCGGTGAAAAATCTGGATGTGACGCAAAGCAGCGTTTTAAGGGCAGAAATCACATTGAATGCTAAATTGCAGGCCTAACGTGCTTTCAAACATCTTGCATGTGTATACATCAAACAGGGAGTGTAATTAGAGTACTGCTTCACACTGACACACCAAACTCACTGTGTAACGCAGAGGAGAAGGGACCGCTCAAGGGAAGAGGCGGTGTGGAGGAGGGTGGCTGTGAAGGTGCAAGGGAGAAAGTGGATGAAGACGATGCACCTGAAGGAGGAAGAGGAGAAGGAGTTTGGCTTGTCTTTTGAGGAGTGCTGCTTTTACTCAGGTGTTCTTGCCATAGCTGTTTGTGCCTTCTCTCCAGGTGCCTTCGTAAGGCACTTGTCCCTACGTGAGAGTTGGCCTTTCCACGGCTCAATTTTTGCTGGCAGAGACAACAGATGGCTTTGCTCCGATCTGAGACACACACGTGAAAAAATTTCCAAACCGCTGAGCCCCCCTGGGGTGATGGCGCTACGGTGGCATCAGCAGCAGCTGACGTTGAAGGGCATGTGTGCTCCCTGGCCATAGCTGGCGATACATGGCACCGGACACTGCCCCCAGCTGTTTCTGAGGACGAGCTCCCTCTGCTTCTATCATGGAGTCGTCTCCTCCTACTCCTCTCTGACTCCTCCTCTGAACTGTCCCCCTGGTCATCTCCTCTACCGGGAACATATGTGGTATCCGTATAATCGTCATCATAATCCTCCTGGCCAGCTGCGCTTTCCTCAGACACCTCCTCAAGTGCACCAACTTCAGGTGGTCCACCATCATCCCCATCCACACACGTTACGTCCATACTATCGCCACCTAACTCAGACGTATGAGGTGGTGTACCTGCGCCTTCTTGTTGTTGTTGCAGTAGTGGCTGGGAATCAGTGATTTCACCACCACCACCAAATAACTCCTGCGAAGTGTCAAATGCAGCGGATGTGGTGCTTGTTGTAGCGCTGGTGGCTGCGGGAGATGAGGTGTTCTGTGTTAAATACTCAATCACCTCCTCACGATTTTGGGAAGTGATGGCACGTGCCTTCTTCTGAGCACTGTATTTTGGGGCAGGTCCGCATGAAATCACAGCAACACCACCTCGCACAGTCACAGACCTGCCGGTGCCTGGTGGCCTTCCTCTGGGTCTGCCTCTACCTCTTCCTCTACCTGGTTTGTCCATTTTGTCCATCTCGGGGGTATGCTAGCTATATGCAGTGAGGTGGGTTCTCACTCAACACAACAGGTAGTTAGATGCAGTGAGGTGGCCAGGTGGGTTCACACTCAACACAACAGGTAGTTAGATGCAGTGAGCTGGGTTCACTCAACAGTAAAGGTACTTAAGATGCAGTGAGGTGGGTTCTCACTCAACACAACAGGTAGTTAGATGCAGTGAGGTGGCCAGGTGGGTTCACACTCAACACAACAGGTAATTAGATGCAGTGAGCTGGGTTCACTCAACAGTAAAGGTACTTAAGATGCAGTGAGGTGGGTTCTCACTCAACACAACAGGTAGTTAGATGCAGTGAGGTGGCCAGGTGGGTTCACACTCAACACAACAGCTAATTAGATGCAGTGAGCTGGGTTCACTCAACACAAGGCTAGGTATATGCAGTGATGAGGTGGGTTAAGTAAACACAACAGGTACTGGGTAGTTAGATGCAGTGAGCTGGGTTCACTCAACAGTAAAGGTACTTAAGATGCAGTGAGGTGGGTTCTCACTCAACACAACAGGTAGTTAGATGCAGTGAGGTGGCCAGGTGGGTTCACACTTAACACAACAGGTAGTTAGATGCAGTGAGCTGGGTTCACTCAACAGTAAAGGTACTTAAGATGCAGTGAGGTGGGTTCTCACTCAACACAACAGGTAGTTAGATGCAGTGAGCTGGGTTCACTCAACAGTAAAGGTACTTAAGATGCAGTGAGGTGGGTTCTCACTCAACACAACAGGTAGTTAGATGCAGTGAGGTGGCCAGGTGGGTTCACACTCAACACAACAGGTAGTTAGATGCAGTGAGCTGGGTTCACTCAACACAACGCTAGGTATATGCAGTGATGATGTGAGTTAAGTAAACACAACAGGTACTGGGTAGTTAGATGCAGTGAGCTGGGTTCACTGAACAGTATACAGTAAAGGTACTTAAGATGCAGTGAGGTGGGTTCTCACTCAACACAACAGGTAGTTAGACTTAGATGCAGTGAGCTGGGTTCACTCAACACAACGCTAGGTATATGCTCTGATGAGGTGGGTTAAGTAAACACAACAGGTACTGGGTAGTTAGATGCAGTGAGCTGGGTTCACTCAACACAAAGCTAGGTATATGCAGTAATGAGGTGGGTTAAGTAAACACAACAGGTACTGGGGTATATGCAGTACTGGGTAGTACAATGTGCAGCTCCCTGTCACACACACAGGCAGTCAGTCACTGAATGTGCTGGGCTGCTGGCAGTGGCACACACACTATCAATTAGCAAGGCTGTGCATGCAACAAAAGTGTCAGAAAAAAAAATGTACAGGTTGAGCTCTGAAAAGAGCTGTTGCTGGGTGCTTTAAAAGCAATATTAATCAGTCAGGAACAAGCAAAGCAGCCTAGAACCTAACTAATCTGTCCCTAAGAGAAAAAGTCTGCAGCAGCTGTCCCTTTCCTCTCTCTAGCAGGCACACGAGTGACTGTAATGGCCGCTGGAGGCTGCCTTATATAAGGGGGGGGGGGCTCCAGGGCTTACTGTAGCCTGAATGGCTACAATGTGCCTGCTGACTGTGGTGCAGAGGGTCAAAGTTGACCCTCATAGTGCATTATGGGGCGAATCGAACTTCCGTAAAAGTTCACCTGGCACAGGCGAACGCGAACCCCCAATGTTCACCTGGAACCGTTCGCCGGCGAACCGTTCGGTACACCTCTAGTCAGGATGTGGTTGAGTATTTAGCGACACAGAACACCTCATCTTGCTCAGCCACCAGCGCTACTGCTAGCACCACTTCCGCTGCATTTGACACTTTGCAAGAATTATTTAGTGTTGAAATCACTGATGCACAGCCATTGTTGTTACAGCCAGATGAATTTTCACCAGCTCATATGTCTGAGTTACGCGGCAACACTATGGATGTAACGTGTAAGGAGGATGAAGGACCTACTGATGGTGCATGTTTGGATTTGTCTGAGGCAAGCGAAGCTGGGCAGGATGATTACGATGATGACGATGATAGGGATCCTCTGTATGTTCTCAATAGAGGACATGAAGAGGGGGACAGTTCAGAGGGGGAGTCAGAGAGTAGTAGGAGGAGAGAAGTTGCTGAAAGAAGCTGGGGCAGCTCTTCGTCAGAAACAGCTGGTGGCAGTGTCCGGCACCCTGTATCGCCAGCTATGTACAGCCAGCCAACTTGCCCTTCAGCATCAGCTGCTGAGGTCCCCATAGTGCCCACATCCCAGGGTGGCTCAGCGGTGTGTAAATTTTTTAATGTGTGTGCCTCAGTTCGGAGCAAAGCCATCTGTTCGCTCTGCCAACAAAAATTGAGCCGTGGAAAGGCCAACACTCACGTAGGGACAAGTGCCTTACGAAGGCACCTGGAGAAAAGGCACAAACAGCAATGGGATGGCCACTTGAGCAAAAGCTGCAGCAGCACACAAAAGAAAAGTCACCCTCCTTCTCCTCTTCCTCCTTCAGGTGCATCATCTGCTTCTGCCGCTTTCTCCCTTCCACCTTCACAGGCACCCTCCTCCACTCCGCCTCTGCCCTTGAGCGGTTCCTGCTCCTCTGCCCACAGCAGCAGTCAGGTGTCCGTGAAGGAAATGTTTGAGCGGAAGAAGCCAATTTCGGCCAGTCACCCCCTTGCCCGGCGTCTGACAGCTGGCGTGGCGGAACTGTTAGCTCACCAGCTGTCACCATACCGGCTGGTGGACTCTGAGACCTTCTGTAAATTTGTCGCCATCGGAACACCGCAGTGGAAGATGCCAGGCCGCACTTATTTTTCGAGAAAGGCCATACCCCAACTGCACAGTGAAGTTGAGAGGCAAGTGGTGTCATCTCTTGCGAAGAGCGTTGGGTCAAGGGTACACCTGACCACGGATGCCTGGTCTGCCAAGCACGGGCAGGGCCGCTACATTACGTACACAGCCCATTGGGTCAACCTGGTGGTGAACGATGGCAAGCAGGGCACAGCGGACCAAATTGTGACACCTCCACGGCTTGCAGGCAGGCCTCCTGCCACCTCCTCTCCTCCTGCTACATGCTCTTCGCTGTCCTCCTCCTCCTTGGCTGAGTGGCAGTTCTCCTCTCCAGCTACACAGCCCCAGCTCTGCAGGGCCTATGCTGCATGCCAGGTACGACGGTGTCACGCCATCTTAGACATGTCTTGTCTCAAAGCGGAGAGTCACACTGGAGCAGCTCTCCTGGCTGCTCTTAAGAAGCAGGTGGATGAGTGGCTGACCCCGCACCACCTGGAGATAGGCAACGTGGTGTGCGACAACGGCAGCAATCTGCTTGCCGCTTTGCATATGGGGAAGCTGACACACATACCCTGCATGGCACATGTCATGAATCTAGTTGTTCGAAGATTTGTGGCAAAGTACCCTGGCTTAGCGGATGTCCTGAAGCAGGCCAGGAAGGTCTGTGGGCATTTGAGGCGGTCTTACATAGCCATGGCACGCTTTGCGGAAATTCAGCGGAAAAACAACATGCCGGTGAGACGCCTCATTTGCGATAGCCCGACTCGCTGGAATTCGACCCTGCTCATGTTCTCCCGCCTGCTAGAACAGAAGAAAGTCGTCACCCACTACCTCTACAACTACAGTAGAATGAAACAGTCTGGGAAGATGGGGATGTTCTGGCCCGACAACTGGACACTGATGAAAAATGCATGCAGGCTCATGCGGCTGTTTGAGGAGGTGACCAACCTGGTGAGCCGCAGTGAGGGCACCATCAGCGACTTAATTCCCTACGCTTACTTCTTGGAGCGTGCTGTGCGTAGAGTGGCGGATGAAGCTGCGAATGAGCGTGACCAGGAACCGTTACGGCAGGAACAGGCATGGGACCAATTTTCATCAGACCCAGCTGTTTCCTCAACACCTGCGGCAGCACAGAGGGGGGAGGAGGAGGAAGAAGAGAAGTCGTGTGCAGAAGATGAGTCAGACTCAGAGGATGATGAGCAAGGTGTTTCTTTGGGGGGGGAGGAGGAGGAGGGGACGGCGGCAGGAGAACACCCGCAGCAGGCGTCGCCGGGGGCTTGTGCTGCTCAACCTTCCCGTGGTATTGTTCGCGGCTGGGGGGAGGAGGTTGACTTACGTGACGTCACTGAGGAAGAGCAAGAGGAGATGGAGGGTACTGGATCCGACTTTGTGCAGATGTCGTCTTTTATGCTGTCCTGCCTGTTGAGGGACCCCCGTATAAAAAACCTCAAGGGGAATGAGCTGTACTGGGTGGCCACACTACTAGACCCTCGGTACAGGCACAAAGTGGCGGACCTGTTACCAACTCACCTGAAGGTGGAAAGGATGCAGCACATGCAGAACCAGCTGTCAACTATGCTTTACAATGCCTTTAAGGGTGATGTGACAGCACAACGCCAGCAAGGTACCACTGCCACTAATCCTCCTCCCGTGTCCACGCAGTCAAAGACAGGACGCTCCAGCGATCTCATGGTGATGTCGGACATGCGGACGTTCTTTAGTCCAATGCCTCGCCGTAGCCCTTCCGGATCCACCCTCCACCAACGCCTGGAACAGCAGGTAGCCGACTACCTGGCCTTAAGTGTGGATGTAGACACTGCTGTGAACAGCGATGAGGAACCCTTGAACTACTGGGTGCGCAGGCTTGACCTGTGGCCAGAGCTGTCCCAATTTGCCATCCAACTTCTCTCATGCCCTGCCGCAAGCGTCCTGACAGAAAGGACCTTCAGCGCAGCTGGAGTCACTGAGAAGAGAAGTCGCCTAAGTCACAAAAGTGTTAAGTACCTCACCTTTATCAAAATGAATGAGGCATGGATCCCGGAGGGCTGCTGCTCGCCCCAAGACTAAGTCAGTCCCCGCACACACAGCATCTCTGCCTGCACGCCGTGTGACTGGCTGCCTGGCCTGCCCCAAGAAGACTAAGTCGCTCCCAGTCCCTCCACACAGCATGTCTGCCTGCAGGCCGCTTGACTACCTTCTCCGCCACCACCAACAGGGTCCGGGACTCCAGGCGGATTGCTGAATTTTTTAGGCCGCTGCTAGCAGCGGCCGCTGTAATAATTTTTCTGGTGCGTGTACATAACTGCCTAATTTTTCTGGCTGCACTGCGGGCAGCTGCAACAACAAAAGAAAAGGCATGTACATGCGCCCATTCCCCTTCGTGATCATTACCTTGCCGTGGTGAAGGGGCTTGCGTATCACAATGAAGCAATGACCGGCGCCTAGATGAGTGTCTCGGGGGGCACACAAAATATAATAAGGTCGTTGCTTCATTGTGGTCAGACCAAATTTGATCAGCTGGACAGTCACTGTTCTGTCATTCAGCTACATCAGCCAGGCGAACATATGGGGTGTAAAGCCACCAAAACCTGCACTCTCGCCATGGTGCGCACCAGTCCAGCACGGCCGTCACTACACAAACAGATGTTTGTGGTGCGTTACACGGTGAGTTTGGTGTGTCAGTGTGAAGCAGTACCTTAATTACACTACCTGATTGATGTATACACATGCAAGATGTTTTAAAGCACTTTAGGCCTGTCATTTAGCATTCAATGTGATTTCTGCCCTTAAAACGCTGCTTTGCATCAAATCCAGATTTTTCCCGGGGACTTTTGGCGTGTATCCCACTCCGCCATGCCCCCCTCCAGGTGTTAGACCCCTTGAAACATCTTTTCCATCACTTTTGTGGCCAGCATAATTTTTTTTTTTTCAAAGTTTGCATCCCCATTGAAGTCTATTGCGGTTCGGGAACTTTAACGCGAACCGAACCTTCCGCGGAAGTTCGCGAACCCGGTTCGCGAACCTAAAATCGGAGGTTCGGCCCAACTCTACCAGCTATACTATACCTGTTTCCTAGCCACTATATCTGGTAATGAGCAGAGGAAGAACCAGCAAGTGTGTGAATCTTGACAGTTCTAGTTACCAATGAACAATGTCTGTCAGCAGTGTGCCTTGTAAAGGGTGTAGCAAAACCTCATCATCTAACAAAGCACAACACTCTGCTATTAGGCATGGTAGTTCCTCAGGCCTGAGTCCCTGGCCCAATGCTGTGACTGCCACTAGTAATTAGGGTTAGAGTTTACCGGACCCTAGGATTAGGCGTACGTATATTTGAGCCGCCGGTGAGTTGGACGCAGGGTAAGCCGAGTGACGGCTCACTTTGCTGCTGCTCACATCCCCGGTGGCGATAAATACTATTCCCCCTCCGAGTTGAAGCATCTCGGAGGTAGATGTAATTTGAGGTCGGGCGATCACCGGACCCCCAAATTACTCTTGTGTGGGGCACGCAGCGTAGCACTAGTGCTATGTTGGCGCCCAGCTTCGGCGTTGTGCAATAAGGGCTAGGCACCAAAATGACCTGCTGGGAGGAACAGTGCCAAGGATGAGCAATCAAGATTTGAAAGTTCAATCTCATGGTAAATTGGGCCTTCCTTACTTACCGAACTTTTCAGTGAGAAAGGGCCAGAGATTCGCTATGCAGCTGCATTTTTGCTGACACTCATCTTTAGCACAAGATGACTTGTTTTCTATTAAATGCTTTAAAGCAAATTAAAAATAAAAACAAACTATAATTCAGTGGCATAAAGAGGTTGAATATATATAAAGTATCGAACATTATCAACCTCAAATGCGATATCAGTTAAGTCACAAATTTCCAGTAAGTGGAATCTCATTTACCTGTTTCTCTGCATTATCATTTCCTACATTCAGTTATATTGTAAGCTGAGCTTGTTGTAAAACAATATAAATGGTTTTCCCGGAAACCCGTGAACGCCTGATGTATCCATGCACTGTACAAATATTCAAGCATAACTACAGAAAATGATTCTGAAAAAAAAGTATTCTTTTTTATGTTTATCACCACTGATCCAGATTTATACTTTTCGCGCCCCTAGACCAACTTTCTTGTTGCTTCTGTTCCATCTGCATGAGCACCCCCCATGGCCCAACACATGCTGGACTAATGTCACCCAATGGGGATTGGTACCCCCAGGGGGCATCGCTGGGCCAAGGCTGCACAGATGTATTGTCAGCCTGAAAGCTGACAATGCAATCTGTTGCTGTGCGGGGGAGGGCCAACAGAGCAGTGCAGGCATGATGTCACACGGCAGGGCAAGTGGCAAGTACACACACGGGGGCTGCTGCATACACACTGAATCAGGGCCGGATTTACCCATAGGCACTGTAGGCGAGTGCCTATAGGCGGCCCATGTATAAAAGGCGACTCTTTGGCCTCCCCAAAGTGGACCCTCTGCTACCCCTCCCTCCCTCTGCAGAGCGCGATCGGAGCGGTAATGAGAAGAGACTCCTGACGTTCCAGCAATGATGTCCCTTCAGCAGGGGCAGCGAGTCCAGCGCCATCTCCATAGCTATGGCGGGTCTCTTTGCGTGTGACCCGGCAGCTCGTAATAGTGCATCACATGAAAGATCATGTGACTCACTGTTACAAGCTGCCAGGTCACATGCAGAGAGACCCGCTGTAGCTATGGAGACGGCGCTGGAACCTCAGGAGCCGGTGAGTCTCTTCTCATTACCGCTCTGCAGCAAAATGTTGGATGAAGCCAGCATATCACATAAATAGGCAGTTTCACTTAAATATAATTAGGCAGCGTTGGCTGGCTTCTGTGCTGGCTAGTCTGGCTTTCTGCTGGGTGGGCTGGCCTGCCGCCATAGCATTCCCTGACCTTCTAGTGGACCCCCCCATGCTCCTACAGGTCTCCCATTGTAGCACCACAACTCCCAGCATGCCCTCAAAGAAAAAACACAGCTCCCTGCATGCTGTAAAGGGATACACAGTGCACGACATGGCACCAGAGCACCCAGTATGCCCACATAGAGGCACCACAGCGCCCAGCATACCCCTGATTGATGCACCACAGCTCCCAGCATGCCCGCCATTGAGGCACCACAGCTGACTCTGCCTGGGGGACATTCGGGGCACCCCAGAATAGATCTGGGGGATGTGCCCCTGATCTTTGGGGCTAGCAACGCCCCTGGTGCAAGTTGAGCAATTAGGGCAGAGAGCGCACAGCAGTTTTAACATTAGCATGACCTGTGTTACCTAGGTAACGTGAGCATTGCTAGAGTAACGTGCACTACATAATTTCTCTGGGTACGGCAACATTACCGAACTTTTGTTAATATCGCCCTGCACAGAACTTATCATCTAAAGTTAGGGTGCTATGGCTGGGTAACTTACATTCATGTCCGCTGACCCGCACATCTGCATCATAAAGTGTTGTCTCCCATAAGTTGTGCTGGGCTACACAGGTCCATAACTAGCTGTCACTCCCATAGGTATCTTTACTTAAGGAAATCATTCAGAAGAAAGGCTGCTGCACTCACATTCTCCCAACAAAGGGAGCAAGGAATCTTGACCAAAATCCACAATGCACAAAGGAAATCCCGCTGCACCAATGTTGTATGATGAAAAGGTAGAAAAATCTTTATTCAATATCCAAAGTCACAGCATCACAGCGTACAGATAAAAGCTCACTGTAACGATCGGTGTAACACAGAGAGGATCTGATTACCGGTGATCTGCAGTATCACAGAGAATGCAGATATATACCCGATTATTGATGATCTGCAGTATCACCGATAATCAGATATATCTCTAACCTCTGGACATCTGAGTGATGAGAGTGTTATGGTGCAACAGTAATACTTTGAGGACCGCACCTGAATATCAGGTGCTAGAGCAATAAGGAGTACTGCTCTGCAGCAAGTTCCTTCCGTTGGTCTGAACTCTCCGCAGGGAGGAGTCAGGCCGGGAGTGGGAAGGACAGAACGTGAGTGACACCAATGAGGGAGTGTCACTGACGGATCTGTGAACTATCTCTCAACAGGAGAGATAGTTCTCGAGGTCGGGCAGGCCAGGTCGTTACCACACGGACAGATAAAGTACAGAGACAGGAGACAGATGCAGAATCCTAAGACTAGCCGAGTTTGGCAACAGAGTATCAGAATGACAAAGGTACAAAATCAGAGATCAGAAGAATGGTCAGAAAAGCAGAAGGTCATAACAAATAATCAACAATTCCTAGACTAAGGTGTGAGTTCCTTGGTCATCAACACCTTGGAAACTGGTTTAGATAATAACACAGATGATAACAGAATTCCCTAGACTAAGGTGTGAGTTCCTTGGTCATCAACACCTTGGAAACTGGTCTAGATAATAACACAGATAATAACAGAATTCCTAGACTAAGGTGTGAGGTCCTCGATCATCAACACCTAGGAAACTGGTCTAATGTAACACAGATACTGACAAGGTCTGAGTGCTACCATGTAGTGATCGCAACGCCAGACACCAGAGGAATGACCAGCACCCAGTATATATACACCAGCGCTCTCCTGCGCCTCCCCTAAGCGCTGGACCAATGAAAACTGAAAGAATTGTCAGCTGACCGGCCTGGTCAGCTGACACCCTTCTGGCCGTCACAAATGCTCTGCCTCTCCGCGCGCGCACGCGTCCTTCTGAACCTGCGTGGACCATCAGTCCCAGCCACACCAGACATGTGTTGTAATGCCTCTGCTGTTTTGGATGCGGAATCCGCGGCACCGCTTTCCGAGCGTGCGGCGTTTTCTCCGCGTTCAGCAGTACTGACAGAAGTAGGCCTATGCGTGCAAACCGCCGCGTCGGACGCGGAATACGCCGCCCTGTTCTCTGGGCATGCGGCGGTTTCTCTGCGCTCCATCAAGCCAGTGAATGCAGGTCTCTGCGCGCAAGCTGCCATGTTGAACGCGGAATCAGCCGCCCTACTCTGAGTACCCGCGGCGGTTTTTCCGCGTTTTCTCACACTCACGCGTATCGGAGCAAAGATGGCTCCTTAATCATAGTGTAATGAGTGAGGCAGCTGCGGCGAACAGCACCGCCGCCGCAGCTGCCTCCGTGCCGCTGCCCGTCCTCCCGGCGTCTAGGACGCCGAGGACGGAACGTTTAGTTGCTTAGGGGTCACCGTCTTGTGCGGGCGCGCACACAGACAGGTCCTTTATGCTGGGAGGAGGTTTGTCAGCTGACCTGCTGGTCGGCTGACGTCACAGGAGCCTCATGGCGCCCAGGATTGGCTGACTGCTGGGGGCGTGCCAGTGAGGTCTCCTCTGCTTCATTCAGACACTGTCTGCTGTCGTGAATACAACCCGTGTTAGCGCTCAGACCTTAGACTAGATCCCAGGTGTTGAAACAAAGGACTTCACACCTAGACTAGGATATTATTTGTATTGTGATTGATATTCTGTGTTTGACTCTGGCTATACTCTGACTCTGCTCTAAGCTTATCGATTCTGTACCTTTGCCAGTCTGGTTGACCCATAAAGGGTCTTACAGATGTGGTTATAACACCTGTCGTTATTGCAAAGTTCATAGCCAGACACGGGAATTTGTCTCTCTGTCCAAGCAGACCAGTCATCAAATTGAGCAATACATTAATTGCAATACAGAAAATGTAGTGTATTTAATCACATGTCGTATCTGTAATTTCCAATATGTAGGGTGCACAACGAGACCTTTGCGCCAAAGGGTGTCTGAACACTATAATGGTACTGGTCGATCTTTGAAAAACATGTCATACATCACTCATGTGTCAAGTGTGTCCAGACATTTCTTATATGTACATGCAGGAGATATGTCTGGGTTAAGTTTTTGTGGAATAGAACAGGTAGTATGCCCCTCTAGGGGAGGGGATGTCTATAGATTGCTCCTCAGGAGAGAAGCGTTCTGGATTTGGAAGTTGGGCACACATACTCCTTCGAAGTCAGATGTTAACATGTTTTATTGAATAATAAAGATTACAGGTCTTTTGAGCTATGAGTATGTGATACGTTATATATACATCACTTTCTCTTTAAATGATGGGATATGTTATTATGTATGGGATCATGTTTGTTCTTATTGATGTATGACATTTTTCTAGATGGGATAAGAACTATGCATTATTATATTGTCTATACATTACAAGCGGATATTTTCTTATAGGTGCATGTTTATAATGTTTTAACAGAATTTTGTACACATTGTTGAGATATGACAAGTAGGCTAGTCTGTAGCCATTTTTAATATATATTTGTGTATTTTCCTTTAAGAGACAGGTGCACACCTTTGGGAGTGTCCACCTGCCTCTCTATATATACTGTGACACACATTTATTTGTGAGCTATGATTAAAGAGCCATCTTTGCTCCGATACGCGTGAGCTTTTATCTGTACGCTGTGATGCTGTGACTTTGGATATGGAATAAAGATGTTTCTACCTTTTCATCATACAACATTGGTGCATCGGGATTTCCTTTGTGCATTATCTTTACTTAACACTGACACAAAAATGACTGTGTTTGTCTTGCAGTGTTTGGCTATGGTGAGCAAGTCTTATTAAATGCCAATCAATAAACATTAGGAATCCAAAAGACATATCATCAGAAATGGCTCACTGGAATTACACTAAACCTCTGCAGTGACATTCATTACCAGCTGACTGCCAGAGATCTCACTCACATTTAGAGTCAACAACAGCATGAGCAAAGATCTTATTTTAGTGAATGGGAACCAAGCCAGCAGGAAACGGCTCTTAATGCAACAATCTGGTATAAATCTGACTCCTTTTCTGTCTGTAGCATTCCTGATTTTAGTGAATAAAAATGACATTTAGGGCCCTTTTCCACTAGCAGTCGCCAGCGTTCACGCTGAACGCTAGCGATTGCGATTCGGCAAAAGTACACAATTTCACGGCGATTTCCCGACGTTTGCGATCGCGATTTTTCTATGCTATGCATTGCATAGTAAAATCGCGGCAAAAATCGTTCTGCGGCGCGATCGCGATTGAGTAAAAAACGAATCGCGGTAGTGGAAATTACCTACCGCAATTCCTATGTTAAAAAGCAAACTGTAGCGATTTTAAAATCACTAGCAGTTTGCAATTTTGCTATTAAGCAATCGCAAACGCTCTAGTAGAAAAGGGCCCTTAGCAAGTGAGACTTATTCAAGTACTGGAAGGCAAACTCCAGTAATATTACTAGCTAAATACAATAATTAACCATGTCTTAAATTATAATAATAATAGATTATATTTTTTTACAGATTTATAATTATTGTATTTAAATGGTAACTGAAGAGAAAGAAATATGGAGGCTGCCATATTTATTTCCTTTTAAGCAATACTAGTTGCCTGGCAGCCCTGCTGATCCTCTTCCTCCAATACTTTTAGTAATAGACCATGAACAAGCATGCAGCAGATCAGGTGTTTCTGACATTATTGTCAGATCTGACAAAATTCACTGCATGCTTGTTTCAGGCGTTATTCAGACACTGCTAAAGCCAAAAAGATCAGTAGGGCTGCCAGGCAACTGGTATTCTTTAAAAGGAAATACATATAGCAGCCTCCATATCCCTCTCACTTCAGTTGCCCTTTAAAGTGACTCCGAGCTCATCTAAAAAATAAAAGCTTTAATCGCGCATGTGCAGTACTTTCACGCCGGCCGCCGTGATGACGCGAGGCGGCCGGCGTGTGACGTAATCCGCGTCATATGCGGAAGAAGCAGCCCGACACTCGGGAGAGTGTCGCCCGGGCTGCGGCCTGTCAGCCATTCCGGAGCGGGGAGAAGGAGAGGAGCCAGGACGCCGGCGTGGGACCTCCCGACCAGCACTGGGCTGGAGAAAGCCCCTGGTGAGTACAACTTTTATTTTTTAGATGAGCTCGGAGTCCCTTTAACTACTAAAAACCTCATATATTGAATGGTTGCAAACTGTATTTAGCTGTTTGAGGGAGGTCGGTGAAATTAACCAAAGTTTTCATATAAGCTCTAGTAGTGATTGTGCTGCAATGGTTTAGTAAGGTTTGAATGACATCTGTTGGAGTGGCAGATGGTTCTGGACCTCTGCAGAGCAGCAGTGCAGCTGCTGCCTCTGCATCCCCTATTGCTACGCCACTGGTGTCCATCAGAGAACATGCCAAGGTTAAAGTGAACCTGAGCCAAAGCTCGGGTTCAAAATAAGTTCTTACCTTGAAGAGAGGGAAGCCTCAGGATCCTATTGGGGCTTCCCTCTCTTGTTCGCAGCCTTCAGTTGTGCTCTACACTGTGGAGACTTGTGATTTTTACACAGCTGACATTACTTTGCGACTAAAGCAAGTAGGATAACTGGGCAATGAAGAGTGGGGAAACATGCCAGACTGTAGTATTCTGCGTAGAACAGGCTGCAGGAAGCACACACAAAACTGCAAATATTTATATAAGAGGAAAGGGGAACATTTATATCACTTTATTATACTGTCCTACCCGAGAATTTAAAAATATTGGGTTGCTGGAAAAAAAAACTCCTTTAAGTTTACATAGCGCAAAGTCCTAATTAGAGGGCTACTGTCACCTACAATTTTTGATTGAGTGTGAATGCCTAGGCCCCGTTCACACTTGCGTTTTGCCATGCAAACGGACCAGATCCTGATCGGATCCTGATCGTACGGTTCCGATCCGGATCCGGTCCGTTTGCATCAGGCATGCATCAGGCTGCCATCCGGATCCGTGGGCAAAATATAGCGAAATTTTAAGAAAAAAATGTTGGGGTCAGCAGAAGGTGCACCTGGTGCACCTGTAAAATTAGGCCTCACCTCCACCTCCGACATTCTGCCAAACAGCTCCAGCACGTCTGTCACTGCTGCTCCACTCCAGATATGCTGGGCCCATGTGTCCCGATCCGAAATGGCCGCTTGGATACGCATAGGAAGTGGGGTAGAACATCAGGTTTTTGTAGGCAGTGTGTTCTGTGCCTTCCGTTCCCCATTGGTTTCTGTGTTCCGGATGGTGCTGTCAGGCTCAGGTCTGGCTCCGGTCCGGATGCATGGGCCGGAGATCCGGACCCTAAAAATAGCGCATGTTGGAAAAGAGTCCGGAGTCCGGATCCGATCCGGCTCCAGTACGTACGAAACGGACGCGTGTGAACGTCCGCATAGACTTTACATTGCTATGCAGAACGTACGCTCCGTTTGTACAGTATGCAGTCCGGATCAGATCCGGAAAATCCGGATAGCGAACGCTAATGTGAACCGGGCCTTAAGGTCAACATGTTCAGCTTTAATTTCCCTTCTGCTTTTCAACATTTATTTTGTCTATAGCAAATGTGCTTTCTATGGACTGAGAACAGACAAGCATGTCACATGTAAGATCATTTCCTATTTTAATCTTTAAATCTTTTGCCAAGATGCAAACAGCTATAATTGCTGCGATCAATGCTTCCCTGCATTAGTCTAATGCTGGTGCTCTGCCTTGTGGTGGCACCATGGAGATGTCCTATTATCGAGAAGCCTCCTATGGTGTTGAAGTCTTTAGAGACTGTAGCGTTTGTATGGCTGCCTCAGCCCTCTTTTATTCACCCTAGCTAGGCCCATCTTCCATTCTGCCTAACTGAGGCACCTTTTCTATAGATGATGTTGACCTTCAAAGATTGGTGTGTTTCATTGATAAGAAAATGTCATTGAATACTGCATTAGACAGCCAATGAAATGAGAGGAATGTTTCCGTAATGTCTAAGCTGTTCAGTTATTCAAGAAAGTTTTGATTTTCACTAACAATAAAGTTCTTTATGAAGATCCCCGCTGGTTCTAGTGCTGAATGGTGCTACTGCATCTGAAGCTTTCTCATTAGCAGATTTCTTACTGCTGCGATAGACTGCTGGTTTGTCAATGTAACAAAACATCACAAGCAGCATTGGATTGCATTGGAATGCATGAGCAGACAAATGAAAGTGAATTAACGGAAGCTTCACGTGGTCGTATTGATCACTCACCTTGTGGATCTGTTCTAAATGATAAAAGTAAATGCTCCCAAATAATTACGTTTAGGGCAAGTGGTTATTAGAATCTTAAAGTTAATCTGACATAATAGAAGTACGGACACTGCTTAAAGTGAAACCGAGGTGAAAATAAACTAATGAGATAAACAATTCCATGCATCCTCCTACTACTGAAAATGACATTTTAAGTATCCCAGGGTTTTCTTTTATGTTTAAACATTTACAAAGTAGGTTGAATGTTTTACTGTCTCTAATCAGTGGAAGCATATTAAGAGTCCCAGCATTAGAAAAAGATCATGTATTTTATCCCCCCTGCCCTCAGAAGTTGTAATCTGCCAGGAAAACTTTTATTGCTGTAGTTTGCTTATCAGTGAGGTTTAGTATATTCCCGACAAGGTACCGACAAGACAGAAACTTACATGCCTACAGATTAACTCTTTCAGGCAGCAAAATAAAACAAGTAAATAGCCTTGTTATCAATATGTTTGTGCTGTACATATACATGTTTATCTCATCATGTCACATATCACCTTGGTACACTTTAAAGGGCACCCAAAATTACATTTAGATAAACAGTACAGTCCCAATCCTACTTTCATGTTTCTCAATGTCCAGGATGTCACAGACAATAACTATTTTTGCGTATAGATCATAAGTTATGTTTTCCTTAAGAACTTTTATGTTATGTTTGTCATCTCATTAATAGAGATGGCCCGAATGGTTCGCCGGCGAACAGATCCAGGTGAACGTCCAGGGGTTCGCGATCACGGAGAACCGCGAACTTTACCGGAAGTTCGATTCGCCCCCAGAGTGCACCATTAGGGTCAACTTTGACCCTCTACATCACAGTCAGCAGGCACATTGTAGCCAATCAGGCTACACTCCCTCCTGGAGCCACTCCCCCCTCTTATAAAAGGCAGGCATCGCCGGCCATTACTCTCACTCATGTGCCTGCAGTAAATAGAGACAGCTGCTGCAGACTCTCTCATAGGGAAAGCTTAGTTAGGCTCTTGTAGGCTTCTTAGCTTGCTCCTTGCTGATTCGTATTAATAAAAATAGCAACCAAAAACAGCTCTTTTGAGAGTTAATCTTGTTCTTGTGATCTATTTTTTTTTCTGTGTGTCCTACTGACACTTGTGTTGCATAGACAGCCTTGATAATTTATACTATGTGTGCCACTGCCAGGCCCAGCACATTCAGTGACTACCTGTGTGTGTGACAGGTGCACATTACCCATCACTGCATATACCTACCTATTGTTCACTGTGCACCCACCCACCTACGTAAGTGCATGCAGTGTCACTGTGCCTGTCCGCTACCTGTCTGTGTGTGACAGGTGCACATTGTAATACCCATCACTGCATATACCTACCTGTTGTGTTCAGTGCACCTACCTCATCACTGTATATACCTACCTGTTGTGTTCAGTGCACCCACCTCATCGCTGCATATACCTACCTGTTGTGTCCAGTGCACCCACATACCTACGTGAGTGCACACAGTGTGATATACCACTCCGTGCATACCTGTTAACTGCACCTGTGTGACTGCACATTGTATTAGTCAAGTCAGTGCATACCTGTCACTTGAATAGATTGCAGACTTGCCCTTCATAACAGATTCTCGTTACAGGTAGTACAGTCTATCAGTTTCATATACAGCAGGGCCTCGAAAGTCCTCCTGTATTGTTATTTTTGGTCACAACCTCGGGACGTGCATGCCATGCCTGCTGCCTTCCTTGGATGTGTGGTAGCCATTCCTGCTCCGTTGCCCACAGCGTGCCTCCTGCCTTCCTTGGATGTGTGGTGGGGGTAGCCATTTCTTAGGCTCCCACTCCGGACCGGAATCGAACCAGGATTCCCCGGCCATTACCAGTTGTCACTCACAATGGCAGACTTGCCCTCCATAAAAGATTCTCGTTGCAGGTACCGAACAGCAAGCAGAACAAGTATTTAAAAAAATAGATGTAAGCTTTAACAATGGTAGAGAAAGAACCATTGAAAGTTGATAAGGCAGTCAGACATTACCTGACATCACTGAGTGAGGAAGAGCAATCTTGCCATGGTGCGCACCAGTCCAGCACAGCCGTCACTACACTAACAGCTGTGTGCGGTGCGTTACACAGTGAGTTTGGTGTGTCAGTGTGAAGCAGTGCTCTAATTGCACTCCCTGATTGATGTATATGTTACGGCCAGAACCCGTAGTGTGGCCACTTCGCGTTCTGGCCAGCCACTTCGGGTTCTGGCCGGCCAATGTGCGAAGTGGCCGCAGCGCAGCGGCCAATGTTAGAAATGTTATGTTTACGCCGTCTCGCTGCGGCCAAATTTATTACAACTTGCTTAATTTAATTAAACATAGCCGGCGGCAATGTAATAGATGAAGCCGCCGGCTTTCACACTGCCTCTCTCCTCCCCCGTCTCTCTCCTCTCCCCGCCTCCCATACAATAAGTAGCAGCCGGCGGGGACATGCAGCCGGAGATTCGTTCGTCGCGGCAGGGGCAGCAGAGAGGGGAGGCTGCAGACATTGCTTCTGCCAGCACCCGCTCTGCAGGAACGGCAGGATTCCCCTGCCGCAACGAACGACTCTCGGGACACGCGTGTCCCCGCCGGCTGCTACTTATTGTATGGGAGGCGGGGAGAGGAGAGAGAGAGGGGGGGGGGGGGGGGGAGAGGAGAGAGGCAGTGCGAAAGCCAGCGGCTTCATCTATTACATTGCCGCCGGCTATATTTAATTAAATTAAGCAAGTTTCTAACATTTCCAACATTTCTAACACATTGGCCGCTGCGGTGCGGCCACTTCGCACATTGGCCGGCCAGAACCCGAAGTGGCTGGCCAGAACGCGAAGTGGCCACACTTCGGGTTCTGGCCGTAACATATACAGATGCAAGATGTTTTAAAGCACTTTAGGCCTGCAATTTAGCATTTGATGTGATTTCTGCCCCTAAAACGCTGCTTTGCATCCAATCTGGATTTTTCCGTGGGACTTTTGGCATCCATCCCACTCCGCCATGCCCCCCTCCAGGTGTTAGACCCCTTGAAACATCTTTTCCATCACTTTTGTGGCCAGCATAAATGTTTCTAGTTTTCAAAGTTTGCCTCCCCATTGAAGTCTATTGCGGTTCGCGAAAGTTCGTGCGAATCGAACATTTGGCGGAGGTTCACAAACCGAAAATCGGAGGTTCTGGCCATCTCTACTCGTTAATGATGGACCCATTGTGTCACCATGTGAGTTAGGCTGATGAGTACCTGCAGGATAGAGCTTACAGGTCTTGCAGGGACGACACAGGTACAGGACAGAGAGTTCAAAGGTTAAAGCTGTCTTTGTAGATAGGGATGGCTGCATAGAACAGCTTTACTGCCCCTCCCTCAATCTCTGGTGCCTAGGCCATGGACTGTGTGGCCTTGCGAGAAAAAATTTGGCCCTGAATACATGGACGATGTGTCAATATATATACTGCCTCCTATTAAAAATATCTCCACCAAAACATGCTATTAAATACCACAATGCCAAACCTGAGTGAGGCACATCAGGACTTAGCATACTTGATCTAGAAATGGAGCAAGTTTACAAGACTAACAGTACAATACAAAACCTCTATAAAATCGTTAGATACAGACTGCAGCCCCCATCTACTCTAATGAAGGGAGCCCACCATAGCCCTGGAAATAATAGTCATCTATCACCTTGTGGATGGCTGATGATTTTTTTACAAAGATATTGGTGCCCAACCTGCTTTGAACTTTTGCTGTCAAATTTTTAATCTTGCATTCAAATGGGCATCGAACACCTCAAAATCCTCAAAATGAACCCCAATTTTGACCACCTCTTTGACTTCAATACATTTTGTTTTTTGAAAACCATGGAAACCGCTAACAGATGAAATTGTGTCTGATTATTGCAAAAATGTCCCCTTTTTCTCCATGTCTTGTCAGCTATATTATTCTGCAATGTTGTCAAAAACACAGCAGAATAAGATTCAAAGCAGTATAAAAAGGATGGCCTTCTTCTCCGTACTTGCAGTCAGGGAGATTGTATTGGTACTCTTTAAGAACCCTAAACATACAATAACTTAAAAGAATTACAATATTGATCAGCAGCAGCATCCAAAAATCAATGTCTGTGAGAAAATGTCCATTATTAGCTCATGTATTAAGCCTGTAGCACAGTGATTGATCCTTCTGTGGAATATTGAAAATACCCATCACTACAGTACTTGGACCTCTTAGTAGTAATGGACATAAATCAATATGCTGTTATAGAGCTATTAAAATTATTAGTGTGCACTGTGAAAACATTTAACAACCACCAATTGACTGCCGCCCCCTGTGCTCTATCACTGAGCCTTCACACGCAGGTTTGATAGGCTGTTTTCGGGTATTCATGAACCACGACAATAGATCCTGCTTTCAAACATGACCCAGAGATATAAAATATTTAAAAACTGTTTAAAACAAATATTCTTTCCTCGAGCGAGGAGTGGAATGTAACAAAATTTATTGAACACAAAAGATGATGCATTTTGCAAGCCTTACCCGCTTCCGCGGGCCAATAGTATAGTGTCTGAAAGATAAAAAACTACAAAAAGGAGCCCCTATTTGAAAAAGGCACTCCAAGTCTGTGGTTTGTATCTTACATACACAGCACAATTGACCTGAGAAACTGGAAGAGCTATTTATTTTAAACAGTTTCCAAATATTTTATATTCCTTGGGCACTTCCTCCCATCCATCCCAGTCTTTCCTTCGGGCCTGGGCCCACTACCCCAGTAGTGTCCACTTTTCAGCAACACATCAATGTTACAGATGCAGAAAAGTGGACAGAAGCGGACACAACTGTGTCAGTGGGCTCAGGCCCTAAGTTAGGGGCCTCACCCTGATATTTGACATCCAGCTTTTTTTCTAAAGAGTGACTGACAACAATATAAAGAAGAATCCCAAGTTCATTCATGTGGAGAAAGCATTCTCCACATGCTTTCTTTTGTGGTTGCTTCCTAGAGTACCACCTTCTTAAGTAGCATTCTCTTAATTCCTTTATCCAGGAGCTGTAAATATTACATTATATTGGCGTGTGCATGGCACTTTGCCGCTCAGTCACTTTGGCGGAGGGTGCGTCAAATGATGGGTCAACCTGCTGCTGGTGGAATTCCAGGTGGCGTTAATTACTACTCCCCCTCCAAGCCATAGCAACTTGGAGGGAGAAGCAAGTTGGGATCCAGCAATTGCCAAGTCCCCGAATTTCCTGTGTGCAGGCTGCAGACTATAGCATTGCTGCTATAGCTGCCAAACTCAGGTGCTACACAGCATCCAGCATACACCTAGAAGCCCTGCCTCGATATTGCCACTCCTGATGTTTTGTGGTTGTTTCCTCTATTTCCTGTCCTGGAGCCCATTCCTTGAAGTTCCTCCACTGCAGGGCCGGTTCAAGTAACAATTGGGCCCTAGGGCAAAATTATCCTGGGGGCCCCCAACAGACACCCCCCGAACCAAAAAGCGTCATTAGAGGCCCTTTGTTGCAGCCAAATTTCCCTCCTGGGCCCCTGAGCTGGCTGCTAACCCTCCCCAATCACCTCCCAACTTAACAGACTCTGCAGAGTCCCTGGGGAGCAACAGTTAAGATGGGGGAGGGACAACTTTGGTGCCCCTACAGGCTCTGGGGCCCTGGGGCAATTGCCCATATTTTCCTATGGTAGCTCCGGCCCGGCTCCACCGGATACACTAACTGTTTTCAAAGTTGCCAGTTATCTGTTCAACTAACTCATTAAGATCCAATAGGAATGCTGTACAAAGGCAGTTATGCAGGCTTTTGATGCATGTGCACAGATGGTCTTTCACTCTACCACTGCCCAAACTCCACAGCAGGCACTTTTGAAGTGTTCATATGCATATGCAGCTGTTTGCGACCTATTCTAGGCAGTTGAGAAGCAGTAACCATATTGTTCCATAACTGTTCATATGTACCTACCCTTGTATTTTTATGGAAGAAAAAGTTCCGCTACACCAAAGGCTGGGTGAAAATTGGTTCTCCATTTATTGGTTACATCAGTGGATACAAAAATATGTTAAAAGGCTCACGCGTATCGGAGCTCAGGGCTCCTTAATCATAGCTGACACACTATACTAATGCAGCAGTTTAAGTAGACCAAGATCCACCCGCCCTAGGAAGGGAGGGAGGCATGGCCACAATTCTTAAAGCAATATACAACAATCTAATCACACATTAAAAATGGCAAAAGCCTAAACATGGATTATGATAATAAAATGTTACATACACAGTAACTGGTATAACATACTATGTGATTTGTCCAGACACACTAAGAAATATGACAAGAAAATATGTAAGTACTATAAATTAAAGATAAGGACTTAGGCACCAACGAGGGTCCATGAGGCCAGGCTATCAAAGACCAGAGTCATAAGTTAGACTAACGTCCATTCTGGAATTTAACCCGTGTGGGATCCGTGTCCCCAACCTCCAGATCCAGAAGGTCTCTCTTTTGCGCAAAAATCTATATAGGTCTCCTCCTCTCACAGAACGTGTGACCCTCTCTACCCCCTGAAATGCAAAGCCCCTCATGTCTCCCCAACTGCGTTGTGCATGGTGCCACTCGCGAGATAGTTTCCATGTTCAATGGTATGAGATTTCCGATTAAGCAATATATTAATTGTAATACCAATCATGTGGTCTATCTGGTGGGATGCACCATCTGTAAGTTACAGTACGTAGGTTGTACCACACGTTCTTTACGCCAACGCATTTCCGAACACTACAATGGGGCCTCTAGATGTCTCAGAAATAGTTCCTATGTCTCTCAGGTTTCCAGTGTGTCTAAACACTTTCTGTACACACATCAGGGAGACATGAGGGGCTTTGCATTTCAGGGGGTAGAGAGGGTCACACGTTCTGTGAGAGGAGGAGACCTATATAGATTTTTGCGCAAAAGAGAGACCTTCTGGATCTGGAGGTTGGGGACACGGATCCCACACGGGTTAAATTCCAGAATGGACGTTAGTCTAACTTATGACTCTGGTCTTTGATAGCCTGGCCTCATGGACCCTCGTTGGTGCCTAAGTCCTTATCTTTAATTTATAGTACTTACATATTTTCTTGTCATATTTCTTAGTGTGTCTGGACAAATCACATAGTATGTTATACCAGTTACTGTGTATTGTAAGGGATTAGTAGGTAGCGGGGTGCTGAGCTCCCTGGGATGAGCTTGAAACACAGGCACAGCAGGCTCCAATGGTGTTCAACAGCAAACGTGGTGTTTATTTACAGCTTTATACACTATATACAGGCAAGTAGTAAAAATGGTCAAAACAAAACAAAACAGTAAATGAAATCCTGCCACTCAGGCTGCTAGTCTAACACAGGTAACTTCCCTGTCTAAGCCACTGTGAAGAGCCTAACACTCCCCACAGTATTATCACTTTCAGTCCAAACAAAGTAGCTTTCCAGATTACCTTGCCTTCAGCAAGCTCTCCTGACCTATCTAGGTCCTTCCCAGGCAGAGAGCAACTTCAAACTGACAGCCTGCAGCTTATCAAGTTTTTTTTTTTTTTTTTTTTTTTTTTTTTCTGCAGGAGATCCAGCCCTGCTCAAAAGCTGGCCTGGATCAAGGGAACAGGGATGCAAATGACCTGAACCTGGGTGAGACATAAATCCCGTCCTGGACTTTTCCACCCAAATCCTCCTGATATCTGTCACATACCTCCCCCCCTTGTTTCAACCCTGGGGTTGGAACACAAGTGGCCCAGAAAGAGTGAATACGGGAAAGTGCATCTACATTGGACATTTTTGACCCTGGTCGATGTTTTACTGTAAAACAGTAATCTTGAAGTGTAAGAAACCAACGATTCACTCTTCTATTGGTTTCTTTCTTTTGAGCCATCCACTTGAGAGGTGCATGATCTGTAATTAAATCAAATTGTCGCCCCAGTAAATAATATCGGAGGGAATCCAGAGCCCATTTAATTGCCAAACACTCTTTCTCAACCACTGCATAGTTCCTTTCATGGTCATTAAGTTTCCTGCTTAAATACAACACCGGGTGCTCCTCTCCATCCTGAACCTGAGACAGTACAGCTCCTAATCCTACTTCGGACGCATCAGTCTGTACTACAAAAGGTTTTGCGAAATCTGGAGAATAGAGTACCGGCTGTGAACATAGCGCTTTTTTTAGAGTCACAAAAGACTGCTCTGCCTCTGGTGACCATTTCACCATCACAGAATTTTTCCCTTTTGTGAGCTCTGTCAATGCATTGGCTAATGTGGCAAAATGAGGTATGAATCGCCGGTAATAGCCAGTAATACCCAGGAATGCACGGACTTGTTTCTTATTAATGGGGCGGGGCCAGTCCTGAATAGCTTCTGTTTTATTTACCTGCGGTTTTATAACCCCCCTTCCAATCGTGTACCCCAAATACTTGGCTTCTTCTAAACCGATGGCACACTTTTTGGGGTTGGCCGTAAATCCTGCTTCCTGCAGAGAATTTAATACGGCCTGTACTTTTGGCAAATGTGATGCCCAGTCAGGACTGTGGATGATGACATCATCCAAATAGGCAGCTGCATATTTCTGATGAGGTCTCAGAATTTTATCCATTGCTCTCTGGAAAGTGGCAGGCGCGTTTTGTAACCCAAAAGGCATCATCTTATAATGAAATAATCCAAACGGGGTCACAAAGGCAGTCTTTTCCCTTGCAGAGTTGGTTAACGGTATCTGCCAGTAACCTTTTGTAAGGTCAAGAGTGGTCATATAACGGGCTGTACCCAAACGATCTATAAGCTCGTCAATTCTCGGCATGGGGTAGTTATCAAACTTAGTGACAGTATTAAGTTTTCTGAAATCATTACAGAATCTCAAACTTCCATCTGGTTTTGGAACAAGGACGATGGGGCTAGACCAATCACTATTAGACTCTTCAATGACTCCTAATTCTAACATTTTTTTAACCTCTTCCTTGATGGCCTCTCTCCTGGCTTCAGGGATTCTATAGGGTTTCAACTTCACCCTTTCTCCTGGCTCTGTAATAATCTCATGTTGGGTAATGGTGGTCTGTCCTGGTAACTCTGAAAACATTCCTTTATTTTTTAACAGCAGCTCACAAACTTCTTGTTTCTGGACACTAGACAAAGTTTCTGCTATTCTCACTTCTGGTATTATGGGGGCAATCACTGGAGCACACGGGACAGTTTCTGCTGACAGGGCCTCTCTATCCTTCCATGGTTTTAGCAGATTCACATGGTAAATTTGTTCCACCTTCCGTCTTCCAGGCTGACTAATTTTATAATTTACCTCCCCAACTTTCTCCAAGACCTCATAAGGACCATGCCATTTAGCCAGAAATTTGCTCTCAACCGTAGGGACCAGGACCAAGACCCTGTCACCAGGAGAAAACGTCCTGATTCGGGCCCCACGGTTGTAAATTCTCTGCTGTGAAATTTGCGCATGCGCCAAATGCTCCTTCACCATAGGCATCACCAGGGCGATTCTATCCTGCATTTGTGCCACATGCTCGATAACACTTCTATGTGGGGTTTTTTCACTCTCCCAAGTTTCTTTTGCGATATCCAGCAGTCCTCTGGGCTGTCTCCCATAAAGTAATTCAAAGGGAGAGAATCCAGTGGACGACTGGGGAACTTCTCTAATCGCAAACATTAGATAAGGAATCAGGCAGTCCCAGTTTTTCCCATCCTTATCCACAACCTTTTTCAACATTTGTTTCAAAGTTTTGTTAAATCGTTCCACCAACCCATCTGTCTGTGGGTGGTAGACCGATGTTCGCAAATGTGAAATCTTTAGTAGCTTACACAACTCTTTTGTAACCCGTGACATGAAGGGAGTTCCTTGGTCTGTCAGGATTTCCTTGGGAATCCCCACTCTACTAAACACCTGGAACAATTCTTTTGCAATTGTTTTTGCAGAGGTATTACGCAAAGGGATCGCTTCTGGATATCTGGTTGCGTAGTCCATAATAACCAAGATATGTTGATGGCCTCGGGCAGATTTTAGGATAGGCCCCACCAGATCCATAGCGATCCTTTCAAATGGCACCTCTATGATGGGCAATGGCACTAATGGACTGCGGAAATGTGGCAAGGGAGCAGACAACTGACATACAGGACAGGATGCACAGTAATTTTCAACCTCTTTTGCAACCCCAGGCCAGTAAAACCTCTGCACTATTCTCTCCAGGGTTTTTTCTGCCCCTAAATGACCACCCAACAAGTGCCCATGTGCTAGCTCCAGTACTATTCTGCGGTAAAGCTTAGGTACTACCAATTGTTCAATGGTCTCACCCGCCTTTTGTACTACTCTGTACAATAAATCGCCATTTATTACAAAATAGGGAAAGGACAACCTATCCCCTGGGTTCACAGGCTCCCCATTTTTCATTACCACTTGCTCACGGGCTTTAAAAAGAGTAATATCTTTCAACTGTTCAGTACAAAAATTTTCACAGTGTACATTTAAATCCGAAAATTCCACAGGGGCCTCGATTTCAGAGGCACTTTCATCATTTCTGGGGGATGCAGATGACTCCCCAGACATCTCCAACTCTCCTGCCAACACAGTGAGTGGGAACTCAGGAGTGTCCGAGGTGTCTAATGGTGCACTACCATCCCCAGCATTAGGAGTTATCAACAGTCCAGAATGACACAAAAGTTCCCAAAACTGTGGAAAATCTCTTCCCACAATTGCATCATACATCAAATGGGGTACCACCCCTACTACATGCGAGATCATACCTAGCACAGTTCCAAACTCTACGGTTGCTGTGGGATACTCCTGGGTATCTCCATGAATGCAAATTACTGCAACGTTTTCAGACCGGAAGTTCATAGGGGCCACCACATTTTTTTTTACCAGTGTGACCAGGCTCCCTGAGTCCAGCAATACAGTAATCATTTTTCCATTCATCATCATTATACAGATATGTCTCTCATTTCCTGGTAATGCGGTGCATGCCAGGGTGGCAAACAAAGATTGGCAATTTTCCTTAAAAGAAAAGTCACACTGCATGGGTTCACTCATTACTGGACAGTTTGCAGCAATATGTCCTACCTCATGACAGCGATAGCAAACAATCCCCCTCACCCTTTCAGAGGCATTAACCTTTTCAGGTCTCAAACGCCAGTCCGCACTTAAAGGCACAGCACCACTAGGTTCCCCTTTTTCACCCCCTCTTCGTATAACAGTTTTAGGGTGACTTAACCTGGGGCCTGTAGGAGGAGTAACCAAACTCTCAGCTGCATAGTACCTTTCAACCAGGTCAACAAGTTGATCTGCAGAGCTAATGTCTCCATGACTCACCCACTTCTGAAGAGCGACAGGGAGAGATCTCAAATAACGATCCATTACGACCCGCTCCACAATCTGGGGCCCAGTCAGGGATTCCGGCTGTAACCATTTCCTCACCAGATGGATTAGATCATACATCTGCGATCTGGGTGGTTTCCCAATCTGGTAGCTCCAGCCGCTGACGCGTTGTGCCCGCACCGCCAACGTAACACCCAACCGTGCCAAGATTTCCTTTTTCAATTTGTCATAATCTTTGGCCACTTCCGGCTCCAGATCAAAGTAAGCCTTTTGGGATTCTCCTATTAACAGTGGGGCTACCAGTCCTGCCCACTTGTCCTTGGGCCAGCCTTCCCTTTCAGCAGTCCGTTCAAAGGTTGTCAGGTAGGCCTCTGCATCATCCTCAGTGGACATCTTATGCAACAAGCGGCTCACCTGGATGGACGGTGTAACAGCAACCCCTGCAGCGGTGCTCTGGGAACTTTGTAGCAATCGCTGCTGCGACTCCATTTGTTTCTGCAGTTGCAACATCATCTCCATGTGCTGTGCATTTGCCTTTTGTAGTTCAGCATTTGTCTGCTGTTGCGCTGCATTAGCCAAAACCAACTGCTTCAACATCTCCTCCATGCTTAGCAGGCTTCCCCAGCAGACTTCCAGCAATGTCCTTGCATAAAACTGCCCGCATCCTCCACCACGTGTAAGGGATTAGTAGGTAGCGGGGTGCTGAGCTCCCTGGGATGAGCTTGAAACACAGGCACAGCAGGCTCCAATGGTGTTCAACAGCAAACGTGGTGTTTATTTACAGCTTTATACACTATATACAGGCAAGTAGTAAAAATGGTCAAAACAAAACAAAACAGTAAATGAAATCCTGCCACTCAGGCTGCTAGTCTAACACAGGTAACTTCCCTGTCTAAGCCACTGTGAAGAGCCTAACACTCCCCACAGTATTATCACTTTCAGTCCAAACAAAGTAGCTTTCCAGATTACCTTGCCTTCAGCAAGCTCTCCTGACCTATCTAGGTCCTTCCCAGGCAGAGAGCAACTTCAAACTGACAGCCTGCAGCTTATCAAGTTTTTTTTTTTTTTTTTTTTTTTTTTCTGCAGGAGATCCAGCCCTGCTCAAAAGCTGGCCTGGATCAAGGGAACAGGGATGCAAATGACCTGAACCTGGGTGAGACATAAATCCCGTCCTGGACTTTTCCACCCAAATCCTCCTGATATCTGTCACAGTATGTAACATTTTATTATCATAATCCATGTTTAGGCTTTTGCCATTTTTAATGTGTGATTAGATTGTTGTATATTGCTTTAAGAATTGTGGCCATGCCTCCCTCCCTCCCTAGGACGGGTGGATCTTGGTCTACTTAAACTGCTGCATTAGTATAGTGTGTCAGCTATGATTAAGGAGCCCTGAGCTCCGATACGCGTGAGCCTTTTAACATATTTTTGTATCCACTGATGTAACCAATAAATGGAGAACCAATTTTCACCCAGCCTTTGGTGTAGCGGAACTTTTTCTTCCATTGTCTACTGAGCTCCCTGGTTCCTGACTCCCTCAGGCTTTCAGTGTGTGGATGCTGCGGGTCCCTCCTTGCTTGTCCTTGTATTTTTATGAATGTAGTTAAGATTAGCCCTAGTGATGTATTTTTGCATTGTAAATAGCACAGCTGCATTACCTAGGTAACGCTTGCATTGCTAATGTTGCGCACATTACACAATTTGTAACACGCACTACTTAACTGTAGTAAGTATTTTTACCATTGATGTTTGCTGTCTGAAAATGGCCCTGTAAGTGTTTATCAGTGTCCTAAGGGGTACAGAATAGAGATGGCCCGAACGGTTCACATGCGAAAGCGAACATCACTGGTTCGCATTCACGGTGAACCACGAACTATATGCGAGTTCGACCCGCCCCCTATACTACATCATTAGGCTCAACTTTGACCCTCTACATCACAGTCACTAGACCCAGGGCAGCCAATCAGGCTACACTCCCTCCTGGAGGCCCCCAACCCCCCCCCCCCCAGCTCCATCGGCCATTTCCCTCACTCGGTCTGGCTGCAGCAATTAGAGAAGGGAGAGGAACCTGCTGTAGACATAGGGAAAGCTTAGTTTGCCTCTTGTTAGGCTTGTTAGCTTCCTCCGTGCTGATTCTTATTGCTAAAAAGCACCCCTCAACAGCTCTTTTGAGAGCTAATGTTGTTCTTGTGATCTTTTTTCTTTTTTTTTTGTGTGTGTGGCCCACTAACACTTGCATATACAGCCCTGTCAGTCAGTCACAGCTGGCCTTTGGTAATTTCTACTGTGCCACTGCCAGGCCCAGCACATTCAGTGCCTACCTTTTCACTACACGTGTGTGACAGGCAGCTGCACATTTGTAATACCAGTCACTGCATACCTGTTCAGGGTACCTGTGTGTGTGACAGGCAGATGCACATTGTATTGATACCAGTCACTGCATACCTGTTCACTTCAGTGCACCTGCATGACAGCATGCAGTGTTATATTATATACCAGTCACTGCATACCTTTTCAGGGTACCTGTGTGTGTGACAGGCAGCTGCACATTGTATTGATACCAGTCACTGCGTACCTGTCCAGTGCACCTACGTGACCGCACTCAGTGTTATATTATATATCAATCACTGCATACCTGTTCACGGTACCTGTGTGTGTGACAGCTGCAGATTTGTAATACTAGTCACTGCATACCTGTTCACAGTACCTGTGTGTGTGACAGCTGCACATTGAATTGATACCAGTCACTGCATACCTGTTCAGTGCACCTACGTGACCGCACTCAGTGTTATATTATATACCAGTCACTGCATACCTGTTCACGGTACCTGTGTGTGTGACAGGTGTATATTGTATTGATACCAGTCACTGCATACCTGTTCAGTGCACCTACGTGACCGCACTCAGTGTTATATACCAGTCACTGCATAACTGTTCACTGCACCTGTGTGACCACATGCTGTTTTATATACCAGGCCATGCATACCTGTTAACTGCACCTGTGTGACAGCTGCACATTGTATTGTAATACCAGTAACTGCATACCTTTCACTGCACCTGTGTGACTGCACATTGTATTAGTCACGTCAGTGCATACCTTTCACTTCATCCCCACCCCTGATATGGACAAAACAGGCAGAGGAAGACCCAGAGGCAGACCACCTAGCAGGTCTGTTCGAGGTTGTGCTGACATGATTTTGTACGGCCCTGGACCAAAGTACAGTGCTCAGAAGAAGGCATGTGCCATCAACTCCCAAGATTGTCTTGAAGTAGTTGACTATTTAACACAGAACACCTCATCTTCCGCAGCCACCAGCGCTACTACAAGCACCACATCCGCTACATTTGACATTTTGCAGGAGTTATTTAGTGGGGAATGTACAGATTCACACCCATTATTGTAACAATGAGATGAAGGCGCTAAGCAAGTTACACCACCTCAAATGTCTGAGTTAGGCGACACTATGGACATAAGGTGTGAGGAGGAGGAGGATGAAGTACCTGCTGTTGGTGGAGTTTTGGAGGTGTCTGATACAAGCGAAGCTGGGGAGGATGATTATGATGTTGATGATGATACTGCCATGGATGCCACGTGGGATCCTAATAGACAAGATGACCAAGGGGACAGTTCACAGGGGGAGTCAGAGAGGAGTAGGAGGAGACGAGTTGCTTAAAGAAGCAGGGGGAGCTCATCGTCAGAAACAGCTGGTGGCAGTGTCCGGTGCCATGTAACGCCACCTATGCCAGCAAACATGCCCTTCAACGTCAGCTGCTAACGCCACCATAGTGCCATAGTGTGTGTGTCTGCCTCAGATGAGACCAATGCCATTTGTTCTCTCTGCCACCAAAAATTGAGCCATGGAAAGGCCAACACCCGCGTAGGGACAACTGCCTTACGAAGGCACATGCAGAAAAGGCACAAACTGCAATGGGAAGACCACTTGAGGAAAAGCAGCACACAAAAGCAAAGCCACCCTCCTTCTCCTCTACCTCCTTCATGTGTATCATCTTCAACCGCTTTCTCCCTTGCACCTTCACAGCCACCCTCCTCCACTCCGCCTCTAACCTTGAGCGGTTCCTGCTCCTCTTCCCACAGCAGCAGCCAGGTTTCCGTGAGGGAAATCTTTGAGTGGAAGAAGCCAATGTCTGCCAGTCACCCCCTTGCCCGGCGTCTGACAGCTGGCTTGGCGGAACTGTTAGCTCGCCAGCTGTTACCATACCAGCTGGTGGACTCTGAGGCCTTCCAAAAATTTGTGACCATTGGGACACCGCAGTGGAAGATCCCAGGCCGCAATTAATTCCAAAAAAAGGCAATACCCAAACTGTACCATGAAGTTGAAAGGCAAGTGGTGTCATCTCTGGCACACAGCGTTGGGTCAAGGGTCCATCTGACCACGGATGCCTGGTCTGCAAAGCACAGTCAGGGCAGGTACATTACTTACACAGCCCATTAGGTCAACCTGGTGACCGCTGGCAAGCAGGGAGTACGTGGCTGTGCAGCGGACCTAGTTGTGACACCTCCACGGCTTTCAGGCAGGCCTCCTGCCACCTCCTTTCCCTCTCCTCCTACTCCTCCTGCTACATCCTGTTCGCTGTCGTCCTCCTCCTCCTTGGCTGAGTGGCAGTGCAACTCTACTGGTGCTGCAACCTCCTCTCCAGCTACACAGCCCCAGCTCCCCAGGGCCTATGCTGCATGCCAGTTACGACGGTGTCACGCCATCTTAGACATGTCTTGCCTCAAAGCGGAGAGTCACACCGGAGCAGCTCTCCTGTTTGCTCTTAACAAACTGGTGGATCAGTGGCTGACCCTGCACCAACTGGAGATCGGCAACGTGGTGTGTGACAACGGCAGCAATCTCATTTCGGCTTTGAATTTGGGAAAGTTGACACATGTACCCTGCATGGCACATGTGCTGAATCTAGCAATTCAGAGATTTGTGTGTAAGTTCCCAGGCTTACAGGATGTCCTGAAACATTCCAGGAAGATGTGTGGGCATTTCAGGCAGTCTTACACGGCCATGGCATGCTTTGGTGATATTCAGGTGAGAAACAACTCGCCGGTGAGGCGCTTGATTTGCGATAGCCCGACTCGCTGGAATTTGACCCTCCAGGAGGGGAGGAAGAGTCGTTTGGAGAAGAGGAGTCAGATGAGGAAGGGGGTTTTTTTGGGGGGGAAGAGGAGGCGGAAGAACAACCGCAGCAGGCGTATCAGGGGCTTGTGCTGTTCAACTTTCCCGTGGTATTGTTCATGGCTGGGGAGAGGAGGAGAACTTACCTGACATCACTGCGGAAGAGCAAGAGGTGATGGATAGTACACCTGCATCCAAATTTGTGCAGATGGCGGCTTTCATGCTGTCCAGCCTGTTGAGGGACCCCCGTATAAAAACACTCAATGGGAATGAGCTGTACTGGGTGGCCACGCTATTAGACCCTCGGTATAACCACAAAGTGGTGGAGATGTTTCCAAATCACCGTAATGGTGGCCATACATGGTACCATTTTTTCATACAATCTTACCATATCCATGTAGTATAAGGGTAAATTAAGTGAATATACTGAAAGGATAATTTAGGCAGTCCCCTTATATTATATAGAAATGGTAAGATTGGATGAAAAAATTGTACCATGTATGGCCACCATAAGGCAGAAAGGATTCAGCACTTGCAGAACAAGCTGGCAACTATGCTTCACAGTGCGTTTAAGGGTGATGTCACAGCACAACGGAATAAAGGTACCACTGCCAGTAATCCTTCTCCCATGTCCACGCAGGCAAGGACAGGATGCTCTAGCGATCTCATGGTGATGTCGGGTATGCGGACATTCTTTAGGCTTAGCCCTTTCTGATCCACCCTCCACCAACGCCTTGACTGGCAGGTAGCTGACAACCTGGCCTTAACTGCGGATGTAGACAACAGCGATGAACCCCTGGACTACTGGGTGCGCAGGCTTAACCTGTGGCCAGAGCTGTCACAATTTGCCATCCAACTTCTGTCTTGCCCTGCCTCAAGCGTCCTCTCAGAAAGGACCTTCAGCGCAGCTGGAGGCATTGTCACTGAGAAGAGAAGTCGCCTAGGTCAAAAAAGTGTTCAGTACCTCACCTTTATCAAAATGAATGAGGCATGGATCCCGGAGGGCTACTGCCAGCCCGAAGACTAAGTCAGTCCCTACACACAGTGTCACGGACGGTTGCGGGGCCGCAGGCGCGTCCTGGAACCGCCCGTGAAGAAAAAGCAATCGCACTCGATTCCCTGCATCGATTGCGCTTCAAATCGGTACAATCTGGGTTGAGTGTGTAGGGACAGCTGAAGTCCTTTTCTTAGCAAAGAGAGCACCATCCTAAAGGCTGGATAGCTCTTTTGATATGCTAATGAGCCTGAGCCTAATCTGCCCCAGAGAGTCCCTGGCTTCAAGCTGTGCTGATGGCCCATCCATCAGGTATAAGGTGACAAGCACCATGGCAGAAGCAATCTAGTTGGGCTAAAAGCCAGACCCACTGGCTCATTCCCAGCAGGGGAGGCGACACCTCGCTGGCTGCTCCAAACTTCAAAGAGCCTTTGCCTGGGAATAACCTGAGTCTCATAGCAAATCCATAACTTCCCAGATCTGTCATATTTCTGGGGTTCCTGAGATGGCAGCTTCGCCAAACGTGGGGGAAGTGTAGCATGAGCCCCGGTGCTGGTTCTGAGGAAGTTTCAGAACATTCTGAGGTAAGGACTGCCAGTTAGGCAGTTTAAAAGTGCCTGATGATACCACAGGGGTCCCACCCCTCATGTCTGGTATCAGGGCGCTGGGTAAATCGAGACAGACCTGAAAATGTTAATAAATCTGCCCTGACCTGTACGGTTCTGTGAGATAGAGCCCATATATGGGTAGATATGATTTCTAGCCCCCAGTACAAGGGGAGGGCTCATCTCATCTTCTAAGGGGGTGTATGGCTCCCCGCCCTCACTCCCTCCTACTGAAGCAGGGGCATAAGAATGGCAGAGGAGCCAAACTCAGTGTCCTCCACACTGAAACATCTTGCACTCATCAGATGCCAGCTTGAGGATATGCTGGCATCCACCTGGTCTGAACTCTGAACTCAAATTAAAACCAAGAACTCTGTTTTCCCACAAAAAGGACAACTTTCCAGGAACTAAGTATTTTTCTCCCTTCTTTTATTTTTTATACTGGCTATTACTGTCTTAATAATTGTGATAATTAATAATTGTCTGTATATATTAATTATTTATATTGCGTGAATAAACGACTTTCTCCAAGTCATTCACTTTCCGCTACCCTGCTTATCAGCACACACAGAACTGATCCCGGGTCTCTGAAGATACGCTACTGTTTGTTTGTTGTTGGCTAGACAGAATAACGTGTGTTTAACCGTTTTATTCGCAGGATTAGTCAGTCAGTTAGTGGGCTCCACGGTCCCATGATAACCGCGGTGGTGGCAGTTTACTCTGAACCAGTAGGTGAAGTTGTAATCACCCGTGTCTCACAGGCTCCCTTCTGAGTTGTCCGCGGCCAATTCTTAACGGTTCCTGCGCATTGACTGCGACCAGAGTTCGCACGATCCGTGCGCTGGCACCGTTTAGAAGGCTAAGTGCGGTCAGCCACTAGGGCTCCTGTGACAGTGTTAGGCAGCGGTTGGGACCTGTGTTGTGCTGAAAGCATCTACGATAGCGCTAGCGCTATCAAGAAACGAACTAATTCGTTGGTGTAGCTGGAAGGCAATATATTTTTTTATATATACAGAGAGACTGTGTAGCCAGTACCCCTCCCCAAAAGTTTTATTTTATTTGGCGTGGAAATGTCCGGGAACTACAAGAAAATGTGCCTGGCGGACCTGCAAAATCTTTGCCAAGAGAGAGGCATTGATGTCGGCCGCAAGAAACAAGGGGACCTGGTAACGGAATTGTTTCAATGGGATACCCAGCAACTGCAGGAGCTGGATGTGTCTGCTGAGGTAGACGCTGACCCATCTGACTCAAGGCAAGGGGAACCAGAGACTGAGACTCCTGACCGTACAGAGGTTGTGCATCCTGAGGGCCCTGCATCAACAGTTACGCAGGAGAATGTCAGTGTGGACCCCAACCCCAAAGTTTCTGAAAATACTCGCCCGGAACTGGCCAGTACTGGACTGTCCAGGGGTGCTGACCCGGTAATGCAGCAGGCATTACAAAAGCTGATGGAGACTGACCTGGACAAGTACATGCAGTACATGGAAGCCCGCGAGGAGCGGGAACGCCAATCTGCAGAACGCAAGGCTGCCGCTGCTGCTGCAGAACGCCACGCGGAGAGGGATGCCGCTGAGCGGGAACGCCAACGACAGCATGAGCTAAACATGGCAAAAGTGCAACAGGCCAGCCGGAGTTCACCGCCCAGCCTCCCTGCTGAAGGAGCTGCACCACCCGTAAGTGCAAAATTTAAATTTGCTAATATTGAAAAAGACACAGACATTGACTTGTTTTTGCGGTCTTTTGAAAAAGCATGCCGTCAGTATCGTCTGTCCCAAGACCAGTGGGCCAGACATCTGACACCTTTGCTGCGCTACAAAGCGCTTGATGCCTTCGCAGAATTGCCTGCGGAGATGGATAATGATTATGCTGCTATAAAAGACGCTATCATTACTAAGTACCAGCTGACGCCAGAAGCCTATCGGAAAAAGTTTAGGGCCTGGCAGAAAAAGTCTTCTGATTCGTACCGAGATGTGGCCAGCAGCTTGCTCACCACACTCCACCAGTGGACACTAGGCCTCACCAAAGGGTCTTATGATGTCCTGGAGGACTTGATAGTCCTGGAACAATTTCTGAACATTTGCCCTGCTGATGTACGCCAGTTTGTGCTAGAACGCAGGCCGGCTTCAGCAACTGTCGCTGCAGACCTTGCTGAGACTTTTGCAACTACCCGGGTGGTTGATACCCGCAGAACTGTCCCATCCAGCTGGAGAGGAGGTCAGCCCAATACCTCAGCAGACCCTCCTGCCCCTGTGAGCCGTCCGCCCCAGAGGCCACCCAGCGCAGCTGCTGCACCCAGGCCTGCAGCGCCTGGAGAGGTCACCTGTCACTACTGCCGCCAGCCCGGACACATGAAATTCGACTGTCCGGAGCGGAGACAGACACCACCAGCACCTGGATCATCTGCATCACCTGCACCTCACCCACAGCAGAGGCAACCCGCCAGCGAACCACAGCCTGGATCATCAGATTTTGTCCTGTTTGCCCGCGGAAAGGAAATCCGCGACCGAACCGACCAGCAGCAACTTGTTAGAGTGAACGGCAAAGTTGTCACCGGATTTCGAGACACCGGAGCTGACATCACGTTAGTTCACTCACATCTTGTGCCAAAGGAGAGCATCAGCTCCAGCCGATCCCTTGCCCTTACTGGAGTAGAGGGCACCCTTTTTCACATAGCCCACGCGACAGTGAAGCTGGATTGGGGATTAGGGATCCACGAAAGGGTTGTTGGGGTTATGAAGGATCTCCCAGTCCCTGTGTTGCTTGGGACTGATTTGGGCAAGCTTGTGTCCTACTATGAACCTGCCACGACCGCCTTGTCGCTCACGGGAGGAGACGGACTCTCCACCCACCACCAGGTACTTTATACACTTGGGGGAGCACCAGGGGGAGGCGGGTTGAATGTGCCCAGTTCAAGGGTACCAGGTTCAATAGTGCCTGCTTCAAAGGCACCTGAGTTTGATGTACAGACTGTCTGTTGTGATGATGCTGTAACTGTACCTGAGTTTACTGTACAACCTGTCTGTAATGAAAAAATGTCTATACCTGTCAATGTCATTACTGCATGCAATGATGATTTGAGTAATGTCCGTCTGTGCCATTCTGACAGTGTACCTGTGCTAGCAGTACCGCGCAGCTGCACTGCTCAGAACCCGAGCTCAGAACAGGTGGAGGGGGTTCCGGCCTCCTCCCCCTCCTCTGACCACAGGGATGAGACCTTTCAGCCGCTGGCCTCGTGTGACATGAGCCAGTTGGCTGAAACTGACAGCGCCGTATTCTCAGCCGCACTACAAAGTGACCCAAGCCTGAAGGTGCTCAGGCAGCAAGCCGCTGAGCCCCTCGCAGACGGGGCCGCTTTCAAGGTGTACTGGGAAGGTGGGAGACTGTACAGTGAGTCTGTACAGCCCCCTACAGGTAGATCCCACGCGAATACCAAATTGCTTGTGGTCCCGAGTGCGTTCAGGGGACATGTGCTGAAATCCGCACATGGTAATCCTCTGACAGGGCACTCAGGGGTCCGCAAGACACTTGCCGGTATTCGGAAACAGTTTTATTGGCCCCGGATGAACAGGGATGTAGCAAACTACTGCAGAGCATGTGCCGTCTGTCAGGAGCTGGGAAGGTCCAGGGATCCCCGCGGGGTTCCCTTAGGTCCACAGCCACTTAGCAGGGGAACCCCGCGTGGGCTGGCTGTTGACCTAACCAACCCACTGCCCGTTGTCAGCAGTCCCGGCAGACACCACGTCCGACTGCAGTGGCGCAAACGCCCTGTCCAGAACGGTCCATGTCGGGTCAACCCTGAGGGTAGCAGACCGCGCCCGGTCCCGGGAAACCGAGCCACAGGCTCCAATAGGTTTTCCCGCCGCACCGGCAACCCGAGACCCGTCAGCCAGGTTGGCCGACACGCAGCGGGCAGCCGACCCCAGAACGCCAACGGGGAACTAGATCAGATCTCGCAGGTTAGCGGCAACGACACACATCTTGCTGATGAATGTCTATCTGCCTTCTCCCCAGGGAGGGCTGTCACGGACGGTTGCGGGGCCGCAGGCGCGTCCTGGAACCGCCCGTGAAGAAAAAGCAATCGCACTCGATTCCCTGCATCGATTGCGCTTCAAATCGGTACAATCTGGGTTGAGTGTGTAGGGACAGCTGAAGTCCTTTTCTTAGCAAAGAGAGCACCATCCTAAAGGCTGGATGGCTCTTTTGATATGCTAATGAGCCTGAGCCTAATCTGCCCCAGAGAGTCCCTGGCTTCAAGCTGTGCTGATGGCCCATCCATCAGGTATAAGGTGACAAGCACCATGGCAGAAGCAATCTAGTTGGGCTAAAAGCCAGACCCACTGGCTCATTCCCAGCAGGGGAGGCGACACCTCGCTGGCTGCTCCAAACTTCAAAGAGCCTTTGCCTGGGAATAACCTGAGTCTCATAGCAAATCCATAACTTCCCAGATCTGTCATATTTCTGGGGTTCCTGAGATGGCAGCTTTGCCAAACGTGGGGGAAGTGTAGCATGAGCCCCGGTGCTGGTTCTGAGGAAGTTTCAGAACATTCTGAGGTAAGGACTGCCAGTTAGGCAGTTTGAAAGTGCCTGATGATACCACAGGGGTCCCACCCCTCATGTCTGGTATCAGGGCGCTGGGTAAATCGAGACAGACCTGAAAATGTTAATAAATCTGCCCTGACCTGTACGGTTCTGTGAGATAGAGCCCATATATGGGTAGATATGATTTCTAGCCCCCAGTACAAGGGGAGGGCTCATCTCATCTTCTAAGGGGGTGTATGGCTCCCCGCCCTCACTCCCTCCTACTGAAGCAGGGGCATAAGAATGGCAGAGGAGCCAAACTCAGTGTCCTCCACACTGAAACATCTTGAACTCATGAGATGCCAGCTTGAGGATATGCTGGCATCCACCTGGTCTGAACTCTGAACTCAAATTGAAACCCAGAACTCTGTTTTCCCACAAAAAGGACAACTTTCCAGGAACTAAGTATTTTTCTCCCTTCTTTTATTTTTTATACTGGCTATTACTGTCTTAATAATTGTGATAATTAATAATTGTCTGTATATATTAATTATTTATATTGCGTGAATAAACGACTTTCTCCAAGTCATTCACTTTCCGCTACCCTGCTTATCAGCACACACAGAACTGATCCCGGGTCTCTGAAGATACGCTACTGTTTGTTTGTTGTTGGCTAGACAGAATAACGTGTGTTTAACCGTTTTATTCGCAGGATTAGTCAGTCAGTTAGTGGGCTCCACGGTCCCATGATAACCGCGGTGGTGGCAGTTTACTCTGAACCAGTAGGTGAAGTTGTAATCACCCGTGTCTCACAGGCTCCCTTCTGAGTTGTCCGCGGCCAATTCTTAACGGTTCCTGCGCATTGACTGCGACCAGAGTTCGCACGATCCGTGCGCTGGCACCGTTTAGAAGGCTAAGTGCGGTCAGCCACTAGGGCTCCTGTGACACACAGCATCTCTGCCTGCAGGGTGCTTGACTGCCTTCTCCACCACCACCAACAAGGTCCAGGACTTCAGGCGGATTCCTGCATTTTTAAGGCCGCTGCTAGCAGCTAGCAGCGGCCGCTAACAAAACCGGTAACAATTTCTTCTGGTGTGTGTACATGCCTGCCTAATTTTTCTGGCTGCACTGCAGCTGCAACAATAAAACAAAAGGCATGTACATCTGTCAATTCCCCTTCTTGATCGTTACCTTGCTGCGGTGACGGGGCATGCGTATCACAATGAAGCAATGACCGCCGGGTATATATCAGTGTGTCAGGGGGAACACCCAAGATAATAAGGCCGTTGCTTCATTGTGGACAGATCAAATTCGATCAGCTGGACAGTCACTGTTGTTCTATTATTGAGCTACCTCAGCCTGGCAATAGAGACGGCCCGAACCTCCGATTTTTGGTTTGCGAACCGAATGTTTGTAGTTTTCAAAGTTCGTCTCCCCATTGAAGTCTGTTGCGGTTCGCGGGGTCCGCGCGAACCCGAAATTTTGCGGAAGTTTGCGTTCGAGGTTTGCAAACCTAAAATCGGGGGTTCGAGCCATCTCTAGTACAGAATTCTTCTGTACTGGTGACCTCAGCTGCAGTCAGCCTTTGCATATTTAAGCGTGTGCAGGCTGTGTACATGAATCAAACAGACATTGATCTACAGCAGGCATTGTCACCAGCGCATTTAGAAACTACTTCTACAAACTCCCAGACTTCTCACAGCCTCACAGGGCTCTGCTGCTGCCCCAGGGCATCTAGCAACAGGCCGGCACGCACAGTATAGCATGGGCTGCAACCTGCCTGCTCTGTACTTGACTCTAGACAATAAATATGGAAGAAGCTGATAGATGCTTAGCCATATTACTTTATAATGTAGCGTTGCTGAGTTTTAGTAGCAAAAATAATGACGTTCCTTAAATAAATAAAAAATAAATAAATATATAAATAAAAATAAATAAATAAAAAATAATTAGTAATAATGTTCCAATGTTCACTTTGTGGACACTGGAGCATTATGTAGGAAATAAATGTATTTGATGTAAATCAGATTTGCTGCCCCTGCGCTCACCGTGGTAGATATATGTGAAGATATGAAAAGCAAGGCCTATAGACCAAATCCAGGTGTTTCTGATTCTGTTAAGGTGATCCTAGGCAACACTTGTTTACATAAGCCTATCAATGCCTGAGTTAGCTGATGTTGGATAATTTACGGGGCAGAGACCTTTCACCAGCCAATTCCTGCAACACAAACTTCCACAGCTGGGGGCTCCAGTATTCTCAGCAAGTCCTGTGTAGTCATGTGTTGGGAACACAGAATACAACTTTTCTGACATGGAACATCTACAGTAAGTGGTGGCTTGTTCTTCAACACTAGGTTACACCTTTCAGACATGCCCTACTGGTGGTATCTGCAAGAAAGACATGGAGTAACAGCAGAGCTCTCTGCTCTAAAATATAAGCAACAGTATAGTAACCTTTTAGGTAAAACATTTATTTGTTAAAGCTTACAGAACTCTGACAATAAATCTGCAGTGTCTACTTCCTGGTTTCATGAGAGCACAGAAAGAGTCAACCTCCCATGTTTACATATAAGCACATAACTAGGGACAGGAAAATTAGACAGGCTGTTCTCTATAAACAAACACAGCGTGGACACAGGTTGGATTTCTCTCTTTTTTACTGTCTCCTGTGCAAGAGTTTAGGTCTACTTTAAGCAAACATGCACTACCTTAAAATGTTTTCTGTATTATTTCTGAACAATCGTAGAAAAACTGAATTAACAATCACATCTGCTCACATCAGCATGATTTCTTTTCTATTTCTCTGACTGTTTGGAAGAACTTTGTGAGCTGTTATTTTATTTTAAACTAAAGTGAAACACATTTAGAGGGAAAAAGGTAAATTTTATTTAGGCATTAACATGTTTATTTTTGTTCTGTAACAAGGAACCATAGTTGTTTTACTTCATAGACTATAAATTCTCATAAGTTGTGAAGTTTACCAGTCAGGACAGTATAGATAACATTTTGTCCTTCTAAGTAATGTGTTACAGAGCACATAATTATGTCCATACAGGGACGGATCTAGGGGGGGGGGGGCAGACGGGTCTCTTGCCCCAGGCGCAGTTTGTTGAATTCTTAAGAAGGCAGCAAAATTTGGATGGGTAATGGCAGTTTAGGCGCCAAAACCTGACTTTTAGGCACCAAAACTGGATGGGGAATGGCAGTTTAGGCGCCAAAACCTGACCTTTAGGCGCCAAAACCTGACCTTGCCCCAGGCGCAACTTGGTCTAGATCCATCCCTGTGTCCATACTAAAATGTGGAAGGCAGGCATAGACATGCAGTGCAACAGGTACTGAAACACGAAAGAAGAAATCAGATGCTTCCTACATTTTGATTATGAAAAGCAATTGTCCCACGTATGCCTGCATGCCGCTGATATATCATCGAGTGAGAGACAGACGTGTGAAAATAGATAAAGGTCGAGATTCAATTGACTTTTCTCCTAAGTTTTCTCACAGGTCATATTTTTCTGTCTTATCTAAGAAATGTGTTTTTAGGACCAAGCAACTGGAAAAGTAGTTTAAAAAGTTATATCAAATATAACAACACCCTATTTTTATGGAGACATCTCATGGGGAAAATTGAATCCAGCTCACTTATCTATAAACATATTTTAAAAGGTGAGATTTGTTGGTACCCCAGGAAAGATAAGCACATCCCCAATTAGTGTTTGTCTTTTGCAGTTTCAGCTGGTGAAAAGGTCACCTAATAGTAACTATGTGACTCTTAAAGTGGGATAAAACTCTAACATAACTCTAACATAACATTCAATAAAAATGTGTTTTCCTACATTTTATTACCCATACAGTTACTGTACTGTTACCATACTTGCTTTTGTGTGCACAAGTATTATTGACTATTTACAAATTACAAGTTCCCAAAGCACAGTTTATCTGCTCTGAAATCTGCCATTGCATTTCATTGCACAGTTGCTGTATTTATATATTAAAATCTAGTGATCCCTCCTCAGCTCTTTGCTTCTACAGCAGAGAGAGCACTTTTTCAGCACAACTAGGAATGTAGCAGACAAAGAAATGTAAATGACTTTAACAAACGTTGGATAGGCAGCCGCGGTGAACAACGCTACCACCGCAGCTGCCTCCAGCTCCCTGTTTAGCAATGTATCCGTGCCTCAGGCGTCTAGCACGCCTGAGGACGGGTCTGTCAGTTGCACATAGGGTTGCTTTGTCGCTTGCGTGCGCACACAGACAGGACATTTATGCGGCCGGTCGGCTGACGTCAGAGGAGACGCTCGCCGCTGCTCATTGGTTGATAGGAGGGGGGCGTGCCAGAAGGGTCTCCTCTGCTTCATAAGCCTAGCTGAATCACTCGCAACTTGTCTGCTGTTGCGAATACTCTGTGTTAGCGCTCAGACCCTTAGATAGTTCCGGTGTGCTTTGATCCAGGAGGAAACCGGGGATTTCACACAAGATAGGAATTGTTTGATAGCCTTAAAGATTTACATTACTGTGTTATTATTTGTGCATGACTCTGGCTCGTTCTGACTACTCTTCTGCTCAGTGACTCTGTACCTTTGCTCATCTGATCTTGCTGCCGACTCTGCTTGCTTATACCTTTCTGTCTCTGCCTCCCGATTTTGTACTGCATCTGTCTGTCTGTTGCCGAACCCGATCTGTCTGACTACTTTACTCTCACCAGAGGGCCCTTGACTCTGGTGAGGGACACTGTACTGTTAGTACCCACCAGCTCCTCTGGTGAGGTATTGCCAAAGCTATCAGTACTACTGTTGCACCAATCACTCATTGCTATTTGTTGTCACATCAGCCTCCTATATACCAGTATTATAGGTGATTCTGCAGATCACCATATAATCAGGTATATATCTGCATTATAGGTGATACTGCAGATCACCTAATAATCAGAATTCTGTTCTTTGCTGACACAAATCGTTACAGAACAGCAGACCAAAATGTCTATGGACGCACTGTGTAACCAGGTTGGGGCCTTGACCACAGCGGTGGATAATTTAACTGTATTGGTCAATACCCAACAGACTCAGATCACCAGCTGTCTGGGGCAGTCCGCACCCTCCAGACTGCAACTGGACCAGTGCAGTCTCCTCCAGTTATAGAGCCTAGAATGCCTATGCCAGGAAAATTTTCAGGGCACACATCTGATTTTCAGAATTTCAGGAACCACTGCCTCTCTTACTTTGAGATGAGACCTCTTTCATCAGGGACTGAGAGTCAGAGGGTAATCTTCATTAAAACACTTTTATCAGGGGATTCACAGACATGGGCCTACAGTCTTCCTAGTGGTCATGAGGCATTATCTTCAGTTCAGAATTTTTCAAATCAATGGCTATCATATACGGTGATCCAGATATCGCAGTCACTGCTGAGAGGAAACTTAAAAACCTCAGGCAGGGACATAACACCGCAGAGACCTATGCTGCAGAGTTTAGATGGTGGGCAGTATCGGCTAGGTGGGGACAGTTTGCCTTATTAGACTGTTTTTTATCTGGGTTATCTGACCACATTGTGGATGTAATGCTAAGTCATCCTGAACCCAAAACTGTTGATGATGCGATCTCACTTGCAGTAAAAATAGATCGCCGTATTCGTTATCAAAGGCAAGCTCATGGTAGACGCCCTGTGAGGTCTGTTCCCGTCACCTCTCCTACTCCTTCTCTTCCTCAGGATGAACCGATGCAGATCGGACATTCTAAATTGTCAGAGGTCGAGAAAAATCATAGACGATCAGAGGGGCTCTGTCTATATTGCGCAGAAAAGGGCCATATAGTACAGAATTGTCCTAAAAAGGCGGAAAACTCTGCCGCCTAGGAGTGGCTAGAGGTACTACCCTAGGCGAGCCAGTGTTACCTCTACTTGATAATCCGTTACTACTCCCTTGTTCTATTTCCTGGGAAGATCAACCAAGCATTTATAGACTTGGGTTCTGCCGCTAATTTCATTGATTATGATTTTGTTAAGAAATTGGGGATTCCCCTGCTTCCCTTAGACAGACAGATTGTCCTCACTGCAGTGGATGACTCTCCACTTCAAGGGAGCCATCTCCTGTCTCAGACTCCTAGTTTGTTATGTCGTGTGAGGGTATTGCATAGAGAACAAATACAATTTTTTGTGCTCAAAATGGCCACTTCTACTGTATTCCTTGGGATGTCGTGGTTGCAAAAGCATTCTCCTCAGATAGATTGGAGCTCCGTCCAGTTGCTTAGCTGGTCCTCCTTTTGCCATCATCATTGTATGGAGAAAGTTGCTGTTTGCACCACCAGGATTCAGATAAAAGGGTTACCTGCACAATATGCTGAATTCACTGATGTCTTTTGTCCTAAGTCGGCGGACAAACTTCCTCCACACAGAAGTTTTGAGTGGCCCCATTGAGTTAAGGCCTGGTTGTATGCCTCCTAGAGGTCATTTGTATAACCTGTCCGCTCCTGAAAAAGTTGCTATGCAGGACTACATTAAAGAAAACCTTGCCAAAGGTTTTATCCGTGCTTCTAAGTCTCCAGCCGGAGCAGGGTTCTTTTTTGTTCAAAAAAAAGACGGTGGGCTTCGCCCCTGCATAGATTATATAGATTATCGAGAACTGAATAAATTACCATAAAGAATTGTTACCCACTCCCGTTAATTAATGACTTGTTCTCCCAGGTTACTGATGCATGTGTCTTTTCTAAACTCGATCTAAGAGGGGCATACAACCTGGTGACGAAGGGAAGACGGCATTTAACACACCTGACGGGCACTATGAGTACCCTGTGATGCCCTTCGGGTTGTGTAACGCTCCTGCTGTCTTTCAGGAGTTGGTCAATGAGATTCTCTGAGAGGTCCTGGGACGATTCGTCTTGGTATATCTGGACAACATACTGATTTTCTCACCCAGTCTAGCTAAACACAGGGAGCATGTGAAGTTTGTCCTGAAAAAACTGAGACAGAATTCTTTATATGCAAAAATTGAGAAATGTCTTTTTGAGGTGTCGGAAGTTCCTTTCTTGGGGTATATAATTTCAACCTCAGGACTCTCCATGGACCCCAAAAAAGTAGCTGCCGTATTGGAGTGGCCACAGCCCATGGGGCTGAAGGCACTCCAAAGATTTCTCGGCTTTGCCAATTATTACAGAAAATTTATCAAGGGATTTTCTTCTGTAGTGTCACCTCTCACTAACTTCACCAAAAAAGGAGCTGACACTTATAATTGGTCACCCGAAGCACATTCTGCTTTCTCATCTCTGAAGAACTTGTTTTGCTCCGCCCCTATTTTGCGACATGTTGATGTTACTTGTCCCTTTATAGTTGAGGTGGATGCATCAGAGATTGGGGTCGGGGCTGTGCTGTCTCAACACTCGGGTTTCCAGGGCAGATTGCATCCGTGTGCTTTCTTCTCACATAAATTCTCTCCCACAGAGAGAAATTACGATATCGGTAACCAAGAGCTGTTAGCCATTAAACTCGCGTTTAAGGAATGGCGTCATTGGCTCGAAGGGGCAGAAGATATGATTACAGTCTATACTAACCACAAAAACTTGGAATATATTGAAGGGGCCAAGAGGCTTAGTCCTCGACAGGCGCGCTGGTCATTATTCTTTTCAAGATTCAGATTTATTATTACGTATAAGCCAGGGAGTAAACGTGTCAAGGCAGATGCCCTGTCTAGATGTTTTGAGCCCGAGACAGTACAGCCACCAACTCCCGAGAACATACTGCCCGAAAAGGCTGTCGTGGCAGCCACCGAGACCTGGGAAGATTGGTCGCTTACTTTGGGGCCTTATCAACAGGATATTCCCGAGGGGAAACCTGATGGAGTTCTATTTGTGTCACTTCATTTGTGGCTGCAAGTTTTACAATTGTTTCATGCACATAAAAATGCAGGGCACCCTGGAGTAGCCAGAACGCAGGATTTACTGTCTAGATGTGTGTGGTGGTCATCACTGGTCCTAGATTGTAGGGAGTTTGTCAGAAACTGTACAGTTTGTGCCAGGAATAAGCCATCCAGACAGGCTCCTGTGGGCACCCTTCAGTCTTTGCCAGTACCTGAGGAACCATGGACCCATTTGTCCATGGACTTTGTGGGCGAACTCCCCAGGTCCGAGGGGAAAACAGTCATATGGGTGGTAGTCAACAGGTTCAGCAAAATGGCTCACTTTATTCCACTGGACAGACTCCCCTCTGCCCAGGAACTGGCGGATCTCTTCATTCAACACATTTTCCGATTACATGGCATACCAAAAAATGTGGTGTCAGATAGGGGAGTCCAGTTTGTGTCCAAATTCTGGAAAGCCTTTTGTCATCATCTTGGAATGAACCTGTCATTTTCCTCCGGTTACTACCCACAGACCAATGGGCCAACTGAGAGGGTTAATCAGTCTTTAGAGCAGTTCCTTAGATGCTATGTGGCTGACGCGCAGTTAGAATGGGCAAAGTTCTTGCCATTCGCAGAATTTGCACATAACAACCTGAAAAGTTCCTCTTCAGGCTTTTCTCCCTTTCAGGTGGTGACGGGGAGATCTCCCAAATTCTCTCCATTGCCAGTAGTGTCTTCTCCTTTCCCTGCTTTGGAAGAGTGGCAGGGATCTTTTAAGGAGATTTGGACCATGGTCAAAAGGAACCTGGAAAAGGACTTCAAGACCCAGAAGAAGCAGGCTGATAGAAAGCGATCTGTGGAGTGGGACTTTGTACCCGGAGATATTGTATGGGTTTCTACCCGACATCTGGCGCTGAAACAGCCATCAGCAAAATTGAGTCCCAGATTTATAGGCCCATACCCTGTGTCTAAAAAGATTAATAATGTCACTTATGTAATTTCATTACCACCCAGTATGAGAAGTGTTAAGTCATTCCATGTGTCTTTGTTGAAGTCGGCTGTGCATGTGGATTCCTCTCCCCCCCCCCCCCCCGAGATGATTGATGGGGAACCTGAGTATGAGATTGAGCGGATTTTGTATTCTTGGTGGGTGCGTAACTCGGTACAGTACCTTGTTCATTGGAAGGGGTATGGACCTGAGGAGAGATCTTGGGTGCCGGGTCATTGCATGCATGCTGAGGAACTTAGGAAAGAGTTTCATGAGTTGCATCCTGAGAAGCCATGCAGGACGTGTCCGGAGTCCATGCCTCAAGGGGGTGGGGTACTGTAACAAACGTTGGAGAGGCAGCCGCGGTGAACAGCGCTACCACCGCAGCTGCCTCCAGCTCCCTGTTTAGCAATGTATCCGTGCCTCAGGCGTCTAACACGCTGAGGACGGGTCTGTCAGTTGCACATAGGGTCGCCTTGTCGCGTGCGCATGCGCACAGACAGGACCTTTATGCGGGGAGGAGGCGCATCAGCTGACCGGCCGGACGGCTGATGGCAGAGGAGACGCTCGCCGCTCCTCATTGGTTGATAGGAGGGGGCGTGCCAGAAGGGTCTCCTCTGCTTCATAAGCTTAGCTGAATCACTCGCAACTTGTCTGCTGTTGCGAATACTCTGTGTTAGCGCTCAGACTCTTAGATAGTTCCGGTGTGCTTTGATCCAGGAGGAAACCGGAGATTTCACACAAGATAGGAATTGTTTGATAGCCTTAAAGATTTACATTACTGTGTTATTATTTGTGCATGACTCTGGCTCGTTCTGACTACTCTTCTGCTCAGTGACTCTGTACCTTTGCTCATCTGATCTTGCTGCCGACTCTGCTTGCTTATACCTTTCTGTCACTGCCTCCCGATTTTGTACTGCATCTGTCTGTCTGTTGCCGAACCCGATCTGTCTGACCACTCTACTCTCACCAGAGGGCCCTTGACTCTGGTGAGGGGCACTGTACTGTTAGTACCCACCAGGTCCTCTGGTGTGGTATTGCCAAAGCTATTAGTACTACTGTTGCCAAACCTGATCTGTCTGACCACTCTACTCTCACCAGAGGGCCCTTGACTCTGGTGAGGGACACTGTACTGTTAGTACCCACCTGCTCCTCTGGTGAGGTATTGCCAAAGCTATTAGTACTACTGTTGCCAAACCTGATCTGTCTGACCACTCTACTCTCACCAGAGGGCCCTTGACTCTGGTGAGGGACACTGTACTGTTAGTACCCACCTGCTCCTCTGGTGAGGTATTGCCAAAGCTATCAGTACTACTGTTGCACCAATCACTCATTGCTATTTGTTGTCACATCAGCTTCCTATATACCAGTATTATAGGTGATTCTGCAGATCACCATATAATCAGGTATATATCTGCATTATAGGTGATACTGCAGATCACCTAATAATCAGAATTCTGTTCTTTGCTGACACAAATCATTACAATGGCATAATGTTATCACCTCTTCGTATGCAGATGCGGCCAGAAGATAAGGAGCTTTCCACTGAAAAACAAAGTGCTGTGTTTAACTGTTTCAATGCTGTTCTGCTACAAATTTGTTTTTGTGGTAGTAGATTTTATGCTGTAAATAAACTTTTAGAGCAAAGAAAAAATGCTAACTTTGATACCAGTTTAACGTAAGAACAACAGTAGAGGCCAGACCACCTTTCCTAGCATCACAGTACAAAACATTGAGCCATGACTTACATTAAACGTCCATGAAAATTAATGGAAAATTAAAGAGAATCTGTATTGTTAAAATCGCACAAACGTAAACATACCAGTGCATTAGGGGACATCTCCTATTACCCTCTGTCACAATTTCGCCACTCTTCGACGCATTAAAAGTGGTTAAAAACAGTTTTAAAAAGTTTGTTTATAAACAAACAAAATGGCCACCAAAACAGGAAGTAGGTTGATGTACAGTATGTCCACACATAGAAAATACATCCATACACAAGCAGGCTGTATACACCCTTCCTTTTGAATCTCAAGAGATCATTTGTGTGTTTCTTTCCCCCTGTTCTCATGCACTGAAGTTTCAGGCTGCTCGTTTCTTCCTGCAAACAGCTTTGCCCTTGTCTGTAATTCCTAAGTATGTGAAAGCCCAGCCAGCTCAGAGGACGATTTATCCAGCTTGTAAAAGATAAGAGAGAAGCTGCTCTAATCTAAATAATACACAGGCAGTGTGCATAGAGGGGCCTGGAAGGGGGAGATGCATCACAGAACCACAACACTGAAGAACTTGGCAGCCTTCCAGACACAGGCCGACAAGTCTGTCAGGGGAAAGATACATTGATTTATTACAGAGACTGTCATAGTAGAAAGTTCTGCAGTAAGCCAGAACACATTAGAATAGCTTTTGGAACTTGTAGGATGATAAAAAACAGGATGCAATTTTTGTTACGGAGTCTCTTTAAGTACTGAAAAAGCAACCTAACCTGACATAGCAGAACTTTTTTTCCCCTGGAAAACTGTAGCAAACTCTTGACATGCGCAGATTTGGGATTTTCGATCTAATTCCGCGGAAATGAAATTTCTGATTGGAAAATAGATTTCAGAAATCAAATTTCTGCGGACATACCACGGACAATGTGGAAGCATTGGACAAATAAAGGAATGCAGAGTCAATTTGGAAGTATTTGGCCACTCAGAGGATGCAAAAAAAATTACCGCAAAAATAGACTCCTTTGGAAATCGGATTTCTACGGAAATACTGCATTTCCTCAACTCTGTCACAAAACTCGGAAGCACTGGGCCAACCAGATAATGCAGAGTCAACTCAGAAGTATTCGGCCAACCAGAGAATGCACAGTCAACTCAGAAGTATTTGACCAATCAGAGAAGGCAGAGTCAACTCAGAAGTATTCGGCCAACCAGAGAATGCAGAGTCAACTCAGAAGTATTTGACCAATCAGAGAAGGCAGAGTCAACTCAGAAGTATTTAGCTAATCAGAGAATGCTAAAAAAAAAATACCAAAAAAAAAGACTCCTCAGAAACCGGAAAAGAAAAATAGAAATCAGAAATCTGCTGATTTGGTAATCGGTGGAACTCAAAATTTCCAACCATCTCTTGCGCAGTATCATCTGTGGGAGAGGCATAAACCATCTTTTCTTTGGACAACCAAAATATTACATTTCTCATCATGTCTAAGAGCTCCATGTGCAAATGATGGTGATATTCTCCCTTAACCTTATCAATAAATGGGGCAAGGGAGTCAGCAATTTCCCTATATTCTTTTAAATACTCCATGACTCCCTGGAACAGTTAGAGCATTTCATGTCCTGCCTGCTATTTGGCTGATCTTTTATTTGTTTTTTCCTGCCTCTTTTAGGCCTCCTTTCCAGGAACTGTTGAGCTGTGTGCTCAGCAAGCAGTTACCAGGCAGAAAAAGCAGTTATCATGCAGCAACAAGCAGTTACTAGGCAGCAGTGAGCAGTTGGGAGAGTTTGAGAGGCATTTCACTGCCTATCAGCGGTCCGTGGAAAGGAGGCCTTACTGAAGGGTGACTCTCTGTGGAAGCAGAAGTAATAGAAGAAAATTGAGTAAATGGGAGTAAATGGGAGTAAATGGGCAGCACGGTGGCATAGTGATTAGTGCTCTCACCTTGCAACGATGGGTTTCCGGTTCGAATCCCAGCCAGGTGAACATCTGCAATAAGTTTGTATGTTCTCCCCGTGTCTGAGTGAATTTCCTCTGGGCGTTTCTCCCCAAATCACAAAAACATACAGATAAGTTAATTGGCTTCCCCCTAAATTGGCCCTAGACTATGATACATACACTACACATACATAGACATATGACTGCGGTAGGGACTTGATTGTGTGTCCCTCTGAGGGACAGTTAGTGACAAGACAATATACTCTGTACAGCGCTGCGTAATATGTCGACGCTATCTAAATACTTAGATAAATAAATAGATAATAAATGGAACATGAGATTCCACAGCCTCTGTCCCTTCTAGCTGGCTGATACCTTACCATGGTCCTACTGCTTCAACTTCCCCTTCTCCTCATCAGACAGCCCCAGCCTATCCTCAGTGCCATGGAATTAAAAAAATCTATTGCCATAAAGTAAAAGAAATAAAAATCTAAATAGGTACCAGTTTTCCTAAATTATAGCATCAAAAACGAGTCTGTAGAGCTGATATTGTGGTTGATGCATCACTTCCATTTCTTTCTGGTGGCTTGGCCTCCTCATGCTCTATTGAATGTACTCTTGATCAACCGTTTACCTAATTTCTAAGTACATTGAGAGAGATAGGGAGATGGAAATGATCAATCTCTCTGCTGACCTGGGGACTTTCAAATACATTTGCTGTGTTTATGTAACATGAGTTGCACTAATTGCATAAAAATGTGTTCTACACCCCTGGCTTTAGTACCGCTAAAATTGTCATGCGCCGCCTCCATACCTCAAATTTACTGACAATTTGTGCAGCAGGAATTATCTAATTATCCATTTATTGTAAATAATCTAACAGTAAAATGTGTTGCATCTATATGGCAGAAATGGGACTTGTTTTTTTTTTTTTAAAGACACTAGATACTAGATACTATACTATCCTAATGAGCCTTCCCTCTCCTCTCCTGGTGCCCTCGGTGCAGCGCTGGCTTCCCCATTTAAATCCCCTGCTGCGGGGGACTTCGGAAGTCTTCGGGAGCGGAGTCCTCCCAAAGACAGGCGGCTCCATGCTCCGCACGCGGGAGTGCGCAAGAGAGGGCACTCATGCGTGCGCAGTATGCAGCTCCCAAAAGACTTTTCGAAGTCACCTTCGCCAGCAGAGGGTGTTTCTTTAATTAAATTCAATGCTGCATGCTCTTCACATGCATTATCTGTGTCTTATTAACCATCTTCTATTCCAATGGTGTATGTGTGTGTTGAGGGGAAGGGGAGGGAGGTGTCAAAATTCTAATAGACTTGACAAAGGCGTGGATGCGCCGAAACACGCTGTGAGGTCACTGCACACGGTTACCAGAGGGAAGGCTCATATTGTCCACACCATCAGGGACACCCATCACTGCTGGCCACAGAGGAGGAGCAGGTTGCCACCCATGGTCGTTTGATTGGGTTTTAACCCAAGATAAGTTTGTTGTCTACTACTTTCTAGTAAGTGTTTTTAAAACCTTGCGTGCTTTACGATCAATAACTTTTAATGCGCTACGGAGCGCTCTTCCTTTTTTTCCCTTATTTTTGCTATCACAAAAATCTAATGTTTTAGGGCTTGTAAAGGCTCCTTAATACTGATTTTTTGAGGGAAAACAAAATCCACCTAATACTGATATGGTGGAAAGGAGACATACATTGCCAAATGTCAATCTGGGGGGCACAACGTTTATGTAAATCTGATATCTGAGGGGGTGACATTGGGGCTATCTAATAATAAAACCTTTGGTGGCCAAACACTACCTAATACTGGTAATGGGGGAGAAGGAGCACAAGGACTACCTAGTATCAATATCTAAGAGCCCAATACTGACATCATTTTGCTTGAGGGGCGAGTTCAGTTATTTTTAGATTGACCTTGGCCTTCACTTGTTTAAACCTCTCTGACACTGCAGGTGTCCTTGGTAGTTTTTGGCACTCTATATAAATTGCTATGTATACAGTGCTTGATGAGGCCCAATGTAAAACTCACACTGGCATCCAAAGTTCCTTTGCTACACCACTGATGTGAACTATCCTATTGACCATCATTGTACTGCGGTTCAAATGCTTTTCCACAAATGCGCAAAAATTCACAAAATGTGAAATAGTGTGAGGCTCGGTTACAACTTGCTGCAAAAACTTACCCTTGGGAAAGTTTTTACAGCTCAGAGGAATGCAGGAATAGGATTTAACTGTTGAAAGTAGGTTCTGATTCCACATGGAAAAAAATTCATCTGTTTGCCACATTGAGTCCCAACTGGCTATGTTTTTCCAGACGAGTGAAGGCATTGCTCATAGCCACCTATGGTGCAATGCATCTGCCCCAAGAAACATAAAATGGAACGGACCGGAAACTGAACTGGTCCAGTCCACTCCGTCCACGCAAGACTGTTTACAATGGGAACTGAGCCTGAATAAGACCTAACTTATAGGTTACCATTTTTGCCCCAATATTATTGGCAGTGGTGGAGTCCCGATTATATGGCGCCAGGTATACTCGCGTCACCTTCGCAAAAATGCAATCCATTGTATTTGTTGCAGCATAAAACATCAGGCAATAACAATGTACGTTCCATTTGTAACAATAAGAACCTATTAAAGCAAAAAGCAGATGCGGGAATGAATCTTGCTGTTAGAATGATCATATCGTCGTTCCTTTTCAGTGCATTAGTGGCTTAAGCTCATTTGTGGTTATTTCCTTTATTTTGCTTTTTCATATTTAAATTTCATCTTTTCTGGTAATATCGGAGAGCAGCAGGAAGTTCAAATAAAGCAGCATATCCATCAGCTGAACAGTGGTGCCTCTATGATTTATCAAGAAGACGCTCTTACATTGCAAGCCTAATTACACTAAATGAAATGAATGGCAGCTAAATATTTTAGCAAAATGTTGACCATAATACTAGCATGTGGCCATTAGATATGCCGGCTCTGCTGGTAATTATCCTCTCCCACATGTAGCTGCTATTGATTAACATAGCTGAGGTGACATTTGTCTCTCTGCGCTCGATAAGCAGCCTGTAATGTGACATCCGCTTCTTAAAGGAAAGCGGGAGTCAGATTTCATCCATGTGAATTATATACTACTCAAATAATATGCTTATGTACATAAATGAAATAGCTGAAATGGGCTCAATTTTCTTCCGTAGATTTTTCCATTTATCCCTTTTACTGCTAAAAATATAATGTGTATTTTCAGTCGGGATTCAGTCTTAAGGTGCCCATACATCTAGTGATAATGGGCAGATTCGACCAAGAGACAGAGTTCTCTCTGATCAAATCTGATTAGAGAGAGAGAGATCTGTTGGTTGCCCATACCTCTGGTGATAATGGGCAGGTTTGACCAAGAGACAAATCTGTCTGTGACCTAATCTGATTAGAACGAGATCTGTTGGCTACTCATATACCCCAGGCAGATTCCCAATTGATTTTTTCAGGAATCTGCCTCGTTCAGCTTCCATCGCTGCCCCCCAAATATAAATGTGTCCCCATGCATGAAAATACTTTACTTGTATTCTGTCACCAACCACTGTGTCCATATATTTCCAGTTTACGCATTGCCACCCAACATGTGTACTGGCATAATGCATGTGACATCACATCCGCACCCCTTATGCAATATGCTCTTAGCCACATGGCTAAATGGAAAATGTATGGGCACCACAGTGGGTGATGGCAGACAGGTAAAGTATTTTCATGCACAGGCGGCACATTTACAATTGGGGGGACAGCGGCTGGGGATCTGGGATTATCGCATGCCATTACCTCTGTGCGCCAATCATCGATTGGGCATGCTTGTGGCGGTATCGATTTTCATCCGATTCAGTAATAGTTAACAAATTGGATGGTCGATCAGCCGCCAAGTTGCCATCTTTAGACTCTTGAACCACAGTTATGTTTTTCACTTATCTTTTACTGAGGTGTACAAACACTTTCATTTCAAGTATATTTCTTAATTATAGTATTTCTGGACTCTTCAAGTGAAATTTCACCATTATTTAGAATCATAAAAAGGAGACACCGAGAGCCCGATATAGTGTAGTATGTATTGAATTACAAGGGAAATGTAAATGTGAGTATAAGATACTCACAAACCAGGGTTACCTTCCAGGCAACAACTGTATATGCAGGTGAGGAGATTAAGACCTGTCCCCACTCAGGATTAAGAAGTCGCTCTCTGTAGATCGGCAAGAAAGGTGTAGGTCACCCCTCCACCAGGGGTGGACACAATGCTAGTAGTAGAGAACAGAAGCGCCAGCAGGATAAAAGTATTTAAAAACTTTAAAAGTGCTTGGGAGGCTGTGGTGTACTTACCTCCAAGAAGCAGACACGATCACTGTCAATTATGGCAAAACAAATTTATTGTATATCAGGCAATAAGTAGGGATATAGACAGTATATGGTCAGGAACACGAATAGCACCTATTCGTGTTCCTGTCCATATACTGTCTATTTCCCTACTTATTGCCTGATGAAGCTGGTTACACCTGCGAAACACGTTGCATCTTTTTCTGGGGAATATACAATACATTTTTTTTTCTCATAATTGACAGTTATCGTGTCTGCTTCTTGGAGGTAAGTCCACCGCTGCCTCTCAAGCACTTTTAAAGTTTGTAAATACTTTTATCCTGCTGGCACTGTTCTCTACTATTATTATTTAGAATCAAGCAAAACCTTCAATTCAACTCTACAAACTACTAAAATTAACCCCTTTGGCGCTCTGATTCTTTCCAGGTTTTAAGGTCTATAAACGGTGCAATTTTTTAGCATGCTATTAGGCCCTAAAACCTGGAGAGAAATCACACTCACCTCTGTGGGATCCAGTGCTGCAGTTTTCTCTCCGTCCTCCGGGTGGCACTGTAACCCTATAGTGAGATTGCAGACAGAGATGGCCTGAACCTCCGATTATTGGTTTGCAAATCGGGTTCACGAACCTCCCGCAAAAGTTAAGTTCGCGTGAACTTTTGCGAACCGCAATAGACTTCAATGGGGAGGCGAACTTTGAAAACTAGAAAAATTTATGCTGGCCACAAAAGTGATGGAAAAGATGTTTCAAGGGGTCTAACACCTGGAGGGGGGCATGGCGGAGTGGGATACACGCCAAAAGTCCCGGGGAAAAATCCGGATTGGATGCAAAGCAGCGTTTTAAGAGCATGAAATCACACTGAATGCTAAATTGCAGGCCTAAAGTGCTTTAAACATCTTGCATGTGTATACATCAATCAGGGAGTGTAATTAGAGTACTGCTTCACAATGACACACCAAACTCACTGTGTAATTCACCGCAAACAGCTGTTTGCGTAGTGATGGCTGTGCTGGACTGGTGCGCACCATGGCCAGAGTGCAGGCTGTGGCGGTTTTCAAGCCCATATGGTCGCCGGGCTGTGGTAGCTCAATGATAGAACAACAGTGACTGTCCTGCTGATCAAATTTGGTCTGTTCACAATGAAGCAACGACCTTATTATCTTTGGTGTGCCACCCCCCGAGACACTCATATAGCCGGCGGTCATTCCTTCATTGTGATACGCAGGCCCCTTTCCCGCGGCAAGGTAATGATCACGAAGGGGAATGGGAACATGTACATGTCTTTTGTTTTGTTGTTGCAGCTGCAGTGCAGCCAGCCAGAAAAAGTAGGCAGGCATGTACACGCACCAGAAAAATTAGTATAGCAGCCGCTGCTAGCAGCGACCTTAAAAATTCAGGAATCCACCTGGAGTCCTGGACCCTGTTGGTGGTGGCGGAGAAGGCAAGCGGCCTGCAGGCAAAGATGCTGTGTGGGGAGCGACTTAGTCTTGGGGCAGGCAGCCAGTCCCACGGCGTGCAGGCAGAGATGCTGTGTGTGAGGACTGACTTAGTCTTCGGGCGGGCAGTAGCACTCCGGGATCCATGCCTCATTAATTTTGATAAAGGTGAGGTACTGAACACTTTTGTGACTTAGGTGACATCTCTTCTCAGTGACAATGCCTCCAGCTGTGCTGAAGGTCCTTTCTGACAGGATGCTTGAGGCAGTGCAAGACAGACGTTGGATGGCAAATTGGAACAGCTCTGGCAACAGGTCAAGCCTGCGCACCCAGTAGTCCAAGGGTTCATCGCTGCTCACAGTGTCTACATCCACACCTGCCTGCCAGTCCAGGCGTTGTTGGAGGGTGGATCCGGAAGCGCTAAGGGGAGGCATTGGACTAAAGAATGTCTGCATGTCTGACATCACCATGAGATCGCTAGAGCGTCCTGTCCTTGCCTGCGTGGACATGAGAGAAGGATTACTGGCAGTGTTACCTTTATTGCGTTGTGCTGTGACATCACCCTTAAACGCATTGTAAAGCATAGTTGCCAGCTTGTTCTGCATGTGCTGCATCCTTTCTGCCTTCTGGTGAATTGGTAACATGCCCGGCACTTTGTGCCTATACCGAGGGTCTAGTAGCGTGGCCACCCAGTACAGCTCATTCCCCTTGAGTTTTTTTAGACGGGGTTTCCGCAACAGGCTGGACAGCATGAAAGATGACATCTGCACAAAGTTGGATGCAGACATACTATCCATCTCCTCTTGCTCTTCCTCAGTGACATCAGGTAAGTCCTCCTGCTCCCCCCAGCCACGAACAATACCACGGGAACGTCGAGCAGCACAAGCCCCCTACGACGCCTGCTGTGGTTGTTTTTCTGCTGCCGCCTCCTACTCCTCCAAAGAAGCACCTTCCTCATCATCCGAGTCTGACTTCTCTTCCCCACACGACTCTCCCTCCTCCTCCCTCCTCTGTGCTGCCGCAGGTGTTGAGGAAACATCTGATTCTGATGGAAATTGCTCCCACAACTGTTCGTGCCATAACTGTTCCTCTTCACGCTCCTCCACAGCTTGATCCACCACTCTACGCACGGCACGCTCCAGGAAGTAAGCATATGGGATCAAGTCGCTGATGGTGCCTTCACTGCGACGCCCGCATGAGCCTGCATGCATTTCGCATCAGTGTCCAGTTTGGGGGTCAGAACATCCCCTTCTCCCCAGATTGTGTCCTTCTACTGTAATTGTACAGGTACTGGGTGACGGCTTTCTCCTGTTCTAGCAGGCAAGAGAACATAAGGAGGGTCGAATTCCAGTGAGTTGGGCTATCGCAAATGAGGTGTCTCACCGGCAACTTTTTACTCCGCTGAATCTCGGCAAAGTAGGCCATGGCCTCTAGAGAGGCCCGCCAAATGCGGTTGTTAGACCACAACGGCACTTTATTTGGCCTGAGGAAGTGGGCTTGGTCTCATGAAACGCTTGGTCCCACGAAACACGTTGCCTGTGCTAAATCTCCAATTAAACTTCCTTATCAAAGTCAGTTGTCGTCTGTGAGGTAAGCCACCTTATTTTTGTTATTTTATTGATTTTAGAGTATTTTAGAGAAATTGGGCGCCTCTTTACCACCTCAGAGGAGAGAAACAAGAATGGCGGCCAATGTCGGGATCCCCCGGGAGGTGAGTGAAAAACACTGCTGCTGGCATTGCTCTGCAGAAACCTCCTAGCGGCTACCAAGAGTCCAGCTCGGGATAACCGCTCCTAGTTTGTTCTTTCTACCCCAAGCTGGACTCTTGATAACTGCTAAGGAGGTTAATGGTGCATTGTTTCAAATGGTGTACCTGGAACCTGGGCACACAGTCACCCTGGCCCTCTATAGGCGTACTTCTAAAAGGGGTGCCTGGTAAAATAGGAACGAGGAAATGCCAATAGTAGAATATCGGTAATTATATTGATATTCTATGTTACCCTCCTAATTCTCACACTAATCCTCCCCTTTCTGTGCCCAACACTTACCCACCCCTCTGACTCCTAATACTAACTTCCCTCCACTTACTCCTAACTCTGGGTGTTTTAAGTCCTACCACATAGATCCACATTAATCCATGCCATGCACTTATGAGGACCAACCAGTCTGAAACGTCTGAAACAGTCTGTATGCATGTTGGATTATTGTGGCTCTGTACAATTAACAAGCTGACACATCATCACATTCCAGCAGTTCTGGAAGTGTGTTAAACTTTCATGTACATCAAAAGGATGATTTGCCTATTCAGCAGTGATGCATTGTGGGACACCTCACTCACTCCAACCTGAATCATCGCAAATATCTCCTGTTTTAAAAAGACAGATTTCTGTTTTGCATAGCATTTTAGCAAGATGGCTTTTTGTCCCTTTTTAGCCCCTTACACACTCCTAGGAGTTCTGGTTCACCATGAGCTTGCTGGGTAATCTGCAGCAAACAGGAGGATTAAGTTAAGGGAAAAATAAATGTAGTTGCTTGAATCTGTTTGTGGAAGAGCCTCCCTGGGATAATGATATGTGAGACGTAATACACAGCGGACAGCTTATGTCACATTAGAGATGACAAAAGATCCAGGAAGAAGCATGCAGTATGTTCTGCTTAACCTGCTTGTTCCATCGTTGACTTCCTTACAACTCTGATGAAAGTTCTGCTTCAGAGGATTACAGTGATTTAAATGCAAAACACAGGGATATAACCAAGTCATCCAGAGCCTTATCTGTCTTTAAGCCTAGGAAGGACTTTGAGATCTCCTTGTCCACGGCGGACATGCCATATTGCAAGGTTAATTGCATTTTTTTCTTTTCCTTGCTTGAGTCTATTATGGGAATATACATCTCAATATATTGGGTGTATAAATGGGGTTAAATGAAATTTTATCAAATGTATCTTCAGCAAGACAAAAAAATAGGTGACATACTATCACACTCGTCTTCTTTTATTATGCTTATAACTCAGAGGTATTGGATTCAGTAGTGTACATTCCTGTTATATTACTGCAGTTTTACAGGAAAGCCAAGCTTAAAGTGGATCCGAGATGAAAAACGAACTATAACAAGTAACTTGTCTATATATGTTACCTAAAGTTTAGATAGTTTACACAGCAAATCTAGCTGCAAACAGCTTCAAAAGTATATGATTATTTATTGCTGTGATACAATGACAGCAGCCATGTTGTTTGTAAACATTACACACAGCACTCAGCCTCTGAAAAAAAACCTTATCCCCTCTCCTCCTCCCTCCTCCCCTCTGCCTATGAAATCTCTGGCTAGTAATACCTCCCCCTCCTCCTGCCCAGACTGAGCTCCCATGCGCCCTTGCTACTGACAAGGCTCTCTGAAAACCTGTGGGAGAGGCTTGTTCAGTTTATAGGGAATTAGAGTATTAAAACAAAAACAAAAAAGTATTTGGCTTGAGGAATGCCCTATAAACAATAGGAAAGGAACACAATTATGCAATGAGTAAAAGTTCATATCGGATCCACTTTAATCTATAATTCAGCAAGGCCAGTTATGTTGGCTATTACTTTAAATTATAAGTATTAACTTTAAAAGTTAACTTTTGTTTCATTTTCAATAAATTTGAATTAGGTTTTTTAATCTCAAGTGAACATTGCCTTGTACAATTAGCCAAACCTGTATTTTGTAAAATTTTCATTGAGAACATCTTGAACAGTAAACCAATATTAACATTCTCTTTATGATACGCTGCACGGGGGTATCAGGCAAATTGGGTGCACACAGTATGGTGTCTGCACAAATTGGGCGCAACCATAGACTTTAATTGAAAATATGAGCAAGTCGGCACCAAACGGGAAATGTAGGTGCAAGGCAGCACCCAATAAATACTGTTTTTGTTGTTTTTGTCTCTGTTTTTAAGCCCGTGAAGCCGGCAACAAAGGGGAAATTCGGTTGCTAGGTGTTACCCGGTAATTATATTTTTTTTGCCTGTTTTTTATTTTTTTTCTACCACCAGGGGGTCTTAGGGTAAGGCACCACTAAGGGGGGCTTAGCGTTAGGGACCACCGGGGGGGGGGGGGTTTAGGGTTAGCCACCACCGGGGGGTTAGGGTTAGGCACCACCAGGGGGGGTCTTGGGGTTAGGCACCATCAGGGGGGCATCTTAGGTTTAGGTGCCAGCGGAGGGGTCTTAGGTTAGGCACCACTGGTGGGTTAGGGTTTGTCACCATTGGGGGTCTTAGGTTAAGGCACCACTAGGAGGGTTAGGCACCACCAAGGAGGATTAGGGTTAGGCATAGGTAGTGGAGGGTTATATGTGAGAGTAGGGTTAGGAGATTTAGCTATAACAAAATTTCGGTAACAATTTCCGATATCTTACTAACGAAAATGAACACTTTAAATGGTATCGGTAAATGTATTGTTCCTGCGCCCGATTTACCAAGGCACCCAAAATGCAGGTATCCCTGCAATGGGTCCTGGATTCCTAGATGTATGACAATCCTTTGAGGAAGAAACAGGACCAAATTACTAGGAGCATTTTCTCTTCCATTTGTTTCTGTTTCTGTTATGTTGACTCTTTTCTCTCTCATGGCGCTCTTACCTTCCTATCTGATCATTCCTTTGCCTTTTTCTGGGTTTGCTCATAAGCACCTGAATTATAAGGTCAACCACTTATGTTATTTTAAAGGTAGTCTGTTTGCCAGGCAGCCACTGACTTATCAATGTAAGCAATGGATCCAGTTTATGAAGCTAAGAAGGCGCTGGATCCAGTTTTCACATTTGTATGGAAAAGCTATCATGGGCTTGGGATGTGTTTGTTTGTATAGGGGGGCATGATATGCTGTTTTTATGCTCTTTCCTTTATGAAAAATGTGTGGATATCCTTGATATGTTATCATGCAAACTGTTCTGTCTTTACCTTTTTGAATAAAAACTTCAAATTTGGCATTCCTGATTGATATTGGCCTCAATTCACTAAGATCATGCTGGAAATAATAAGGCAAGAGAAAACTTACCACCATACAGTGAGAGAGTTATCTTATCTCTTCATTCCTTAAGTTACCTCCTCTGTAGTTAAAGGGATACTGTAGGGGGGTCAGGGGAAAATGAGTTAAACTTACCCGTGGCTTCTAATGGTCCCCCGCAGACATCCTGTGCCCGCGCAGCCACTCACCGATGCTCCGGCCCCGCCTCCAGTTCACTTCTGTAATTTCAGACTTTAAAGTCTGAAAACCACTGCGCCTGCGTTGTCGTGTCCTCGCTCCCGCTGATGTCACCAGGAGCGTACTGCACAGGCCCAGTATGGTCTGTGCCTGCGCAGTACGTTCCTGGTGACATCAGCGGGAGCGAGGACACGCCAATGCAGGCACAGTGGTTTCCGACTTTAAAGTCTGAAATTCCAGCGGTGACCTGGAGGCGGGGCCGGAGCATCGGTGAGTGGCTGCACGGGTACAGGATGTCTGCGGTGGACCATTAGAAGCCACGGGTAAGATCAACTCATTTTCCCCGACCCCCCTACAGTATCCCTTTAAGTTACCTCCTCTGTAGTTATTTTCACACGCAGTTAATTAACAGCCTGTCTTTAACTTTAGAATTCTGGAGTTATGGTGATAAATATAGAAACATTATTAAAGACAGGAGATAAGCTTAGTGAATTGCGGCCAATATCATAAGCTTTAAAGTGGGATTAATCACCATATTAATTTAAAAAATGTATCCAATAAGAAATTATTTATTTAGCTTACTTATGCTGTTTTTTTTAGTGTTCACTGTCAGCTTTAAGAGAAATGTAATATAAAAAATACTGTATATATTTCTGCTAGTTTCCATCTTTACTGTTTCTCTGTAATGCCATAAGTGACATCACTTCTGCCATTTTCTTTTTTTTTTTAACTCAGCTCAATGTTATTTTACTGCTGACTTTACAGATTACTGTCCCTCTCACAGCAAATATCACCTGGATAAGATGCTATTACACCACTGTGAAACTCTTCAAAGGATGGGAGGGTTCAATTACCATCTGGTCTTACTGCCTTTATCTTATCTGAAATGGTAGTATTTGTTATTTGCATTTAGAGATAAGCTTGTTGCTGTACTTAAAGGAACACTATCGATCTACATATTTTTTTCAACTGACATAGGAATTGTTTGGGAAGTGCTGCTTGTTATAATTTAAGTAGGCCTCAGTTATTTGGACTGAGTTAGTCAAAAAGGCTTGATGAGCAGACCTGCCCTTTAAGGGGATTTTCTATTAGAGAGAAAATCTGCAGTTCTGTCAGCAGAACTAGAAAATACCAAGAAGCTGTTCTCTGAACAAGGCCGCAGGTCTCCCTGACCTGGGCATAGAACAATAAACATCAGCCATGTTTTGTAAACATCCACATTCCTGCATATAGGTCAAATGCCTCATTGATTATTAATCAAGTAGGTGTGTATGATGACACCACGAGTGGGTCCACCAATAGTCTGATCTAGGGGGTGGCGAAGATGATGTCATATTTACCTCTTTCCTAGTCGGTATTAAACCCGGAGTGAGCGATGGAGAGGGCATTCTGCTCTTTACTTTCACACTAGCTCGCAAGGCTGACTGGGACCTCTAAGCATGTTCTTCCTTTCGGTAATCTGATATAATGTATGCTGTACATAGGTAGTTTAGTGGAACGTAGGTTAGCAAGAAGTGCCTGATTGACTTCAGCAGGAAGTCTAATCAAGAGCTTGTAACGCAACATGAAGATTGGCATGGCTAGGATATGATGACTGTATCTATCTATCTTTCTGTTACTTGAATAAATAACGTAAACATTGAAGAAGCCTGAGAAAGTCTATCTCCTGTTTGCTGTGTGGAAAGTCAAGTGATCTCACAGTCTGTGAGACGGTGGTGTCGAAGCAAGATAAGAACAGTTTATAACAGTGGTGCTGAAACCCCTAGCTAAACAGGCAGACAGGGGCCAGGGGCCGAAGTTTTCAAGATTTTCCACAGCAAAACAAGCGGAATAGACGGACGTGGACTGTAAAGCTTATCAAGCAGAGACTGATAAGTGGTGTGGGAGTGTGCGGGAGCCAAGCACACGGGCTGCAATTCGAGAAAATCAGCGGCGAAACTCTTGGACGTTACACTGTGACTGCATTGTGCACTGCAGTTACCAGCCTAAATATGGGTCAGACGGAATCCTCTGTGGCCAGCTGGCAACGTGCTGTGAGAGGTGGATCAGCTGTGGGGGGAGGGATAGCCCCCACAGAAAATTCCGGTGTCCATTCAGTTTCGTGGGAGAACCGTTGCGGAATGCTGATGAATTGCGAAGAATCTGCAGATCAGGCACGTAAGATTTACGTTGTTATATGGCGTTATCTGTGTTGTATTTGGTGTTATAACAAGGAGAGGATAATGTGTTAATATGTACATTCTGTATTAATTGCAGTATGGAGGCTGCGGGCTTCTCATCTCTCCCGTGCGTGGTGGGAGGGGTGAGGATAGAAGCAGCTCCGTTGTAAATACGTAGTGCTGTTTTAAGAGGTTATGTGCTTTGATTTTTTTTTAGGATTCAATGTTCCTGTGTTGCTAGAGCGTACATAGTATGGGCTTTAATGTTTCGGTAATGTTTGTTACAGCTTATAGAGTGGTTATCTCTACATTTGTCTCAGGCATGTTTTTTTGCGGGTCAGATGTTGATTGGGTTTTTTTTGTTTCTCTCTCTTTCTCCTCTTGTTCCCTCTTTTTGTCTGCCTTTGTCGGGCCAGAAGTGGGTGGGGGGGTCCCCCGCCGCAGGAGATAAGCCAGCAGTGTCCAGTCTGTTAGTACTGGATGGGAGGGAGAGGGGATAGAGAGGAGCGTAGTGGAAAAGTGTAGTGAGAGGTGCGAGCTTATCTAGTTCCAGTCAGGGCCGTTAAAAGTTCTAAATGTATATATAGGTTTAATGTTGTAGTCATGTCAGACTGATAAATGTGCGTCTCAGAAGTACTAGCTGTTAATATGGTTTAGAGTTACGCTGCGCGCTTGAGTAGTTCTGAGTTATGGCGGAGATATGCTGCAGATGATTTGTGAGAAGAGAGAGTTTTCTACGTCCCTGGGTGATGCTACGATGTAAAATATTTAGCATTGCAGCTGTGACGCGGTTTGTCTCAAGTTTGGCAAGCATCCCAGAGAGTATAGGTAGCGGAAGGCTGACTCTCGGTAAAAGGTATCGATGCTGTGTGTAACTATGCATGAAACATGTATGTTCTGTGTGAGTTTGTTTTTTCTCCTAAAGTTTATAGGATCGAGAGGCTGCTATGGGAGCAGCCATCTTAGCTGGCAGTCCAGGACTCAAAATGGCGGCAGTGGAGAGGGCCCACCCCCAAGAGTCATGGCTCCCACACGTCATGGCAGGGGGGAGGAGGGGCTGGGGGATCCACGTCACGTCAGGCTGTGCTCGCGGCTCCGGGCAGAGCAGCTGAAAGGAAGGGGGGTAGAAATACAGAGACATTCTACTGTGTGTCTCGGATTTCAAAATATTTCCCCAGGGCCTGAGTCCAGGGAAAGGAATGCCAGAATACGTGCGCCAAGCTATTACTGTAAGACTAGCATGGTCACGGATAGGAAATGTTTCCCAGCTAGGGGCAGGGAGACAAGGAACAGCGCAGATCACGAAAGGGTCTGTACTGAGTTGCTTATGGGATTATTCCTGTAAGGGGGGCACCTTGATGGGTGTTGCATGAGTTCCCAACAGTGCAGCAAGGGGGTGCCGGAGTTGGAAAAAAGGGAGTTGACCAATCCGGGTTTCCGTCACCGCTGCTGCAGAGCGGTAACGTTTTTTTTCCGGTTTTGTGTCGTGGACAGGGCCAGAGCTGGACTAAGAGGTCTATGCTGGGCTGGGGCTGTTTTTTGTGCGGTTTTTTTTTCGTCCACTGATTGGTCAAATATGTTTTTTCCAGCTCCTGACAATTGTAGCACATAGAACAAGAACTGACAGCAGTTCATGGGGCAATTATACAGATGATAGAATTGCCATTTACAGAGGGACAGTGTACCAGTACGGGGTTTGCCATATGACTACCTACCACATGGGCATTCAGGGATCTGCATACAGGCATGTGACGCTGGTATGCTTAGCCCTGCACCCTGTGTAGTTTAACTATTTACCGCCATCCTAACGTATTAAAACGTCATGCTTACCGCTATTAACAGCAACATGACGTTTTAATACGTCGCGCATTCCCGCCGCTGCTACCGCCGTGTGTCCGCCGCTACCGCCGCCATTACCGTCGGGATCCCGTGTGGGTGATTGGGGAAGAGGACCGAACAGTCCTCTACCCAATCGCAGTGCCTGGAGTGAATGGACGTGACCGCGAACAGCGGCTACGTCCATTCACATAAACAGGAAATGTAACAGTTTAATAAAGTGTAAAAAAAAAAAAAAAAAAAAAAAGTGAACACGTCCTATGAGTGTTCACTAGCGCCATCTTGTGGCCAAAAAGTATATTACACCTACAAAATACATACATTTTCAAGTATATACACATCATTAATAAAATTACACTTCCAACCCTCCCCCCCAAAAAAAAACACTTGTAAAAAAAAAAAATCAGCTTAAAAAAAATAAATAAATAGTTGCCTTAGGGACTCAGCTTTTTTTATTCTATATTTTATGGGGAAAATTAATTTTAATTTATTACACAGGGGCTTGTAATTATGGCCAGAACAAACAGAAAAATAACCACTTATATTTCAAAATAATATACTGTCGCCATACATTGTGGTAGGGACATAATCTAAACGGTTTAATTATCGGGACCACTGGGCAAATAAAACGTGTTTGTTTTATCCACAGGAGAATGTTTAATTTTAAAACTATAAAGGCTGAACACTGAGAAATAATGATTTTTTTTCTTTTTTTTCTGTTTTTCTCATTAAAATGCATTTAGAATAAAAAAATTCTTAGCAAAATGTACTATCCACAGAAAGCCTAATTGGTGGCGAAAAAAACGAGGTATAGATCATTTTCTTGTGATAAGTAGTAATAAAGTTATTAGGGAATAAAAGGGAGGAGCGCTGACAACTGAAAATTGCTCTGGTCCGTTAGGATAAAAACCCTTGGGGGTGAACTGGTTAAGTGTTAAGTGCTCCTTCATACAGGGAGGCAGCCATTTTTTTTTGTAGTTTAGGTAGTGGCACGGCAAACATTGATCAGAGGGTACAACACACAGAACTTCTAGCAGAGCTGGTATCGCGATGAAGTTCTAGATAAGTTAATACGAAAATGAGTAAGAGCATTGCAGGCTCACCTGCAAAGCAGCAACAGGTGTGGCATCCGTAATCTGTGCATGCGACGGCCACGCATGGACAGATGGGGGGGGGATGTGGAGTGAGCTGCAATGAGGTGAGAGCTTCCACAAGTGAAGTCCGCGGGAGCATATTTTAAACAGGTAAGTACTGAGGATAGTACTGAGGTAGGGGGGTGAAGTTTAACTTCAATTTACCAATAAGAGTAAACAGAGTTCATGAGAACCATAAAGCAACGAGATAAATTACGATATATATTGATCAATTTAAAGTGTACAGAGTACAAGCCGCAGGGCGAATCCCAAATCATTAATAAGAATTGATTTGTTTGTATTTTGATTTCAGGAGTTGGGCAATATGGAATCGAGAAAGCTGCAGTGCTGGCAGCAAAGATGGAGATGTCAGTCGGATAAGCGAAAGGTTCCAGATGCCAATCTAAGTTTGGAGAAACACGAGATTCCTGAAATTGGAAAGAGACTAAAACACGATATTCCTGAGATCGGAAAACGTCTGAAAAAACTGACTGAGCAAAGCATAGTGCAAATTGCTAATGTTTTTCTTTCCCAAGGTGGTGCTTTTATAATGAAGAGTACCGTGCTGATGGTGATCCTAGGTTGCCATTTCGTCCTAGGAGAATGAAGAGAGGACATTCTCATGTATAATAAGGGGTTAATGAGAATGCAAGGCCCAAGCATGTTAATGTTGGGTGACAAAGGTACTAATCCTTTCACACCTCCCTCTGCTTGGCACAGATGGACCATGCAGGGACGGAGGAAAAGAGCACTTGTGCCAGGAGAAAACAAATTTCATGGCACAAGGTGGGTGAAAGGTCTGAAGGGTCAGGTGTGCGGGCAGGGGGAATTAAATGGCAGTGTAAATCTGCTATTGGATGCCACACTCCCAGAATCGATGCACCGATCCAAAGAGTTGTTAAAAGGTACATTGCAGTACAATGGGTACATGCAAAAGGTGGAGTGTGTGATTCAGGGGTACCTTGTCTTGGTTATGCAGAGTGAGATGGTTCCAGATTGGAGAGGAACGAGCAGGAGGCATCAATTCTCCTGCCGGAGAGACGCGGGGGACAACATCACACTCTGGAACTACCAACAGAGAGTGCCTCTGAACCAACTATACACACGTAAAGGCTGGAAGGCCGAGGGTGGGTGGTTCTCGAAACAAGAAGGAAAAATCGAGATCAAGCCACATTTCCAGGTGACAAAGAGGGTGGGGAGAGCGGTCCCGGGGGAGGGAAAGCCAACACAGGGAACCCCATTCACACCACACGGGTCACCACAGGGGACGATATTACACAGTCCATATGCAGCCACTTATCCTCATGCTAGTTGGGTAAGTGAAGAGGTACTCTTAATTGAAAAATTGCAGAGAGTACAGTCTTCCCGACCTCAGGTACATATTGTGCCTCAGGACGTAAGGGGGGAAGAGGTCCAATCAGGACAGTTGGGGACATATTTTGTCAGAGAGATGCTTAAAGATCCTGTACAACTGAGATTGGACAAGGGGAGGTATATCGATTTTTCTGGAGAAGGATCTTTTGCATGGCAGCTCCGAGATGTTTGGGTGAACAAAGGGAAACGGTGCAACATTCCTTTAGGCACCGCCACTTCCTTAGTTCCCACCTCAACCCGTGTCTCACACCAGGACCTGAGAGGTCAACCTTTTTTGGTGCTAGACGGGGAGGTGAAGCAAGTAGAGTTGTCCTCATGCGGGCAATTCTTGCAGAAGTACCTGCGTTGGCCGGGGCAAGTCAAATTTAGTGAAGAAGCCTGCGGGCTCAATAATGCAGAATGCGAGGCTACTATTCAAAAGATCCACCCTGAAGCCCAACCAATAGTTCCGGTGGCTGAAGGAAAGGTTTGTTTTTTTAACATAGTGTTTAAGGATACATTCAAGGTATATTCTCATAATTGTGCCGATAAGGGGGAGTTTCCAAGGGGAACATATTGGGGTGAGCGGAGATCCCATATGGATCCAGTCATCCAGGTTGGATGACGTTATTTCTCAAAGTGTTAAGAGGACTCTAAAGTGCAAAGTTTCATGGGTAGTTCCCATCCTGAAAGAGAACATGACATGGGACGAAGGGGAACAGGTTTTGATCCAAGACGACCACATTTTGTTACAAAGGTTAAACAAACAGTACACTAAGTTAGAGGTAAGATTTCACCATGATCCAGGTGATCTTAACGAGGTAGAACACACAAATAAGCAGGTGAGTTCCAGTCTGACCTGGTGGAAAAGGTTTCCGGTGATGTTCCAGGGACACTCGGACTGGGCCTCTGCAGTTCCAAAGTTCTTTCTACACCCACTGGTCGTCTGGATGGGGATGACAACTTTAGGCATCATTATCCAGGTGAGGTTGCGTGTTAAAATTACGTAAAACAAATTAACCTGGTCCAGAGATTGGTGCCTTATAAACAATCTCATGAACCGATATTTTCAAATTAAGGGATATACAGGGTTACGGGTATAGGTTTAGTAGTACCTGTGATGGAGCTGATTGTATAAAGGCGCTCTTTTAGAAGGCACCTGGCACTGCTCCATTGTGTAACAAACAAACGAGTTTCACTTTTCTGTGGTCATGCAAGTTTGTGAGTGATACGTAAGTGACGCAAATGCTGAGCATGTGGTATAGAGGGATTTAGAAGTAGGGCCTCCCCAGAGAGCCTGGTTACAGGAAGACCAAGAGGTCGTGCTCTCTCTCTTCAAGGGGTAACCACCGAGAGCAGAGAAGGTGTGTGAGCACGAACATCGAAAAGTGAAACATAAAGAAAAGAAACCAGGTACGGGTGGGTTCAGAAGCTGGGATCTGCGGGTCAAGCCTTTTTAGGGGGGATTGTTATAATTTAAGTAGGCCTCAGTTATTTGGACTGAGTTAGTCAAAAAGGCTTGATGAGCAGATGTGCCCTTTAAGGGGATTTTCTATTAGAGAGAAAATCTGCAGTTCTGTCAGCAGAACTAGAACATGCCAAGAAGCTGTTCTCTGAACAAGGCCGCAGGTCTCCCTGACCTGGGCATAGAACAATAAACATCAGCCATGTTTTGTAAACATCCACATTCCTGCATATAGGTCAAATGCCTCATTGATTATTAATCAAGTAGGTGTGTATGATGACACCACGAGTGGGTCCACCAATAGTTTGATCTAGGGGGTGGCGAAGATGATGTCATATTTACCTCTTTCCTAGTTGGTATTAAACCCGGAGTGAGCGATGGAGAGGGCATTCTGCTCTTTACTTTCACACTAGCTCGCAAGGCTGACTGGGACCTCTAAGCATGTTCTTCCTTTCGGTAATCTGATATAATGTATGCTGTACATAGGTAGTTTAGTGGAACGTAGGTTAGCAAGAAGTGCCTGATTGACTTCAGCAGGAAGTCTAATCAAGAGCTTGTAACGCAACATGAAGATTGGCATGGCTAGGATATGATGACTGTATCTATCTGTCTTTCTGTTACTTGAATAAATAACGTAAACATTGAAGAAGCCTGAGAAAGTCTATCTCCTGTTTGCTGTGTGGAGAGTCAAGTGATCTCACAGTCTGTGAGACGGTGGTGTCGAAGCAAGGTGATAAGAACAGTTTATAACACTGCTAAGTACTGGCAACCTCTTTGTTTACTGTTATCAAAGTACTTTCAAACTTTACTGACGCCAAAACTAATGGCAGAATGAGCCATGAGGGGAGGGGAAATTCCCCTCACACTTGATTAGTTATCCCTGTGTGTAACTCTGTGTGTGAGAGAGTGAAAGCTCCCAACAGCTGCAGCTTCTGTGTCCTGTGTTTCTGACTGCAGTGTGTGAAGAGAGCAGAGGAAACGTGTAATGAACATTTGTAATTGTCACAGCTTTTCATACAGTTTTTGCTTTCTGAGAAAAATATTCTGTAGTCTTATATGCAACAATTGATTGGTCCCAATATAGCTAAATCCTACTCTCAATAAATTAAAGCTTTTGCCTCTGATATTTAACATGAAAAGTAGGAAAATGTTTACACAGCTACTTAGACATTATTTGTACATTGTAATTTTAGCACACTTGGGCATTGATAATATTCCTTTAACCCCCTTGCCGTTCCAATTATTTCGGCAAGGGGGCAGCGCAGCACTTTAAAAAAATTTTTTTTTAAATCATGTAGCTAGCCTAGCGCTAGCTACATGATAGCTGCTGACAAGCGGCATCCCCCTATCTTCTTCAATTGCCGTCGGCGATCTGCGCAAGCAGGAAATCCCGTTGAGAACGGGATATCCTGCAGGGCTTCCCTGTCACCATGGCGACGGGGTGGGATGACGTCACCGACGTCATGGACGTCAGAGGGAATCCCGATCCACCCCTCAGCGCGGCCTGGCACTGATTGGCCAGGCTGCGCATGGGTCTGGGGGGGGGGGGGGGCGGCTCGGCACGGCGGGTAGCGGGGAATCGGCGGGCATCTTGCTGCGTGTAGGAAAAAGAAATTATGAAAATCGCCCCAGCAGGGCCAGAGCAATCCTCCTGCACGAGTTACCCCGAGCTCAGCTTAGGATAACCGGCAAGGAGGTTAAAAAAGACTTCCCACTATCCTGTCGGCACTGCACAGTTCGGCACAGTTCAACAAATGCACACAGACTAGGTAAGAAAAAAAATTAGGGGACATATAAGGACCTATTCTAAAAACAGGTATTTACATATATATTTATTTATTTACTATTCATGGGAAATTTTTTTATTTTTGGATGTCTCAACCCCCTTAAAAGACCTTATAATTTGGGACTGCACTTTTCTGGTAAGCCTGCTTTTCTTTTAGTGTGGTGGTGGAGCAAAGATTTGAGAATGAGTTAGCGCTAGAGCATCACAAAGAGTTGCTAAAGGTTCTTATCTGAGTACTGGACTCTGGCTGTTTGCTACATTCCTGTTCCTGGTGTTCACAGGAGTGTGCAGATATATTTCATGACCATCATATCCAATCTCTGCAATGCAGCCAGCCAGTTAGCCACAAAGGGACTACCGTTCACTTAACTCCCCTGTTTTGAGAATAGCCTCTGTTCTTAGTTTTGTGTGTCCGAAACAGGCTGTCTGCATGTTGGGCTGATGTGGCTCTGTAAAATGTAACGCTATAGGCTTGCTATACATCAGTGGTTCTGGATTAAGCCTGGCTTCAGGGGCATAAAGAGATAATTTGCATATTCAGTAGTGATGCATTGTGGGTAACCACAGTTACACACTTAAATCTGAATTATTGTAAATACCTTCTGTTTTAATAAGGCAAATAAAACTGATTGTTGCTTTTTAGTAGGAGGGCTTTTTGGTCTCTTTTAGTCCCCTATAAATTCCTATTGGTTTTGGGTCACCCCAAGCTGCTTGGGTATTCTCTTAGTTTTAGTAAGGGTGGAGAGGGGATGGAAGATAGTGATGGGTTGCCTATAATGGAGTCAAATTTGAAAATTAAATGAAATTCTCTTGTTTCACTCAATTCTCAGTTCTCAATATCGGTTACTGTGCACACAACAATTGTGTTTTAATAAGTTAATTTACAGGGCAATCAATGAATGTATTTTTGTGCGTTCTCAGATGTCAGGAGAGAAAGCCCGGTTAGGGAATGTTACTTGAGCAGTATTTGCATAAGCTATCATACAAGGACATGATGAAAAGAACCTGTTGGTATAATTGCAAATACTCTGCAGCGCAGAGATAGGAGCTGATGACTGCAAGCCAGAGTTTTCCATTATCCTTAAGGTAATTTTGCTCAGGTGACGCTTTGCATGTTTAAACCATCTGTTTCCAGAGTACAGAAATTTCCTGGGGACAGGATTCAGTATCAGAATGAATGCTCACATATGGAGAAGAGAGATTCTTGCCTGTTATTTATATCTGAGATTTCTTCATATTATGACATAACTGCACAACTATTAAAGAGAAACTGTCACTGAATTCTAATTTGCACATTTGTCAATTATTAATTGTATATTTACTTTAACCACTTTACGTTTAGACCTTGTTTCTCCCTTATGGACCAGAGCAGTTTTAACATTTTAGCTATGTCTCTATTTAATCAGCAATAACTTTATCCTTACTTATGACACCTAAAATATATATAGACTTTGGGGGGCTAGACTTTTATTGGGTGGCATTTTTTCCAATAACAATTTTGTTTTCCATGTATCTTAATGGGAAAAGAGGGGGAAAAAACAGAAATTCGAGTTTAAAAATAAAGTGCTACTGTAGATAAAAAACACAGATTTTATTTGGCTATTTCTCTTGTTTACCACAAAACTTAAATTATGTTTCTGTCACAATTTATGGTGATGATATTTGATTCTTAAATAAATGGGTTTTTGCTACAGTGTGTACATTTCACTTTGAACTGAGAAAAGAAAAGTATTTTTAATGGTAAAAATTATGGAGAAAATCTAATTGGCTCAGGGAAGCAGTTAGGCCTGCAGCAGATAGTTCCAGTGGTGTGCTCGGGAACGCATCCGTCCAGAGCATTCTGGGAGACCAAGTGCTGTTTCTGCACACTTCAGAACAGACAGTAAACAAACATTTTGAAGTGATGCCCATACCAGCAGTAAAGATATCACAACCTCTAATAAATTTAACAATGTAAATCGGGGCGAGGAAAGATTTTACAGTTAGGAAACATTAACTAAATCATTTACAAAGTAATATTGTTAAAAATAACCAATTTTATTAATTAACTGTAACGATGTGCTCAGCGGTCTGCACGGGCAGACAGCTGTTTGTCCATTCCTTAAGTCTGAGGGCTGCAGGCCTCTGGAAAAGAGACCTGCCTGTGCTTTGCAAGTATCTGACCTGTTCTGCTGCTGAGCAATTTGCATACACTTGTCATGCAAACGGACTAGCTGCCTCCTTGGAAGGCTTGCAGTATAAATACCATGTGATCCCAGAATCCTTTGCTGCTCATAGAGGTTTGTTCCTGCTGGACTCACCTGGAGTGTCAGCCACTGCTATCTTAGTATAGTTAATTCTTGAGGAGTGCTCCTTGCATTCCTAGTTAGTGCAGTCAGTTTGTGTATATTTGTACTGCCTATTCTGTCCTGTCTTGTCTGTCGCGATTGCGCTGTCGCCAGCGGCGGTTGATAGCGAATCGCTCTGTCTTGTTTGGATCGCACTAGCCTTTAGCGGTAGCGGCTGTGGATCCTTCTGATCTGAGTTCCTGGAGTGTAAGCTGGAGCAGCGGTTGCTACTGGCTACCTCATCTGTCTGTCTGGATCGCACTAGCCTCTAGCGGTAGCGGCTGTGGATCCTTCTGATCTGAGTTCCTGGAGTGTAAGCTGGAGCAGCGGTTGCTACTGGCTATCTCATTTGTCTGTCTTGTCTGTTTGTGCTCATTTGTGTTACTTGTGGCTAGTGAGGGTGGCGTGCTTGTCTCTGTTGCGCTTTTCGCGCGGAGACCGCGCTGTAAACGCGTTCGCTGTTGCAAATTAGTGTGGTGTTCATGTTTAGCTAACGTTTGTTATTTTCCTTATCTTTTATTGTTGTTTGCTGTGCCTTTGCTACTCTCGTGCTCTATCTTGTTCAGTCTGGTGTCACTATATGGCAATCGCCATTCTTGCGATTGTGTTCCCACTTGGTTTCCGCCGTTGTGTGTTCACCGTCGCTGGGTGGCGACTAGTTTGGTGGACACACATTGATTCTGTCTCTTTGCTCTCTCTCTTTGGGGGCTATCTTGCCTTGTGTTGCTTCTCTTCGTACAATTTCCATCTGGCATTTGTGGCAGCGCAGAGGGTTTATTCCTCTGCACTCCACAGCTCCATCTGCCGGTAGAAATTCCCCTCTACTGGTGCTTGCACCAAAAGCTGGGTTCTATTATTTTTAACACGCTTGTGGAGGACCTCCGCAGTGTCAGCGCACATCTTGTGCGCTGACCACGGAGATATCCCACAATCGTTACATTAACCTACAGTATATTAAACAGCAATTTTGTGAATTACATGTTTATACGATTACTGTTCAATCCCTCCATTTTAACAATAAATATAGAAATTTGTAGATTAGTCACTGCAGGGTGATCTGTACTACACCACTGTAGTCTGCTTATGTGATCATCAGCTGCTGAGAAAGTCTGGAAGCGCTGAACAGTGTTCTACTATGTCTACCATGGCCATTCCTAGCCTATCTCTCACTCTAGTACTATGCCATGTACACATAACACTAAACCACACCTACTCCTAGCCCCTCCTACCTATGCCTAACACTTACCCCACCACCTACTCCTAACCTCTCCTACCTATGCCTAACACTTACCCCACCACTTACTCCTAACCTCCTCTACCTATGCCTAACACTAAACCCCCTCCTACTCCTAACCTCTCCTACCTATGCCTAACACTAACCCTGCCGCTTACTCCTAACCCCTCCTACCTATGCCTAACACTAAGCACCCCACCTACTCCTTACCTCTCCTTGCTTGGCAGTTGGAAAAGGCTGTCCCTTCCCACGGTGTAACTAGTTTCATAGACAGCAAATTGCCAGGACTATGGTCATGACATCACACTGTGGGAGGGGCAGCACCTCAATATCACAAATACAGACCCCCTTATTATCTAATCTATACAAGAAATGGTAAAGATTTCCTGTGAGAGAGGGGCTGTCGGCTACTGATTGAGATGAAGTTCAATCCTTGGTTAATGTCTCTCTTTAAAGGGTTTCTTCCGCGAATGAGGAAAAAAATAAAAAGTGGTTTATGCATAAACTATTAAACATCCTTCTAAAATAGTGTAAAAAGTTTTTGTTCCAAAAATGAATGGTTTCATCAATACAACATGTAATGTAAATAGTGACGGATGACGGCTGGGAGGCTAATCCATTTGTTAGGGGTGGGTTTTTTTTACTTTCTTTTCATAAACATAACTCCTGCCTAAGCAGTTTTCAGTGGTATAAACCACTTCTAGCAGGAATCGCCATTATAGCCCTAACAGCTTAGCTCTGCTGAGCTGCTGAATATGTGTTTACATTGTTGCTAGGCAACCAGATCACGGGGGCAGAGACTCGTTTGTGAAGAGTCATAAGCTGCTGGGAGAATCAGTCCCATCTACACCATATGATTCTTTGTCAAATTCGATTCAATTTGATTCGATTCATTGATTTGATTTGATTCAATCTGACATGTCCAATTCATGATTCGATTCAGTTTGAATCGAATTGAATTGAATCATGAATTGGACATGTCAGATTGAATCAAATCAAATTGAATAAAATCTGACAAAGAATAATATGGTGTAGATGGGACTGATTCATTCTCCCAGCAGCTTATGACTCTTCACAAAAACGAGTCTCTGCACGGCATCTGGTGGCCTAGCAACAATGTAAACACATATTCAGCAGCTCAGCGGAGCCGTTAGGGCTATAAATGGATTCCTGCTAGAAGTGTTTTATACCACTGAAAACTACTTAGGCAGGAGTTATGGTTGTGAAAAGAAAGTAAAAAAAAACACCCCTAACAAATAGATTGGACTCCCAGTCCTTCATACCTCACTATTTACATTACATGTTGTATTGATGAAACCATTCATTTTTTTTAAAAAACTTTTTACACTATTTTAGAAGGGTCTTTAATAGTTTAGGCATAAACCACTTTTTATTTTTTTCCTAATTCGTGGAAGAACCCCTTTAAGTTAAAGGGACACTTAAGTCAAACAAAAAAAATGAGTTTTACTCACCTAGGGCTTCCAATAGCCCCCTGCAGCTGTCCGGTGCCCTCGCTGTCTCCCTCCGATCCTCCTGGCCCCGCCAGCAGCCACTTCCTGTTTCGGTGACAGGAGCTGACAGGCTGGGGACGCGAGTGATTCTTCGCGTTCCCAGACACATTAGCACCCTCTATGCTGCTATATGGTATATGATATATGCTATAGCAGCATAGATGGCGCTATTGTGGCCAGGAACGCAAAGAATCACTCGCATCCCCAGCCTGTCAGCTCCTGTCACCGAAACAGGAAGTGGCTGCCGGCGGGGCTAGGAGGATCAGAGGGAGATGGCGAGGGCACCGGACAGCTGCAGGGGGCTATTGGAGGCCCCAGGTGAGTAAAACTCATTTTTTTTGTTTGACTTAAGTGTCCCTTTAAGTATAATTGTTTATAATACATCAAATAAAGATAATGCAAGTTAGTTGATGTTGAAAAGGAGCTACATTTGTTGAAACAGGTATTTCTGTCAGGTACACATCACTGCTGGAAATCCTTTCATACAAATAACCAATATGGGGTTCTGATCTTGCCAGTTAGTGCCCTTGGCCTACAAATGCTTCCTAATAAAGTACATATACTAGCAAGACCACCAGTTACGAAAAGTGTAAAGTTATTAACTGTAGCATCACTTCTGTAATATGCCTGCAATTATCTAGAAATGAATAGCATCTATAATAATATGTATTATGTATGCATTACCGTGCACTCAAGAGAATTGCATTGTGTTTTTTGTCATCATTAACAATAGTGGAAATGAAGTGTTTTGCATTAAGTGCTGCCCAGTGCCATTGATTTCTTTTTATCCTTAAATCTCCCAGAACTCACAAACAGATGAATGGATGTTGCATTCCATATATATTAAAGCATTCACGTCACTCAGCAACATGTAATTTTTTAAAGTGCATCATCATTTGAAACTATAAAAAAAATAGCACATAAAAGTAAAATAGCCTTTAGATCACACTTGAATGTGTGTGTGGGTGTGTACATATTTAAAGTGACACTGAAGCGGAAAAAAAACCCTCATGATATAATGAATTGGTTGTGTAGTATGGATAATTAATAGAGCATTAGCAGCCAAGAAAATTGTGTTATATTTTTATTTTCAGTTATATAGTTTTTTTTTATAACATTCATAACATTGCATCATTCTCTAATATTTGCAGTTTACACACTACTCAGCATTCTAAAGGATTTCACAGAGCAGTTTAATAAACTTTTGAACTTTCCTCTGCAGAAAAAAACAAAATACAGTGACAGACACTTGAGATAATAAGCTTCAGAAGACAGAGTTCTCTGCGACTTTGAACGTCAGAGAGATAAGTGAAGCTCTTTTGCATAGATAGCAACTGGAGTTTCTTAACTCTTTAACTCTTCCTGTACTGAAAACAATATTAGACTCGTATCTCTGCTGCTCATGTTTTATTTCTTAGCTGTACTACACATACAAATCATTATATCACAAGTTTTTTTTTTGATTCCCTTTAAGTATTATATATATACAGTGTATATATATATATATATATATATATATATATATATATATATATATATATATATATATATATTTATTTATTTATTTATTTTATTTTTTTTCCCCAATGGCAGCAGGATAGCAGGGTGCATAGTGTATGGAGGGTTTCTTATAATCTTTATTCTCCAAAGTAATTTTCTCTCTTTCTCTCAAGGAATTTGCACAAATCTAGATTACAGAAAGCCTGTTGTATGCCATATTATATCCCTTGCAATGTCCTTAGGCTTATGGTAATGCCCTTAACTTTATCTTGCTAAGAATCTACAGTATCTAAAGAACTGCCAAATCCAGACTTGGTGCCATTCATTTGGGCACAGGCACATGGCTGCACAGTACATTGATTTTGGTGGACAGGGATTAATTTAGGTGCTAAAGTTTGGCTATGATCACCAGTGCAGGGATTTTGGCCATCAGGGGATCAATTTGCATGCCAGCATTAGGTTGATAAATAGTCAAAGCTATAAAAAATTGGCCAGCAATGCTTGAAACCACTTTGGTGGAGAATGGATGGTAAGAGAAAAGGGGTTATTAGAGTCATGTGTCGATTAGTCTAGTGTTAGGGGTAGAGGTTATTTTAAAGAGGAACCATAGTGAAAGTAACATAATTAACAAAATTGCTTGTATTTTTTTACAATATTAATTTATAAATCATTTAATCAGTGTTTGCTCATTGTAAAATCTTTCCTCTCCATGATTTACATTCTGAAATAAATCAGTGGTAGTGATATCTTTAGTCCTGCCAGGTGATCTATGCGGGATGTTCGTTACTGAGGGTTCTATGCACAGAGGAAGATATTGTTTGCTTTGCAGTTGGAAAAAGCTGTTATTTACCACAATTCAACGAGGTTCACAGGCAGCAAACTGTCAGGGCCATGGCCCTGACATCACACTGAAATGCAGCTGTAACGATTGTGGAACTTTCTCCGTGATCAGTGCACAACGCGTGCGCTGACACGGCGGAAATCCTCCACAAGCGTGTAATTGCAGGCACCCAGCAAAAGGTGCTACGCACCTGTAGAGGGAAATTCCTGTCGGCAGATGGCGCTGGGGAGTGCAGAGGAACCAATCCTCTGTGCCTCCACAAATGCCAGACAGGAATTGTACGAAGCGCAGAACGCAATCGCAAGAGAGGCGATTGCGAATGAGAACGAGCAAAGGGACAGGTTGTATGTGTGTGCGCCAATCCAGTCGCCACCCCGCGACCGCGCACACACAACAGCAGATATGAAATAGGAACGCGATCGTGAGAGGTGTGGTCGCCAGACGTGACACAAGGCAGATCAGAATAGAATACGAGGGTAGCAAAGGCACAGCAAATAATACAATGAGAAGATGCGGAAAATAACAAACGCTAGCTAACCGCGAACACCGCACTCATTCGCAACAGTGCACGCGGTTATGCGCGGTCTCCACGTGATAAGCACAATAGAGACAAGCACGCCTAACTAACTATCGACAGACAAACATGAAACAGAGGACGCGAACGCGTGCTTAACGGTTACCTCACCGAGCCTCCAGCAAGCGGTCGTAGCAGACAAGACAGACACACGAAAACAGGGACAAGCGAGAGATAGGATCCACAGCACTAGCGAAAAGTGGCTAGCGCGATCCAGGTACAGAGTAGCAGAACAGAAGGATACACAGCACTAGCGAAAAGTGGCTAGCGCGATCCCAGGAGACAGAACAGAAGGATCCACAGCGCTAGCGAAAAGTGGCTAGCGCAATCCCAGGAGACAGAACAGAAGGATCCACAGCACTAGCGAAAAGTGGCTAGCGCGATCCAGGTACAGAGTAGCAGAACAGAAGGATACACAGCACTAGCGAAAAGTGGCTAGCGCGATCCCAGGAGACAGAACAGAAGGATCCACAGCGCTAGCGAAAAGTGGCTAGCGCAATCCCAGGAGACAGAACAGAAGGATCCACAGCGCTAGCGAAAAGTGGCTAGCGCGATCCAGAGAGGCAGAACAGAAGAGATAGCTGGTAGCAACCGCTGCACCAGCTATGCTCCAAGAACAGAGATCAGAACGGCTTCCTATCGACCACCGCTGGGACAGGACAATCGCAACAGACAAACAAAACAGATAAACAATCCTAACTGCACTTAGGGAAATCTGCCTAGCACAGTTTCCAGGAATTACTCTAAGCTGATCTTCAAACCGAGAGTAAGGCTGACACCCCACCAGGAGTGTTACATAGGATGAAATCCTTACGAACAGCCAAGCATTGTGGGAAAGACATAGTACTTATAGTACACGCCTCCAATGAATGTGGCCAGGCAATTTGCATGACAACGTATGCAAATTCCTCTGCAAGCACAAGCTGCAAAACTGACAGAAGCTCTTCTTTTCAGAGTCCTGCAGCAAGCAAACCTACACAATGGTCAAAGGGCTGCCTGCCTGCACAGGCAGCTGAGCAAATCATCACAGCAGCATGACTAAGCATCCAGAAGGACGCAAAACGGCAATCACTTGGCCCACCCTAGTCCCTCACCTCCCAACTCCACACCCACAGCCTTGAACACGGTGTATTAACATTCCTGTGAGTACATTCCCTATCTATGCCTAACAAGAACCATCCCCTATCTATGCCTAACAAGAACCATCCCCTATCTATGCCTAACAAGAACCATCCCCTATCTGTGCCTAACAAGAACCATTCCCTATCTATGCCTAACACTAACCCCCACTACCTATTCTCTGCTATTTTTTGTGAGCCCCCCATCAAAGGCGTAGCTAGGGTTTTCAGCGCCCGGGGACAAAGACAACGTTTTTGTGCCTCCCTCCGGACAGTCCTGCACTGCAGCGCTTGGGTGGCGCTATGAGTATGACAGAGATTAGATTGTAAGTTTCTCTGAAGACAGCCAGTTACATAACTATGTACTGTGTAAAGTGCTGCACAAGATGTCAGTGCTATATAAATACATAATAATAATATGTTAGGACATTAAACTAGTGCTATGGTAGGATTAAATTAGTAATTAACAAAGAAAAGTTAGGGAAAAAAGTTGAAATTTACTTACCTGAGGCATCTTTGAGCCCCCTGTAGTCCTTCAGGTTTCTTGCTGTCTGTCTGCCAGGTCCATTCTGTTGTGTAGCTCTGACACGTGTGCGGTCTCAGCCACACGCATCTCCTTGATCGAGCTCCCATGGTCACGGTCAGTAGCGTTGTGGGCATGCGCAGTTCGTAAAACCTCTGAACTGTGCCAGCACAGAATGCTCCAGGCCATGAATGCACAACTGGGGAGGCACGCAGCCGGGACAGCACATACGCAGTAGCCTAGCCGGCAAGATTTTGGAGGAGCACATATCGGAGCAGACAGGGACCAGAAGGACTACAGTTGGCTGGATGAAGCCCCAGGTCACTAATCTATCAGCAATCTATATTTATTTTCCAAACAGGTAAATTATATATAATCAGCGCAGAATCCAAAAACAGAAGACCAGTCTTCACGCTTCAGCAAAGAATAAGAGCAGACAAATCTCCACCACAATAAATATCGGGGTCACGGCACAGCTCTGCAATCATGGATACCCAGAAAAAGGAAAAAGGCTTACCAGCTGGTGATAACCCAAATTATAAGGTTGTATGATAGGACATCAGGAAGAAACAGTCCGTCCAGGATCCACAAATTCAGCAATGATTCATCTCACGAATGGATATCAGTAAACATCATAAAAGTGTAAACCATTTCATATAGAGTTTTCATAGTAAAAACAGCATAGAAAATAGCATTAAAGCAAAACTTACATATGGGGCCCATGCAATGGGAACCCCGAGAAAGTTTCACACGTGTATGGGTCAGGAAAGTATAAAGGTGCCGTCTGTCTCCTTCCTGACCGGTTTTGCAAACTAGCGTCATCAGGGGATTGAGGATACAAGCGGCTGGCACCAAATATATAAACTTTTACAATAAAGAAAGAGGTGGGGCTATGAACACCAACAATCAAGACCCCTCCAATAGAGTACAGATCAGACCAAACCATTGATACAACCTTATAATGTGGGTTGTCACCAGCTGGTAAGCCTCTTTTCTTTTTCGGAATATCCATGATTGCCGAGCTGTGCCGTGACCCTGATATTTATTGTGGTGGAGATTTGCCTGCTCTTATATTTTGTTGAAGACTCGTCTTCTGTTTTTGGATTCTGCGCTGATCATAAATACTGTATATTCTGGCGTATAAGACTACTTTTTAACCCTTGAAAATCCTCTGAAAAGTCAGGGATCGTCTTATACGCCGAGTGTCATTGATGCCGGGTGATACGCTCTATCCTGTTACCGACTCTCAGATCTCGCTGTTGAGGACTGTAGTGAAGTGGCGCAGGCGCACATGTGCGAGATCTGAGAGGCGGAGAAGGAGGTAAACAGGATAAAAGGGTGGGCCAGAAGGGTTGAAGAGGTGTGGTTTTTGGGCACAGCGCGATCTATTATTTCAGGGGTGCCCACACTTTTTCGGTGCGCGAGCTACTTTAAAATTTGCTGAGTCCAGGAGATCTACCAACATTTAGGTAGCAGGTATACATGTCTTTAGTATAGGTAGCCAGGTATTGTATAGTTAGGTATAGGTGCTTTCAGTATAGATAGCTAGGTGTAGGGGCCTTCAGTATAGTTAGCCAGGTATAGTGTAGTTAGGTGTAGGTGCCACTTTCCTCCCTCCAGTTCCAGCTGCGGTGTCTGGGGCTCCTCCTGGTCTCCCCTCCTTCAGCCGCGCTGCGAGTGCAGATGGGCACTCTAATGAAGACTCCGGAGTCCGGCGAGCGAAGGGGGTGGCGGGCAGCGTGCATTGACGCATTGTGCCCAGCGCCGCCCCCAGCTATGACGTCGCGGCGGCGTCCTCCTCTCCCGCTGTACTGCCCCTCTCCTTTCCGCCTGTTCCGATTGGCCAGCGGCTGGCAGCAGATTCTGACAGCTACCGGCCGCAAAATTTTACATGACGCGGCCGCGATCTACCAAATAGGCAGTCGCGATCTACCGGTAGATCGCGATCGACCTATTGGGCACCCCTGTATTATTTCATACCACTCTGATAAACAGGTAGACAAGGAGAGCTGACCAATCCACTTAAGGAGAGGGAGAGTTGACCAATCCAACCAATCAAACGCCTATATACTGTTACATACTGGGTACCACATACAGTACAGCACCAGTATCTCTTCCTACATAGCACCAGTATATGATTTTTTTTTCATTTTTATTTGGTGTGTATATTCCAAACTCTATATTTTAACTGGAAAAGTTGGGGGGTCGTCTTATACGCCGGAATATACGGTAATTTACCTGTTTGTGAACTCTGGACACTGTTCTTCTCTCAGCGGCGGCCACTTTGTTTCCTTGGCACTGATATAAATATGCAAACTTATACTTCTCTTCCTTTCTTTAACTTTACATCAGTAAAATGAAAACTTTCAGTCAGTGAAACATACTGATGTTTACTTAAGGTGGCCATACATCTCTCGACTTGGCGGCTGACTGACCATCCGATTCGATATTTATCAAATTTAATGAAAAACGGTGCTGCCAAGTGCATGCCTGATCGGTAATGCATGCATCTATCAGACATGCTGCAAGATGTCGGGCCACTGTCTTTGATTGGGTGTGCGTCGGTAATGGTGAGCAAAATCGGGACGAGCGACGAAACTCCCGGCACTGTTCCCCCACGTGTATTAATGTGCCCCCGTGTGTATTTCTACATCACCTGTCCTATGTTGCCCACCGTATGCTGCCCAACCTTCTTCAGCTTCTTCCTCTTCCATTTAGTGCCACACACTAAACGCCTGCAGCATGTGAAGCACAAATGGAGGAGCAGGAAGCGGAAGATAGATGGGCACTGCGAAATTTCATGGGCTAAATAGGACAGGTAATGTATAGATGCACACACAGGAGGCACATTTATACACTAGGGGACCAATTAATTGTGAATCATCCTGCGATGTATGGGCAGGCGATAGATCTCTCTCTAATCAGATGATCAGAGAGAGATTCGTCTCTTGGTTGAATCTGCCCATCATCGCTAGATGTATGGGCACCTTTCCTCTAGTGTTGGGCGAACATCTAGATGTTCGGGTTCGGGCCGAACAGGCCGAACATGGCCGCGATGTTCGGGTGTTCGAGCCGAACTCCGAACATAATGGAAGTCAATGGGGACCCGAACTTTCGTGCTTTGTAAAGCCTCCTTACATGCTACATACCCCAAATTTACAGGGTATGTGCACCTTGGGAGTGGGTACAAGAGGAAAAAAAAATTAGCAAAAAGAGCTTATAGTTTTTGAGAAAATCGATTTTAAAGTTTCAAAGGGAAAACTGTCTTTTAAATGCGGGAAATGTCTGTTTTCTTTGCACAGGTAACATGCTTTTTGTCGGCATGCAGTCATAAATGTAATACAGATAAGAGGTTCCAGGAAAAGGGACCGGTAACGCTAACCCAGCAGCAGCACACGTGATGGAACAGGAGGAGGGCGGCGCAGGAGGAGAAGGCCACGCTTTGAGACACAACAACCCAGGCCTTGCATGAGGACAAGAAGCGTGCGGATAGCAATTTGCATTTTGTCGCCATGCAGTCATAAATGTAATACAGATGAGAGGTTCAATTAACAATAAACAGTAATTGGTGTTGTCCAGAATGCGCACAATGCATGGGTCGCGTTCAATGCAGTCCTAGGCCGAAGAGGTCATAGCCTAGGGTCACAAAAACCTGTTTATTTGGGCAATTTCAATGGTGGCGAGTCTGACGTACATAAATCGCAGCAATGGCCGTTAGCAACGTCTGAATCTCACGAAATGTCTCATGCAGGTAGTAGACATATTGTTAGACTTGGGCTCCAAAGATGGGTTCCCTACATCTCTGCAAACCAGAGTTACAGGGCTCCAAATTTGGTAAAATCCCCTATAGGCTTTCATTGGGCCTCCTATTTACAGTTCCAAAATCTCACATCTTTTCAAAGGGCAATTGCTCAGCAGTGGCAAATTTTCTAGCATTGTAGGGACCCTTAGGGGGAACATGACTGGTGAGTTTCGGGCCCCTAGGCCAAAGAGGTCATAGCCTAGGGTCACAAAAACCTGTTTATTTGGGCAATTTCAATGGTAGTTATGCTGACGTACATAAATCTCAGCCATGGCCGTTAGCAACGTCTGAATTTCACGAAAATGTCTCATGCAGGTAGAAGACATATTGTTAGACTTGGATTCCAAAGATGGGGTCCCTACATCTCTGCAAACCAGAGTTACAGGGGTGCAAAATTGGTAAAATCCCCCATAGGCTTTCATTGCCTCCCTATTTCACTTTCCAAAATCTCACATCTTTTCAAAGGGCAATTGCTCAGCAGTGGCAAATTTTCTAGCATTGTAGGGACCCTTAGGGGGAACATGACTGGTGAGTTTCGGGCCCCTAGGCCAAAGAGGTCATAGCCTAGGGTCACAAAAACCTGTTTATTTGGGCAATTTCAATGGTAGTTATGCTGACGTACATAAATCTCAGCCATGGCCGTTAGCAACGTCTGAATTTCACGAAATGTCTCATGCAGGTAGAAGACATATTGTTAGACTTGGATTCCAAAGATGGGGTCCCTACATCTTTGCAAACCAGAGTTACAGGGGTGCAAAATTGGTAAAATCCCCCATAGGCTTTCATTGCCTCCCTATTTCACTTTCCAAAATCTCACATCTTTTCAAAGGGCAATGGCTCAGCAGTACCAAATTTTCTAGCATTGTAGGGACTCTTAGGGGGATCATGACTGGTGAGTTTTGCCACTGCTGAGCCATTGCCCTTTGAAATGGTGTGAGATTTTGGAACGGTAAATAGTAGGCCCAATGAAAGCCTATGGGGGATTTTACCAATTTTGGAGCCCTGTAACTCTGGTGTGCAGAGATGTAGAGACCTCATCTTTGGAATCCAAGTCTAACAATATGTCTTCTACCTGCATGAGACATTTCGTGAGATTCAGACGTTGCTAACGGCCATTGCTGCGATTTATGTACGTCAGACTCGCCACCATTGAAATAGCCCAAATAAACAGGTTTTTGTGACCCTAGGCTATGACCTCTTCGGCCTAGGGGCCCAAAACTCACCAGTCATGTTCCCCCTAAGGGTCCCTACAATGCTAGAAAATTTGCCACTGCTGAGCAATTGCCCTTTGAAAAGATGTGAGATTTTGGAAAGTGAAATAGGGAGGCAATGAAAGCCTATGGGGGATTTTACCAATTTTGCACCCCTGTAACTCTGGTTTGCAGAGATGTAGGGACCCCATCTTTGGAATCCAAGTCTAACAATATGTCTTCTACCTGCATGAGACATTTCGTGAAATTCAGACGTTGCTAACGGCCATGGCTGAGATTTATGTACGTCAGCATAACTACCATTGAAATTGCCCAAATAAACAGGTTTTTGTGACCCTAGGCTATGACCTCTTTGGCCTAGGGGCCCGAAACTCACCAGTCATGTTCCCCCTAAGGGTCCCTACAATGCTAGAAAATTTGCCACTGCTGAGCAATTGCCCTTTGAAAAGATGTGAGATTTTGGAAATTGAAATAGGGAGGCAATGAAAGCCTATGGGGGATTTTACCAATTTTGCACCCCTGTAACTCTGGTTTGCAGAGATGTAGGGACCCCATCTTTGGAATCCAAGTCTAACAATATGTCTTCTACCTGCAATTCAGACGTTGCTAACGGCCATGGCTGAGATTTATGTACGTCAGCATCACTACCATTGAAATTGCCTAAATAAACAGGTTTTTGTGACCCTAGGCTATGACCTCTTCGGCCTAGGACTGCATTGAACGCGACCCACGCATTGTGCGCATTCTGGACAACACCAATTACTGTTTATTGTTTATTGAACCTCTCATCTGTATTACATTTATGACTGCATGGCGACAAAATGCAAATTGCTATCCGCACGCTTCTTGTCCTCATGCAAGGCCTGGGTTGTTGTGTCTCAAAGTGTGGCCTTCTCCTCCTGCGCCGCCCTCCTCCTGTTCCATCACGTGTGCTGCTGCTGGGTTAGCGTTACCGGTCCCTTTTCCTGGAACCTCTTATCTGTATTACATTTATGACTGCATGCCGAAAAAAAGCATGTTACCTGTGCAAAGAAAACAGACATTTCCCGCATTTAAAAGACAGTTTTCCCTTTGAAACTTTAAAATCGATTTTCTCAAAAACTATAAGCTCTTTTTGCAAAATTTTTTTCCTCTTGTACCCACTCCCAAGGTGCACATACCTTGTAAATTTGGGGTATGTAGCATGTAAGGAGGCTTTACAAAGCACGAAAGTTCGGGTCCCCATTGACTTCCATTATGTTCGGAGTTCGGCTCGAACACCCGAACATCGCGACCATGTTCGGCCCGAACCCGAACATCTAGATGTTCGCCCAACACTACACGTGACCCGTTCGGCCAATCACAGCGCTAGCCGAACGTTCGGGGAACGTTCGGCCATGCGCTCTTAGTTCGGCCTTATGGCCGAACAGTTTGGCCGAACACCATCAGATGTTCGGCCTAACTCGAACATCACCCGAACAGGGTGATGTTCTGCAGAACCCGAACAGTGGCGAACACTGTTCGCCCAACACTACTTTCCTCTAACATGGCAGCATTAGGACCCTGCAGTCTCATCCCTGCAGGTCATTATCAGTTCTTCCAGGAGTGGAGGAAGGTAGGGAGAAATTTAAAAGGCAGGATGGCTATATAGCCTGTCTTCCTGCTCTGATCTTCCATAGCACAGGATGGAGGAGGGGGACAACACGAGACTGCTCTCACACACAGACGTGCATTTACACAGAAGCTGCAAGCTGCAGATTCACATACCATTCCCTTCCGAAATCCTATTCCCCAGCAGCAGTGACTTCACAGGGCTGGCTTCTTGAATTACTTCACCCTGGGAGCGCAGCAGGCGGCTGATGACGTAACACAGACATCAGTGAAGAAACACAGTTAAAAGGAGAAAAAAACCCGGCAGACACGCTGAGCACCCTTACCACTGTGCACCCAGGGAAACATGCACCTCCACGCCCCCACCGCCCTATGCACCAGTCCCTGTGTTGTCTGTCTCTGCATCTGCAGCTAGTGCAGCGACAACTTGGGCTTGGTCGGCTGCTGGCTCTGCTCGCTCTACTTGTCTGTCTTCGCCCTCCCTCCACAGTTGCACTCGCACTTCTATGCCTGCCTCGTCGGCGCTCCTCACTCACCATCCAGTGAATGGCTCTGCCAGCAGCCTGCATTCCACTAATGGCTAATGCACGCTGTGCGGCGGATTGTGATATCACACAGGAAGAGCCAGTCTCAAGCAAGGCAGCCGCAGCGGCAGAGAGAGGAGATTTAGAAAAAAAAAAAGACAACGCGGCTGGGCGCCCTTAGAGAGTCAGCACCCGGGGGCACATGTACTACCCTTCCCCCCCCAAGCTACGCCTCTGCCCCCATGCCCACATTACTGGCTGTAGCTACTATTAACATAGGCGCTTATGGCACCCCCAAATTTCTCCGTCACAGTAGGTACGGTAAAATTGCAGTGCGCTACCTGTGCTTGACAACTTTATGGATGTTTAGTGATTATGGCCTTATATATTTTACATGGAAGGTCTTTACTTATAAATTATTGAAGCATAGTAAAGCAAGATACCTGATATCCGGCACAGGCGGGCATTGCCTGATGCCAGATACATGTGCTTGCCCGTTGCTTGAAACCATCCGAAAAAGCAAAAACCTCCCCCTGTGCAGCATGAACTACTTACCGACCCTCCGGGTGCCATCTTCTAACCTTCCTATAGCTCCTAGCGGATTTTTGATGTCCTTTGTGTATGGCTCCCATCATGTCACCTGACCCGTATCTGGTCACGTGACACCCCGAGGGCCGTGCATGGATCCCGTAAAACTAAAGGGAGTTGGAGGAAGAGTAGAAAGTGGTACCTGGAAGATTGGTAAGTATTTTCTACTCTGCGAAACCACCCCTTCCCCCCTCCTCAAAGCACTCTCAGGCATGCTGGTTAGATCCGGTAGATTTCCAGTTTCCTGAGTTCCCCATAACGGGGACTTTGCTGTACCTAAATAGCTAGCTAGGACACCCCCCTTGTAGCTCTAGAATTCCAAGTTTGAATCTTGCTGGTGCTGCATGAGGTTTGTGTGTCCTTTTCTACCTAGGTCTACTAATCCAATTCATTTGTCTGTGAAAACTGTCCTTTGACTGTAGTAGGAATATTTCACTATAGCTATGGCAGGGACTAGACTGTGTGCTAATCTAGGGAACAGCAAGTGATGTAAGTTGCTTTTTGTCCTACATAAAGCCTTGCAGAATAAGAACGTGCTACATAAATGCATAATGATAATAATTTTAATATGAATATATAAATATTTTATAGATGTAATTATGATTTTGTAGTATAATATGTCATTTCTACAACCTCTTTATTACAATAGTGTTTAATTACTAAACATTTATATTACAGCTATCCTTGCTAACTCTTATTAAAACATCTGCATTTCTTTCTCTAATTTTCCCAGAACTGAAATATGGGAAGCATGCTTGGCAATCTTAACAAAGGAAAGTGATTTAAAGTTACTTATCATTAATGTACTTCTTATTGTGTACATGTATTCATATAAAGCGTGTTAACAGGATGAATCAAGCAAAAATGTTTATTGTATGACTTAAGGTATGTACACACATCCAACAAAGTCCCCGACCAACACCACAACATGACCGACTTCACGACAAACCATTAACACAACTTGTATTTTCCACGCAACAACGCACCAACCAACTGAACAACCAACGGAACGACCAACTCATTAACATACTGCATGTGCAAGGAAAACAACAGACTGCACAACATGGCTGCATTCAAAACGAGTACACTGTTCAAATGATGTACACACATGGCCAACTGCACAATATCAGCTCAGTCATGTAAGTTGATCTGCCAGATGGTTCAGGCAAACCGCCTGCTATCAGTGGCTCATCTAGTCATTTGCCACACGTACACACGCCTGATTGTCATCCAACAGATCAAAATCAGATGTCAGTCAGGCGGTTTGGTTGAATCCAATATGTTGATAACGTGTGTATGGGGCCTTATATGCATCTTTGTAAAGCTGCGAGAATGAGAAAAATGATCTCAGGGTTTAGAAATGTCTGTGCCAGTATCACTTCCAATCACCAGCACAATATTTTTACAAACTGATAACTGAAGAAATATGAATTGTCTGCACTAGTTTGGATCAGTGGATGAGCATACAGAAAACTCTTATTCATATCAATGGAGAGTGTAAGGTATGACAGTATATTTAGTGATTAAATGTTATCAGATTGTTTAAAAAATAAATAATGGAAACATATTTATATTAGCATGAAAATGATTACACAAAATAAATATGAATATTTATCAAAGATACCAGTACTTAAAAAAATGTTTCTAGATCTCACAGCCCTCCCCGGCTACTTCTTTGTTTCACTTCTCCCCTTTACATTCAAATTACTGGAGTGACATGCACATTTAGCGAGCTATTTTTCTTCATATTCCTTGGGCGCTTATTCAACTAACTTTTTCTCCTAGGAGATCATTTTAAATCTTCTCTTTAAAATAACTTTTCAGTGCATTGCAATTAAAAGGTACTGTCAAAATTATGTAAGTATTTTTTGCTTGCTGGGCTCTTATTCATATCACTTTGTCTCTAGGAGATACATTTTTATCTTCTGTTTAACCACTTCGCGTCCCTGGGGTTTTCCCCCTAAAAAACCAGAACAATTTTGTACATTTCACACTCCTCCCATTTAGGGCCGGCCCTAGACTTTTTGCCGCCTCGCCTGGGTCCCCCGTCCTCCGCTCCCCTCCAGCCTTAAATAGATCAGAAGCGCTACTCGTAAGAGGCAGTGGGCGGGGAGGACTCACCTCTTCCTCGCTCGATCCAGCGTGCGCTCCACTGACGTCACTTCCTGCAATGCCGTCCACTTACAATACAGTGGGCGGCGTTGCAGGAAGTGACGTCAGTAGAGCGCACGCTGGATCGAGGAAGAGGTGAGTCCTTCCCGCCCACTGCCTCTTACGAGTAGCACTTCTGATCTATTTAAGGCTGGAGGGGAGCGGAGGGACGGGGGACCCAGGCAAAGGAGGGGGGGTCCGACCCCCCTCCCCGCCGCTAAGCCCAATACCCCCGTCCTGCCTGCTACCCCTCCAGCTCGGAGGCCGGCTCCCCGCACCCACCGACGGGCGGTTGCCGCCCCTAGAAATGTGCCGCCTGAGGCAAAAGTTTCACCCCGCCTCATGAGTGGGCCGGCCCTGCTCCCATTCATTTGCCAATATCTTAATCACTACTTATCATACATAAATGATCTATACCTTGTTTTTTCCGCCACCAATGAGGCTTTCTTTGGGTGGTACTTTTTGCTAAGAATTATATTCTTTTCTATGCATTTTAAAGGGAACAAAGGGTAAAAATGAAAAAAAGTCATTATTTCCCAGTTTTCAGCCATTATAGTTTGAAAATAAAAGTTGCTGCTGTAAGTTAAACCCACACATTTTATTTTTCCATTCGATCTGGTTATTTCACCATTTAAAATTCAATCCTAGTGCAATGTATGATGACAATAAATTAGTTGGAAATAAAATGCATTTTTTCAGTTTGTGTCCGATTTTTATTGTTATTTTTTTCCTCCTTTATAATTCGATCCCCCCCCCCCCCGCCAGTTAGCCAGATGTGCACCTACATATTCCTCCCTCCCCCATAGTTGGTCAGATGTGCCCCCGCTAGCAAGATGTGGATATTCATTTATTCAAACCCCCCCCCAAGCTGTCTGGTTGTGTCCATTCACCCCCCACCCTCCATAGCCAGGTGTGTGTGCATCCCTTTAACCCCCCCCCCTTTGTTGATCCTGTGTTGCTCCCCGACTCCCCCCCCCCCACAGAGCAGCAGGGTTTCTTTAATGCTCCCCATCCATCCCCCCCTTGCAGAGATCTGCAGCGCAGGGAAGCTATGAAAAGTCTTACCTAATCTTGTTCCTGCGGCGGCAATCGGCTCCCCTCCATTCAGTACCGCTGACAGCCTCTGTGTGCAGAATGGATCGGGTCCCGGCTTGATGACGTCTGCACATAGAGGCTGTCAGCGGTACTGAATGGAGGGGAGCCGATCGCCGCCGCAGGAACAAGATTAGGTGAGACTTTTCCTAGCTTCCCTGCGTCACCGATCTCTGCAAGGGAGGGGGGGGTGGGGGGTTGTAATTACAGGGGATCGTGCTTGGGTGGGGAGATCGGACACCTGGGAGGGGATCCTTCATTAGTGTAGTTAGACGGAGGGGGGTTTATGAGCCCAGGTGCGTGCTAGCACGCACGCTGTGCTCATTTAAAGGGGGCAACTTATAATCACGTCATGTGGCTTTCACAAGCCACTTGCAATGACGTGATTATACTGTAGCTGGGACATGACCTGGTTAAAATAACTTTTTAGCACTCTGCAATTGAAAAAGTACCAAGAAATATGCTGAAATGTACACCTGAACGTCCGCATGAAAGTACGCATGCCGCCCATACAAGTCCGCATGAACGTACACATGGCAACAGCGCAAGTACGCCAGAACGTTCGCATGCGGCCACCGATAGTACGCATGGAAGTACGCAATACCACCATGAAAGTCCGCATGAACCCCATCAACCCTTGCACCTCCAGGGAGCCATGGCGGAGGAATTGATGCGTACAATGCGGCGAATATTTAGAGAGGAGTTACGCGATGCGGTTGACGAGCTGTCACAGCAGATACATGATATAACAGAGGGTGACAGAGGGTGGACACTCTGGAGAGACAAAATGACGACATCACCCTAGCTGTCAATCAAGATAGGAAACAGTTGGAAATTCATGATGACATCCTTGACGCTCACGAAGCCAAGTTGGAGGACCTGGAGAATCGTAGTAGGAGGGCCAATGTGAGAATACGGGGACTCCCTGAGGCTTACGAAGATCTTGAGGCAGTGACGGCCAACTTGTTTGGGACTCTCCTCCCTCAGGTGGACCCAGCACAACTGAGGGTAGTCCGGGTTCATCGTGCCCTAACAAAGCCAAGAAACCCAGAACTCCCCAGGGATATTATCACCAAGGTCGCATCAGAGGATGCACGAGACAAACTTTTGCTGGCACCTCGGGACCTGAAAGTTCTTCCTGGGGTTCCGACCTCGGTCCAGCTTTTTGCAGATCTCGCACCGGCCACTATAGCGAAATGAAGAGAAATGAGGCCTTATACCCTGGCTCTCCAGCAGAAATCCATTCGCTACCAGTGGGGTTTCCCCTTTATGTTATCGTTTAAAATCAAATCTAAAACATACAACTGTAGACGCCCGGAGGAAGCAGCCCAAGCTCTTAACGAAGCATCCATCCCATTCACCATTCCGAAGCCTGCCCAACCTCCCCCCGGGGAGCAACGTCAACGTAGACTTCGTAGGACCTGGGATTCCTCAAGAGAGTCATCTTTCCGGCCTAGAGAGCTTGTCATGGATGCTGCCTGAGCCCACAAGGAAATCTACTATTTTATATTATTATCTTTGAGGAACATATGATCCCCCAAAGACTTTGTACGCTCCTTCCCTTGATGATGCGGAAGGTGCGTTATCACTACAGTCTTTCTTGGTTTTTCTAGGGGGTTCGTATAAGGCCCGTTCTCTACCCTGTGTGGAGAGATGGACTATATGCAAGGCCTACAAGATATTATAACGCTGGCTTCGACCCCTTTATGATGTTGGGTTGCAGCGGGCGTAGACATTTATCTTTGCAATATCGGTCCTTGTAGAGCCTATAATTTTTCAGTCTCTGGACTGAGGATGTTTCATCTTGGAGTGCTGACTTCCTCATTTAGATTGCAAAACTTGATGCAATCTGCAGTTGTTACCAATTGGAAGCTCTGGACTGTCTCAGAAGAATTCAAGCATAACGCACTCTCTCTTTAAATGTTATTTGAATTTTTTTTTCTGTTATATAACTGTTGATTCCGGTTATCCAAGTCTACTTTAGATTTATTCCATAAGTTCTTTTTTCTGTGGTCAGTCGTGATACACTGTTGCTGTTCCCCCACTAGAAATGGTGCTTGGAGTCAGGTGGGCACTTATAGCGCAAGCCAGACCTCAACCACCATTATGGCACTATTGTGGTACCCTCATCTTTACTATTGTTGTTGTTTTAACCTATGTCGAGTTTATAAATGATTTATGCTGTGTTTTCATTGTTCTTTATTATAGAGCTGTCTCTCTCCTCCCGTCCGGAACGCCTTCTTTTAGGGTTTTAGTTATCTCAATATGGGTACTAGGCCATATCACATAATTTCGCATAATGTGCGAGGACTCAACTCGCCCCAAAAAAGAGCCAAGGCTCTTAAGGAGTATCTTAAACACTCTCCTGACATTTTATGTTTACAGGAGACCCATTTTTCTACGAATTCCTTCCCAAAGCACTTTCACAAGAACTATAAACGCTTTTATATGTCTAATTTCCATAGAAAACAAAGAGGCGTTTTAACACTTCTGGCCAATTCTTTCCCTATTGAGATCACTAAGCATATTGATGATGTTGAAGGAACATTTCACATTATAATTGGTACTTTCCAGGCTCAATCCCTATGTATCGTTAACATGTACGCCCCTCCTTCCCAAGCCCGAGACACCATTACCAAAATTTCTAATCTACTACTGTCCCTACAGTTTGACTCATTGATCTGGTCAGGAGACTTTAATCTCTCCCCTAATGATACCCTGGATAGGACGCACCCATCCCGCCCTTCCGAATCCAAAGCCAACAAAACCTTCTTTGATGATCTCCTTAGGCTCCACTCTTTGGTGGACGCCTGGAGGGATCATAATGGAACGAGACGGGGCTATTCATACTATTCAGCACCCCACAACTCCTATTCCAGGATAGACCTCACTTTGATATCAGTCAGATGTGCCCCTTCTCTGGCATACTCACGACATCTCCTTTTCCCATGGTCAGACCATGATCCGTTACTTACCTCCTTAACCTCACTGATCCCCAGGTTTCAAAGACCTCCCTGGCGTTTAAATTAGTCCTTAATTATTAATCCCAACACCTGTGACCAGATTGAGACCTCCCTTACTAATTATTTTAATGAAAACACTACCCCAGATGTCAATCCAGGAATATGCTGGATGGCCCATAAATCGGTTATCCGGGGGAAGTTAATACAGATCTCTGCTAAACTCAGGAGGGAAAAATCGGTTATAACTTCCAATCTTGAGCACAAATTGGCCACTCTCCTTACTTTGAACCAAACACGGCCCTCACGCTTTCTCCATAAACAGATTAGGGATTTACAACTCCAACTAGACGTGATTCTGTCAGCTGAAACTGAGAAGGCCTTGAGATGGTCTAAATCAGTCACATACTCCCAATTTAACAAGGCTAATAGATGGCTGGCAAGGAAGTTACGTAATCAACAAACGATTAATAGGATCCTGAGGATAAGAGGCCCTGATGGCAAGACTACTACGAGCCCTGATAAAATGTACTCCATTTTTACCGACTACTATAAATCCCTCTATCATAACGATCTACCCCCTAATAAGGAAAAAGATAGAGAGTCCTTCCTAGACTCAAATATTAATCGTAAGCTAACCCCTGACACAGTGAAAGCTATGAACAGTGACATATCATATGAAGAACTTCATGAGGTCATAAAGAAAACCAAAAGAGCCAAAGCCCCGGGTCCGGATGGACTTACCGCCCTTTATTATAAAAAATTTGAATCCACTCTAGCTCCCCACATGCTCAAATTCTTCAATTATATACTAAAAGGTAACATCCCCCCACCTGAATTCCTTTCCTCCTCTATAGTAGTCATCCCCAAGCCACAATGCGACCCTCTCCTCCCGAAAAATTATAGGCCCATATCCCTATTAGGAGTCGATTATAAACTTTTCACAGCTATTCTTGCCAATCGGCTAAACTTAATCCTTCCAGCACTGGTCCACAGAGACCAAGTCGGATTTATTCCCACACGTCAGGCTCCAGATAACATCAGGAGAATAATAGACATTCAGCACTATTGCCTACGAGTCTCTACACGCCTAGCTGTCCTATCATTGGACATGGAAAAGGCCTTCGATAGAATTGACTGGTCATATATGCTATCAGTATTAAAGAAATATGGATTTTGGGCAACTTTCTGAATGCTATTAGAGCCCTATATTCTCAACCATCAGCCTCCTTAAAATTGCCATCTACCCTCAGATCTTCTTTCTCGATAGAAAGAGGCACAAGACAGGGGTGCTCTCTGTCCCTGGCCATATTTGCCTTAATTATTGAGCCTTTGGCAGCACAAATTCGAAACTCCCAGGAGGTTCGTGGAGTCCGTATTGGACCCCGCGACTATAAATTATGCCTTTTTGCGGATGACGTCTTATTAACCTTAACGTCACCCCACACATCAATACCGAATGTCTTAAAATTAATCACACAATTCTCAGGATTCAAACTGAATCTCAATAAATCATAGCTAATGCTTACCCAAACCCCTCCCATAGAAGCCCAACAATTAGAGCTATCTCTCGGACTGCAATACAAACCAAAATTCATTAAATACTTAGGCATTAATCTTTCCCTAAACCCATCTAACCTTTATCAAGACAACTATCCCTCCATGCTCAGAAAATTAGCCTCTGATCTTGAGACTTGGAATGAATATCCCATTTCATTGTCAGGTAGAGTGACCTCGGTCAAGATGATCCTTCTCCCTAGGATCTTATACCTTTTCCGTGTTCTCCCAATTCCAGTTAAGAAAGGCCCCCTAAAACATCTACAATCCTTAATACGGGCCTTCATTTGGAGAAAGCGTAGGGCTAGAATTAAGTACACATCTCTGGCTCGTCCCAAAACAGCGGGAGGTTTAAATGCCCCACTCCTTTTTCACTACTATCAAGCCGCTCGCTTATCTCAGCTGGCTCCCATTAATGCTAAAGTTAATCCCTCGTTGTGGGTTGAAATTGAATCCCAGCTCCTGTCCCCTCTTTCACTGCCTGCCATAATGTGGGCCCGTAAAATCCCCATTAACCAAGTAAGGAAACTGTCACCAGTTTCCACACATTCTATGTCTATATGGATAAAATTGAGATTTGCCCACCACTTACAGTCAGTCACCAGTCTCACGTTTGACACATATTTTTCGCAGTCCTGATTTCAGAGCTGGACAAAATGCTCGGCTCTTTTCATGGTGGTTTCACAAAGACCTCACCACCTTAATTAAATTCACCTCAGGATTTAAGCTGGCTCCTTGGAGGCAGTTTGGAAGTGATCATGATGTCCCGGTGGAGGAAGCCCCTCGAATGCAGATGATTTTTGATTATTTACAAGCTCTGGATAACTCTAATGAAGTACTAATGTACACTTCTTTTGAAGTTAGATGCAAGAACTGCCCTTTGGATGATGGCCTAATTTCTGATCTTTATGGTATACTCACTGAACATATATCTTCTAATAAGCTGAAAGCGCAAATGGATTGGGAAAGAGATTGCAATCTTATCCTTTCAGAATCAAAATGGGCCCATTGTTGTTCCTCCTTGACTAAGGACAGCCTGTTTTTCTCCTCCATCGAGACATCTCTCAAATTGCTCTATCGTGTTTACTATACACCAGTAAAATTACACTTATTCTCACCCCTTAACTCAGACTTGTGCTTTCGGGGTTGCCAGCACAGAGGTACCACGTGGCACATATGGTGGGAATGCCCGAAAGTTCACTCTCTCTGGACTACAACATGGTCAAAAATCACTCTCATGTTTAACCTCCAAGTACCCTTAGAACCTGCTACAGCTATCTTAGCTAACCGACCACACTCTCTTCCATTCGCAGCCCACAAGTTGGTTCAATTTTTTATGGCACAAATCAAAAGACATATTGCCCATCAATGGAAAACCCCTGATTTATCTGTTGACACGGTGCTCCAGGAGGTCAACAAAACGATGTTAGCCGAGCATATCAACGCCAAAATTATGGATAGGCTTGATAGCTTTCTTAATGTGTGGACGCCATGGATAGAGTGGCAAGATAACCAAGGTTTGACTTATACACTACACACGTTTTGAGTTCCTCGCCCCCCGAATGCCTTCTGTCTTACCCATTCTACGTGTATCGTGTTCTGGACTGGGAAAGGATAGAGAGACAGTTCTTTGTACGTATGTGTTCTCCCCTGGGCCCGCTGGTTTGGGCCGTGGGACTTATTATAAGCATTAAAAATCCTCGGCATAGTTAATGTTCGTATTTCTGTTTTATTGTTCGCTCTATCTAACATACTGTGAATGTACTTTCTGCGTGTACTAGCTCATGTATGTAGATATTTATACTCTTCATCATTTTTATGATTGTACACACTTAAAGCACTCAATAAAAACTTTTTGTGAAAAAAAAAATCCTCGGCATACTGCTATTATTTAAAACTACCCCTATTCCCGCCTTTCCTCCCCCTCTCCCTCTGGGTGCCCCCATTGGAATGATGTGGTATTACCACCCATGGTGACATCCTTGTATCCCCTCCCCTTACCCTTTCCTTTTCCCCACCTTTAAAACTTCCCCTCTTTTTCCCTATATCACCCCCTCTTTATGGTGAAGCAATTGAGCACCACTATTTGATGTTTATACTATACTTTTATTCTGATTTTCCTACTTACTCTGCTTTTCCTTTTCATATTATTTGAACTGTTATTACATTTCATACACCTGGCAATTATTTTTGTTTCCCCACATGTGGGGTCTGTTGTGCACTTGATATTTGTGTAATGCTTATTGCTTCTAATAAACACACTTGAAACGAAAAAGTACCAAGAAGGCATTATAAAGTACTGTCAAAATTGTGCTGAGTATTTTCTTGCTTTCTGGTGGTTCCAAATTCATTTTATTGACAAGATATACAAATATCACCTAGGAGAAAACTCAGGAGAAAAAAGTTACTTGAATAGGGGCCCTTTGCTCATATTCAATTAACTTTTTCTCCTAGCTGAGATTTTCAATCCTTGTCAATAAAATGCTTTTTTACCATCACCAAGCAAGGAAATAACGCAAAATAATTTTGACAGTACTATTTCATCTACTTTTTAGTAATTTTCCAGAAGCAAAATGGTGAAAAGTTTTTCTGAACAGAAGATGAAATATTTTCTCCTAGGAGAAAAAGTGAATTGAATGTCAAAAAATGCCTTTTAAGCCACCAATAAGCAAGAACATACTCAAAATACCTTTGATAGTTTTTTTTCACCAACTTTTTGGTAGTGGTTCAATTGTAAAATTCTGAAAAAGTAGAAGATGAAAAGTATCTCCTAGGAGATAACTCCAGAGAAAAAGTGAATTGAATAGGGGGCCCCTGCGTTCATGTGGAAGAGCTAACATGAATTTAATTTTCTGTGAAACAAACAAGACATGAAAAAAAAAACCAAAGATACAAACACACAAACATTTTGAAAGGTCTTGAAAAGGAACCTAAAGCAACACAATATTCCTGCAATAATAGGCATTAATGTTAATTATCACTCATCCGTAATAAATGAATTAAACTCAAGACACTGGAAACAGCAGAAATTCACCATGGACAATAATGGAATTTCCCAGGTTTAATCTGACAAATTAATTTTAGCATAATGCCTCAGTAATTAGATGTCGGTAATGCTGTTAAATTGGTTACAGCTAAGAGAAGGAAAAGAGGATATTGATAGTCACATGCAATCACGGTTTCTAAAGGCTAAACAGACCTGGGGGGACAAGCTGATTCATGACCATGGAGCAGGTTGATGGTCCCATTCTGACCTGTATTCTCACAATGATAGCAGCAAGCTTCAGAGAAGATGTTTGTTATCCCAGACAGAGGTAGGTGGCTGCAATAAAATAGGTCCAAGCTGTTGAGCTGTGGTTACTCCATATTTTGTGACACCACAGCACCCAGGATCAACACTATACCCTCCTTGCAGCCTAATGTCATGTTAGCATGAGGATTGGCCAACTCAAGTTAGGGCTCTTTCATACAGGCAACTGAAGGTGGTGAATTTGCCACCTGTCAGCTGCCCTCCTGCAAGGTCTGGATGCTTGTTATCACTCGGTACCAGTGGTTGACAGGCTCCCTTCCATGGAGCCACATCTTAGTGTGGCCACAGTCATGTTCAGAATCAGATCCAATATGTTGATAATTTCTGCCACTGGGTAACGCCAACACGTGCCAAGCGCTGAAACACGTGGTTTTAGAAACGTTACCATTCTTCTGCATTTTAATTTCACCCAAATGGAGCTTGTTGGTGGTAGATGGGATGCTGAACTGTCCACCAACTTCACAGTTTAGCCCTCGGTCTGTAAGAGGCCTAAATGTTATATCATGATGGAAGCTGGTATGGTGATTCGTGTGCCATATGTGATGGGAGTTTGCAGGGAAAGATGTCCTCTTCATAGTTCTTTTCAATTCATTGGTCCCTTTAGCAGGATGTTTAGATTCTAGAGTCATAAATCTGTTCTATGCAGTGGCCTACCTACCAAGGCTGAAGGTGCTCACAGCACCGGGTGTAGCCATGGCTAGGGATGCCGCTGTTATACTCAGTCACTATGTTCTTCCACCTGGGACCTTTTTTCATAGTTTGGGCAACATTCGTGAAAATAGCAGAAGGCAGTGCATATGACTGTACTACTTCCTACACTAGATGTAACACCCCTCTCCCTTGCTGTCCTGTGGGCAATGTGTCTCCTCGCTCTCTAAACACAGCCTGCACTGAGTGAATGTGCAGAGCAGCAGGGTGAATAGAGAGAATGATTGCTGTGCTGTAGCTGGGATATTAGTAGGGGGAGCTGGCAGGATGTGTTTAGTGCTTCAGAAGTTGCCTGTCATTAGTAGCCATGTGCACTGCCTGCTGTACTACCAGAGTGCCATAGACTACTGATTATTTATCCTGACCAGAGTAATTAATCAATAATGTAGGGCAGTCTGCTATTGAAGAAGCCAGTGATACATGTGATGACAGCCAACTTCTGTAGTGAGCAGAGAAGCAAGCTCCAGGCAATTTAGATTAGCTTCATTGCAGGCAATCTTATCTCTATTCCCACCCTATTGTCTTCCCCATGACCCTTTCCTCTTTTCAGATTTTAGTGGCTTGTTTTAACAGCATGTCCCTGCCAAACAGCACTGGTGATGTCTGCAATCCTGGTGAGAGGTCTTCCTGCCATTTCTCCTCTCCCACCAGGCTCTCTGTCTTGTGCCTCTACCTCTTTGTCCACCCCCCTTCTCCTATGCATCCCCCTCTTTCATATGTCCCCCTTTTCTGACTGCCCTCAGAGGAGCTCACATCTATTTGTACCATAGTCATAGTCTAATGTCCTACCATATTATTATTATTATTATTGTGTATTTATATAGCACTAACATTTTCTGCAGCACTGTATATAGTACAGAGTTTCATAACGCTCCATCCACATCCTGATGACTCCTTTTCCCCCAAAATTTGCAGCGACATGCTCGGCCCCCCAACCCGTCAACCATCCCATCAAAAAAATGGTTGGGGTTTTTTTGGAGGGGGGGGGGTGAGGAAGGGGTGTCTGTAAATAATCAACACCGGGTGCCAAATTCCCTAGGTACACCACTGGTTCTATGTCATTTCATATTGAAGTAAAATGAATAGTGTTATAACAAAATGGATGCCTGTAAGCCATTTCACCACACTCCCTTTGTTCTATACATTTCTATACATTTACTCTTATAAGACTAGTTCTCTTCTTTCTCACGGTTTCATGGGTTTGGAATGTGCTACTAGGAATGATTTGTGCTGTCTTGTGGATAAGAGATGGCACCGTGTGAATCTCACCAGTCAAACTAACCTTAAAATAAACAAGTTTCTGCTGAAACAAATAACTCTAATAATAGTTAACGACTAACTGACCTCATCTTCTTAAGTATTTATATGTATTCATTTATGCAGTATTGTGTGTTCTAATAGTTAACGTAGATATTTTGTGAGGAACCAACTGGGTTCAATGTAGGAGGCATAATTCTAATATGTAATTTGGAGTATATACGGTAACTTCTGTTCCGAGCCTTCCTCGGCAGACAGATTGTATTGTCTCCTGTACATTAAATCAACCTTTACTGTATTTCCAAGAGACTGATTGGTGGTATTGGTATATCACAACAATATATTACTTCAATGTTCCATCTGTAGAAAGATTTGGCATAGGCTATTACTATCTAGCAACTGGATTTGCAGGAAAAAAAGCAACCATCATGCCATAGATGTCCACCCAAAACTAAAATGCCTACTTTATGTATGATTAGCAGTTACTTCCCAATGCCATCATGTTTTAGAATATCGATGGCCTTAAATTCTAAATCTTCTAAAATGTGTAGTGTAGAATAAATACAGTTCCAGTAAGTAAATGACTAATTCAGTCTTCCTGCTGACTCAGGGTTTATAACTTTCAATCTGCATTTTAATTCTCTCGGTTTGTGTCATATTTGACACGTTTATGGTGAATCGCATGAGACATCATCCATTATCATCAAAGTCAGATTATGTTTGACAAAATGACTTTATGCTGTGCAGTATTTTGCATAATTTGGGATTTAAAGCATAAGCAGTTTTTAAATAAAGCTCATTAACATTCTGTCTTTGATCTCTAAGTGCTCTTAAGAAGTACAGTAACAGCTGGATTTGCAAAGAACCTTCATCATAACCTGTTATATAAGACATATTGTAGCATTACAGCCAACATTATAGACTGTGCTGATCAATATATAGCGCCCATAACAACTTTATAATGTTTTTGTTTTACATCAGCAAAATTCCTCAGAAGGGCATTTGATCCTCCTGAATTCTAAAACGCTCTAAAAAGTTCATGGTCCTTTCATAAAGTGGACCAAAACTCACATTATATTCAGCATTTCATCTAAACAGCATCTTCCTGTTTAACCTAGACATTGTCCTGTTGTTTTGTTTTGGTTTCTAATAAACTAAGTGATCATCAAAATTTGTTTTGAATAAAAAATGCTTGCCCCCAAAATTGCCCTTATTTATTTATTTAATGTATTTATAAAGCACCAACACATTACGCAGCTATATTTGTCAGGAACTTACCTTTTGGATCTCGTGATGCAGCCAGGAGCCCTTTCTATGCTCTTAGGAGAAGATTCTAGCTAGCTGCTGCAGCCAATCTGGGCTCAGCCATCATTATTGGGAAGATTCTAGTTGACTGCTGCAGCTAATCTGGGCAGCTAGCCAGCATTATGGGAAAAGTTCTGGCTAATGCTGCAGCCAATCAAGGCTCATCTATCCAGCCAAGCTGTAGCCCCACCTCTCTCCTCGACGTATTTAAGCCTTGCTCCTGCAATGTTCTTTTGCCCATGATAGTGTTAAACTGCCTTGGTGAAGTGCTATTACTCTGAATGGATCTGCTATTTACGACTCTTGCCTGTGTTTTGGACTACGTTTTGCCTGATTACCAGATTATGTCTTGCTTTGCCTTGCCCTTCGGTACTGCGATCCTCTGATTCTCTGTGTATGACCTTTGGATTGTTTCTGGATCTGTCTTTGCCTAGCGTTCTGGTACTGTAAAACCTTTTGATACCCGTTGTTGACTTGGACTGTTTAGACCTTGCCTAGCTTGCCTAGTGTGGTTTGGTGGTTTATTTGCCTACACTCCGTTCAGCTCTGATATCTTGCGCATGCAGGTCCTGGGTGTCCTTAGTGTTACCGAAGTCGGGTAGGTAATGTCTCCTCATCTCCTGTTCAAGCGGGATGCGCCACATAGGTTCAAGACTGTAGAGATAGATTGGGGCATCAGAGCTGAACTGTAGGTGGATACTCTGCCAGGCTTTACAATAATAGGGACATGAGACTACGACTATGCTAGTAATTAGATTGTGTGCTCCTCTGAGGGACAGTTACTGACATGACTATAGTGGAAAATTGAATTCTCACCTAACGGTAATTTTTCTTTCCGATGCATCCATGGCAGCACAACGGGTATTGGCCCCACCCCCAATACCCCACAGGACAATTATCTATAAAGGTCTAACTGACCCTCCCATCTCTGTCTTGTAACTAGTACCTCACCAAACTTTGGGTGGGTCCCTTGTGCTGCCATGGATGCATCGGGAAAGGAAAATTACTGTTAGGTGAGTATTCAATTTTCCGCTTTCCCTATGCCTCCATGGCAGCACAACGGGATCTAACTAGAACAAAAAGAGACGGGAGGGCAACTGGAGCAGGTAAAATATATTCAAATCCTTAATTATACCAATCAAATAACAGAAGATGAGGAACATGACGATAATACTGCTCTTCCGAACTCTAGACTGGTTAATCTAGAAGTAACTACTTGATAATGTTTGATAAACGTATTTATAGTGCTCCAATTAGCAGCTTGACATATTTTGGCTGCTGAGACATTGGCATGTGCTGCCCACGAAGAATTAGTAATAGAGTTTAAGAGCTCCAGAATGAAAGCAGTACTATATCCAGATTCAAGAAGCTTACCCCTTAATAATGTGAACAGACTTCTCTAATAGTCTTCTGTATGTAAAACAGTATGAGAGTCAGTATGCTGCCGGGAGGAAGAGCACGTCGCACCAGCAGCCAGGGATGACACTAACCAAATGATAGCCGGCGAAACTCCACGACTGACGTTCTTATAAAGCGCTGGCGCGCTAAGACACGCCCACCTGAGTCGTTTCCGCGTTCCACCGGAAGCGGAGGACGGCCATACTGGATCTTGGTTGTAGGACGCATCAGAAGCGTCCCTTAGAGTGCACGCCGACCCGGGGAAGAAGGGGAGACAACAGGGATGAAAGGATGCCCACACTAACCGCTTGATAGAGCGGTAAAACAGCTATTAGCACTCTCCACTTGGCCACACAATTTAGTGCGGGGTAGGAAAATGGGAGGCAAAATCTTCTTTGAACCCCCAAGACCAGCAGAACGGGGTCCCCACCAGCCAGACTGATTTACAGTCCTTGTGAGGTGGCAACACAGCAGGGGAGGCAACCTGCGTGGAAGGCTACCTGATGCAGCTGTTAAGGGGGGAAAAAAATAAAAACACACCTGCAAGAATCTCCTGCGGCAGTCCTGTGAGGTGGAGGGACAGGAAAAAACAGTGATGGGAGGGTCAGTTAGACCTTTATAGATAATTGTCCTGTGGGGTATTGGGGCGGGGGCCAATACCCGTTGTGCTGCCATGGAGGCATAGGGAAAGACTCTGTAAAGTGTTGCAGAAGATGTCAGAGCTATATAAATATATAACAATAATAGTAATATAATTTTTTTTTTTTGTCACAGCTCTGTTTCAATGAAAATGTTCTGCAACTTTTGCCATTCACTATGCTTAAAGGGAACCTGTGACACGATGAGGTAGACATGTGACATGATGAGGTAGACATGTGTTTGTGCAGTGCCTAGTACACAAATAAATATGCTGTATTCCTTTTCTTCTTTCTTTTGTCGGGACCCAGTCAGACTATAGGATCCCTCACTGATAAGGAAATTCAGTCATAAAATACTTTCCTGGCAGAGAACTGGGTTTCTGAGAGCAGTGGATCGAAAAAAGGGTCAATAGTTCATATATTTTGGCACTCAGAGACAACGGACAAACTGTTTCATTGAGCTGAGACAAAACAATAAATCTACTTTTTTTAAGTTTTAATAAAACATAAAACTGTGAGATATCTAAAAGTAATTTTTAGGCGTAGGGGATAGACACAGTTGTTTATATTATCAGTTTATTTTCATTAAGTTTAACTTTAAGCAAAATTGAACTTTTACATGGAAAAAAATTGGCTATGTCTAATAAATTATGTCGTATTGAGTAATTCCTGGTGAAGCCATGTGACAACCCAGAGCCAGTCCTAGCTAGTGTTGGGCGAACAGTGTTCGCCACTGTTTCGGGTTCTGCAGAACATCACCCTGTTCGGGTGATGTTCGAGTTCGGCCGAACACCATCAGGTGTTCGGCCAAACCGTTCGGCCGCATGGCCGAACTAAGAGCGCATGGCCGAACGTTCCCCGAACGTTCGGCTAGCGCTGTGATTGGCCGAACGGGTCACGTGGTTCGGACCCGAACGCGCTCTGATTGGCCGAACGGTCACGTGGTTCGGGTAAATAAATACCCGAACCACGTCATATCTCCACCATTTGTCTGTGGGTTTAGCTTTGGGTAGGCAGGCAGGGTAGTTCGCTCTCCAGCCACGCTAGCCAGGGTCCCCCCCAGTCATTGTGTGTCGCTGCTGGGAACAGTAGTACACCGCTCGCTCAGCCACACTATATATAGCATTGTTTACTGCCACTGTGTACCTCGCTCAGCCACACTATATATAGCATTGTGTTTACTGCCACTCTGTGTACACGGCTCAGCCAGACTATATAGCATTGTGTGTACTGCCACTGTGTACCTCGCTCAGCCACGCTATATATAGCATTGTGTTTACTGCCACTCTGTGTACACGGCTCAGCCAGACTATATAGCATTGTGTGTACTGCCACTGTGTACCTCGCTCAGGCACGCTATATATAGCATTGTGTTTACTGCCACTCTGTGTACACCGCTCAGCCAGACTATATAGCATTGTGTGTACTGCCACTCTGTGTACACGGCTCAGCCAGACTATATAGCATTGTGTGTACTGCCACTCTGTGTACACGGCTCAGCCAGACTATATAGCATTGTGTGTACTGCCACTCTGTGTACACCACTCAGCCAGACTATATAGCATTGTTTACTGCCACTCTGTGTACACCGCTCAGCCAGACTATATAGCATTGTTTACTGCCACTCTGTGTACACCGCTCAGCCAGACTATATAGCATTGTGTGTACTGCCACTCTGTGTACACCGCTCAGCCAGACTATATAGCATTGCGTACTCTGCCAGTCAGTGTGTATATTGCTGGGATCAGTAATACTCCACTCACCGCCAACCACTGTATGAGCTCACCATGAGTTCCTCAGAGACCTCCGCTGTGAGCAGCACTCCCAACAACAGCAACAGCCAACGCCCCACGCAAGCTATAACATCCACCCCAGCAGCCAGTGGTCAGCAGCAGCCCTCCCCGGAGGAGAACGTTGTGTCCATCGGTCCGTCGCCAGAGCGATTAATGAGGGCTGCCATTGAGGAGATGATGGGGCCTGATGTGGAGGAGGAGGTCTGGCTCAGGCCAGCATCCCAAGTTAATGTTGAGGACGATGAGGGGTCTGTGTCTGGGGATGTTTGGGTGGCAGAGGTGGTGGGTGGGTCAGACTCAGGAGAAGAGTTGTATGATGAGGATGATGATCGGGACCATCTGTATGTGCCTCAGTGTCCGACCCTGGAAAACATGTTGTATCGTGTGTTTAGGTACTAAAATCTGCGTCCCCACTTCCCAGTACTGCCCGCAGTGCCCGGGTCCACGGATCCATATAATTTTTTGGGCAGCACTATCAAACTGTGGTACTATGAGTGGGTTGCCATGGTCCTTCTGTGCTGCCTGTCACACTCACCGTCTGTCTGCAGATGGATTGTTCAACACAGCTACGCCATCTGACATGTAGTCCTGGACCTTGACCATCTTCTCCAGGCGATTGGTGTTGGAGGACGTGGAACTGCCCGATTGCTGTTCTGTAGGCTGCTGCATGGGTGTCAGAAAATGTTCCCACTCCAAGGACACTGCCAATACCATTCCCTTTTCGGCACTAGCAGCAGCTTGTGTTCTTTGCTGCCCTCCTGGGTTTGCTGAAGTCAGTCTGTCGGCGTACAACTGGCTAGAGAAGGAGGAGGATGTCAATCTCCTCTCTAAAGTCTCCATCCTCAAGGGCCTGCTGGAATTGTTCCATTTTTGACCTGTCTGACACTTTCTTCAATCAGTTTTTTAACATTGTGTTTGTATAAACTGGGTATAAACCCAGTAATTGGTGTTGTCCAGATTCCAGAATAATGAATAATAATGAATAGTGAATAATGCACGGGCCGCGTTCAATGCAGTCTAGCATGAATTGAGCCATGTGTGCCAGAGAGTCCTGCCAGACTTCTCTGTCTTCATGTTCTTGTGAGCGTTGTTATTGTTGTGATGCACCATATTCGTCACCAGCATCACTTTCTTCCTCTTCTGCTGTCCATTCCCGCTAAATTGTGGAAGTCCAACGTGCACCGCTCTGTCCCTCGGCAGTGGGGGCATCCAATTCCTGCTCCAACTCCAGCTGTTCCTCGTCCTGTTCTTTGTCATAGCTGGGACCAGCGTTTCCTGAGGCAGGTTGCCTGATGTTGGTATCATCACGCTGATCGTTTTCATCTTCAGAATCCCCCACTTGCATCATGCCAGCGGTTTCCATCTTCAACATTGATTTCTTCAGTAAACACAGCAGTGGTATTGTAATGCTGACTGTAGAGTTGTCACTGCTCAGTCACGCAACGTGGATTGCTCAAAATTTTGGAGGACTTGGCAGAGATCCAACATGGTGGCCCAATCAGATCCACAGAAGCTTGGTAGCTAGCTGCTGGAATGCGCCTCGGCACTGCGCAAAAGCGTGCTAGCATGTGCAGCGTAGAATTCCAGCGCGTAGGGAGGGACATCACCCAGCGAGCGATGGTGCGCTAGATTAAAGCGCTCCTGCATCTCTTGGTGAGTCCTTCAGAAGCGGTACTGGACTTTTAACAATGTTTTTTTTTTTTTTCCTTCAACAGAAGATCTGCCACGTTGGAGTGAGGAGGACGCCGCCGACCCCGACACCAAGCTGAACCCCGGCGAACTCCAAGCAGAGGATCTTCAGGAACCCTCAAGGCTTTGAGCAAGCTGAGGAGGATCAGCAGTCCCGACGAGACCTCTCCTCATATGCGAGTGCAGTGGAGCTCCCCAGAACAACCTCTCAGTTGTCACTTTGTCACTGGTCACTTTGTCACTTTGTCATTTTGTCACTTGTCACTTTGTCACTTGTCACTTTGTAACTTGTCACTTTGTCATTTTGTCACTTTGTCACTTGTCACTTTGTCACTTGTCACTTTGTCACTTGTCACTTTGTCATTTTGTCACTTTGTCACTGGTCACTTTGTCACTTTTCACTTGGTCACTTGTCACTTGGTCACTTGTCCAGATGATCTCGGTACACCTCCTGCGATTCAAATTCCTGCACACATTGCTCTGGGATTTGGGTGTGATGAATGATGCATCTAACTGGCCACCGGAGGCAATTAAGGCCTTCAAAACATTGAAAGCAGCTTTCTGTTCCGCCCCCATTTTGCGTCATGTTGAGTTGTTGACGTCATGTTCATCCTCGGCCTCGCCTTGCATTTCAGTGCGAGGTGCATTTTCCACAGAAAAAGGTTGTGAATCCGGGCACAACATTTGTGGCTGTTCCATTGACCTTTCAAAGGTAGAAGATTGTGGGGGTGGGAATAGCTCCTCCGAATAGCCCATTGTGTCCTGAAAACTACTCATTGCATTGCTTTGCGCACACATTTTTTTGTCCTCATGCAAGGCCTGAGTTGCACCTGAAAGCGTGGCCTTCTCCTCCTGCGCCTCCTCCTGTTCCATCACGTCTGCTGCTGCTGGGTTAGCGTTGACGCCCGGTCCCTGTTTATTGAACCTCTTATCTTTCTTACATTTATGACTGCATGGCGTTAAAAAGCATGCTATCCGCACGCTTCTTGTCCTCATGCAAGGCCTGGGTTGTTGTGTCTCAAAAAGCATGGCCTTCTCCTCCTGCGCCTGCTCCTGTTCCATCACGTGTGCTGCTGCTGCTGGGTTAGCGTTACCGGTCCCTTTTCCTGGAACCTCTTCTCTGTATTACATTTATGACTGCATGGCGACAAAAAGCATGTTACCTGTGCAAAGAAACATGACATTTTCCACATTTAAAAGACAGTTTTTCCTTTGAAACTTTACAATCAATTTTCTCAAAAACTATAAGCTCTTTTTCAAATATTTTTTTTCCTCTTGTACCCACTCCCAAGGTGCACATACCCTGCTAATTTGGGGTATGTAGCATGTAAGGAAGCTTTACAAAGCACGAAAGTTCGGGTCCCCATTGACTTCCATTATGTTCGGAGTTCGGCGCGAACACCCGAACATCGCGGCGATGTTCGGCGAACGTTCGCGAACCCGAACATCTAGGTGTTCGCCCAACACTAGTCCTAGCAACCAATCAGTAATTATCTAGGCCCTCACCTATAAAAACACAGGTCAGAGATAGCAGTGTATGTGTATGCAGAAACAGAGATAACTGTGATCTAGCTCACGGGCAGTTGAGAACTGTGTTGCAAAAGTTGTAGCAGTTGAAGTAGCAATACAGACATGGCCTCAATTCACTAACCTTAACTCCTGTCTTTAATAACTCTTCTGAGCTGTTTTACAGTTATCACCATGGTGATATAATTGTGATAACTGTAAAACAGCTCAGAAGAGTTATTAAAGACAGGAGTTAAGCTTAGTGAATTGAGGCCATAGAGCTCTATTTGAGTACATACAGCAGCAAAGGATGGCTGACCAAATGCAGTTTATTGTACACGTGCACTTGTGGCTTGATAAGGCAGGGTACTGCCACAGAAAGAATGCTGATACCAATCTGTCTCTGCTGTACGTACTGTAATAGAGCTGGATCTGTGTGCACTCCTCTCCTGCAGGTCAGGTGTTTTTGTGACTACTCTTGTTAAGGTCATGATGGGTACGACTCTTGCAACATGAGCAGCCAGGCAGTAAGGTCACCACGAGGAGGGAAGGGATATGAGGGGATATGGTGTATGGGATATGGATTTCTTTGTACCTGTAGGGAAAAAGGGCCCCAAAGGGGAACTCACCTCATTAGAAAGAAGTCTCTGGAAATCTCTGAATAATGCAAACGCAAACCCTGTCCTCTACCTGGCCATCCCATCGCTGCTTGTCCACTACTAGCGCATGCGCAGTAGCACGGACGGACCTGATCAGGCTCGGTTGTTTCCACTGAAGCCTGAGCGTGGCCAGTGCGGCCTGTGGCCATTGCAACCACATGCCCATGAGCTTCAGGAGTCTCAGTGCTGGAAAAGCCTGGCCGAGGAGGAGGGGGGCGTACATTCGTTTTGGGCGCAGGGTATTTTTTGCGCAGGGTGACCCAAATGACGGCTTATCCTGCTGCCGCACAAATTCAGGATGGTGTTAAATAGTATTCCCCCACTGAGTCATAGCAACTCAGAGAGAGAAGTAATTTGGGTTCTGGCAATCGGCGGGTCCCCAAATTGCCCGTGGGCAGGGCACAGACTATAGCCTTACTGCTACAGCCGCGCCAAGCTTCGCACAATGGGCGCCAAAAAGCCTTGCTGCAGACGGGGTTAGCCACTGGAGGACTCAGAGGCTTCCAACTCCCTAGTTAAGTATACAGTTTCTTTCTTTACAAACCTCACAAGTGTACTTTAACAAATTAGAATAAACAAAATTGAATAAGACAGTCTAGACTGTTTATAGAAACATCATTCAGAAAAAGTGACTTAGGCACAAAATGTACCACTAATCCGACATTCTTTATTTTAAGTACAGAACAATAAATCTGTTAGATGCGCTTGAAATGACTTTTGAAAAGGAAATTGCTGGTGTCTGTTATCCCTTTCTATTTACTTTCTAATAAAATGTCTGTAAGTCACCAGAAAAAATAATGGATTTACGCATGGGATGCTGCCAAATTCCTCTCAATGTTACTGAGGTGACAATGCATATTCATGAGGCCTTCATTCATTATGCATGGGAGGTTGCACAAGACAAGCAGGTCATAACTGATGGCTGATTCTTCCAATCAACTAAACCTCGAGAATAAACCATCTTCTGTATTGTAACGCTCACAAGTAGTGATGAGACAGCGATTCCCACAGATAGGATTTCACAGGGAAAAGGACCATTTCAAATGAACCAATAAAAAAATATAAATTATGTGAATTCACCTCCAGTCTTGGTAATCAGAGCCATCTTCTACGAATACTCACTGCAACCTGAATAATCACAAACACCTTCTGTTTTAACCACTAAAGGGGCGCTATAGTGAAAAAATTGTAAAATGTAAAATATGTGCAAACATATACAAATAAGAAGTACATTTTTTCCAGAGTAAAATGAGCCATAAATGTATTTTCTCCTATGTAATGTTAATTTGAAGTTACCTCATGTGTTTATTTGAAATAATTTTACTCAGTTTAGGTTCCCTTTAAGTACCAGAGACTGCTGGTACATAAAACAGGGCTCACCGACGTCACACGGCACTGACCCATCGCTCACATGTGGGACACTCTCCCATCGCTGAAGCCCACTTGATGTGCCGTCGCTATGACAGCAGAGCTTCATAGGCCAGTCAGAACTCGATTTCATTGGCTCCTGATGATGCGATCACTGTGAGCCAATGTGCCATAGTGACAGCAGAGCAAGTGGGTTGCAGCGACGGGAGAGCAGTGCAATTGGCAATAGCGGCGGGTGCGTGCAGAGCAGTAATTAAAATCTATGCCCTGGCAGGGATAACAGGTCCAAAACAGGGCGTAGATCTCAATTAGCCTGGTCCGAAAGTGGTTAGGAAGGCAAAATTCTGTTTTGCATAGCATTTTAGTAAGGATGCTTTTTGATCTCTTCCAGCCCCTTACACACTTCTTGAAGTTCTGGCTCACCAGGAGCTTACTAGGTATTCTGTAACTCTGGGTGTTTCAAGTCCTACTTCATAGAACCATATTAATCCATGCCATGCACTTATGAGGACCAACCAATCCGAAACAGTCTGTATGCATGTTGGATTAATGTGGCTCTGTAATATTAAGAAGCTGACACATCATTGCATTCCAGCTGTTCTGGAGGTGTGTTTAGCTTACAGGGACAACAAAGAGATGATTTGTATATCCAGCAGTGATGCATTGTGGGACACCTCAAATGCTCACTCCAACCTTAATAATTGCAAATACCTTCTGTTTTAAGGAGGCAAAGCTGTATTTCATAACATTTTAATGAGAGGCCTTTTTGATCCTTTGTAGCCCCTTACACACTCCTAGGAGTTCTGGTTCACCATGAGCTGGCTGGGTACTCTCTGGGTGTTTCAAGTCCTACTCCATAGAGCCACATAATCCATGCCATGCACTGATGAACAATCGTAAATACCTTTTGTTCTAGGAAGGCATAAATCGGCTTTACATAGCATTTTAGTAAGGCGGCTATTTGATCTCTTTCAGCCCCTTTTCCACTCCTATAATTTCTGGTTCACCCTGAGCTTGCTGGGTAACTTGTAATACAACAGCTCTGTACTACTTCGTGTTGATTTAAAAAAAAACATCTGTCACTTGAAAAAGTATTTTATTCAGCATCAGTATACAGATATAATGCATACCTTCCTGACAATGATAGTAATCCATAAAAGAGGGGCTATCGCTAAAATCAAACACAAGTCTCTCTTCTTTCCACTGTCCAGGGCCCTTATCTCCCTTAAGAGATAATTTTTCATCTTTCCTATAGAATAACTTTTCAGCACTGATGAAGACGAGAGCGCACAAACTAATGGAGTGGCATAATACAAACTGGGACAGGTAAGTGGCTAATGCTGCCAAAAACTTTGCAGGGGCCCCGGGGAGTATAATTCATGGGAAGGGGGGAACTTGTGGGGACAGCAGTGCTCAGGGAAATTGCCCAGGTTGTGTTGCCCCCATGGTAGTGCCAGCCCAGGCTGTAGACTGGTAATGTTGCTCAAATATGTTTGTTTACTTTGTGTACTGTAACCTTCCGTTCACACCATGCTGTATCTGTGCGTGTGCATCAACAGTAAAACTTTCCTTAAGGGCCCTTTTCCACCAGCGCGTTTGCGCTGGCTGAATCGCAAAAATGCAAACCGCTAGCGATTTTACAATCGCTACGGTTTGCTTTTTAACATAGGAATCGCGGTAGGTCATTTCCACTACCGCGATTCGTTTTTGCCGGGCACGCGAATGCGCGGCAGAGCGATATTTGCCGCGATTTTGCTATGCAGTGCATAGCATAGCAAAATCGCGGCCGCGAACGTCGGAAATCGCCGGTAATTGCGATTCAGCAATCGCTAGCGTTCAGCGTGAACGCTAGCGATTGCTAGTGGAAAAGGGCCCTAAGGGCCCTTTTCCACTAGCGGCGTTTGCGATGCTGGATCGCAAAATCGCAAACCGCTAGTGATTTTGAAATCGCTACGGTTTGCTTTTTAACTTAGGAATCGCGGTAGGTAATTTCCACTACCGCGATTCGTTTTTTACTCAAACGCGATCGCACCGCGGAGCGATCTTTGCCGCGATTTTGCTATGCAGTGCATTGCATAGCAAAATCGTGAACGCAATCACCGGGAAGTTTCCTGCACTTGCGATTCAGCAATCGCTAGCGTTTAGCACGAACGCTAGCGATTGCTAGTGGAAAAGGGCCCTTAAGGATGCCCAAAGTGACATGTGACAAGATGAGATAGACATGTGTATGTACAGTGCCTAGCACACAAATACTTATGCTGTGTTCCTTTTTTTCTTTCTCTGCCTGAAAGAGTTAAATATCAGGTATGTAAGTGGCTGACTCAGTCCTGACTCAGACAGGAAGTGACTACAGGGTGACCCTCACTGATAAGAAATTCCAACTATAAAACACTTTCCTAGCATAAAATGGTTTCTAAGAAAAAGAAAGAGATAAAAAGGGGAATTTCTAATCAGTGAGGGTCACACTGTAGTCACTTCCTGTCTGAGTTAGGGCTTAGTCAGCCATTTACATACCTGATATCTAACTCTTTCAGGCAGAGAAAGAAAAAAAGGAACACAGCCTAGTTATTTGTGTGCTAGCTGCTAGGCACCGTACATACACATGTCTATCTCATCATGCCACATGTCACTTCGGGCATCCTTTATTATTACCCCTTTACTACCTATTTGCCAAACTCACCATTGAAGTTACGTCCGTGGCATATTCTTCTTGTTTTGTTTCTTGTTCTTTTAATTATGTTATGTATATTTGTTTTATATGTGTTTACATGAACATGATTGTATAATTGTGGTCTATACATTTTGTGATCTCTATAGCCCAGATTGGGCACTTATAGAAATAATGTGCACTATTATTTTGTACCTTTTGCTATCTTGGCACACTTGTGCCTGATAAAAGCTTTTGATACTAAATATGTTTGTTTACTTTGGTTACATGCAACTCCAAATAAAATGTGTGGGTTTTATCCACAGGAGAACATTTTATTTTAAAATTATAATGGCTAAAAACTGAGAAATAATGCATTTTTTTCCATTTTTTTTATTTTTCCCATTAAAATGCATTTAGAATAAAAAAAATTCTTAGCAAAATGTACTACCCACAGAAAGCCTAATTGATGGCAAAAAAACAAGGTATACAGTAGATCTTTTTTTTGCGATAAGTAGTAATAAAGTTATTAGTGAATAAAAGGGAGGAGCGCTGACAGGGGGAAATTGCTCTGGTCCGTTAGGGTAAAAACCCCTATGGGGTGAAGTGGTTAAGCCACCAGCAAGCAAGAAAATACTCAGAATAATTTTGACAGTGATGAAAAGTTATCTTAAAAAAAACCAGAGACGAAGAACCCTCATGTATTGTATTACATGTATCAGTGGGAACATGACAGTAAACACATACCCTGCTTTTAGTTTCATTCTTATCTGCTTAATTAGTCTATTATCAGCTGTGATAAGAATCCCCGACTGGCTCAGTCTAGGTTTGACCTGGAATCAATATAGCTGAGTCACTCTTCTGTGGAGTCTTTTCAAGCCCAAGCCTGCCACCCACTGGCTCAGATTTCCTGCTTTGCATACTGAGAGATGTGATGACATGGGAGGGGCTGCTGCTGCTGAGAGAGAATCTCTGAAACAGACAAGTGTGGCTGCTGTGTGATCTGCGTGCTCTGTGTGCACTCAGCATAGATACTGATGATGACTGCAGTTTCATTCCTATGAGAGAGACTTCCTACATGCAGCTGCACATCATACCAAAATGAAAGCACACAGATGAAAGGCTGCAGCAGCCTTTCTCATATAGCCTAGATAGCAGCCTAGTCTCATATAGTCTAGACAGCACATCCAGAACAACTCATAACCCGGAAGCAGAAGGGATATGAGCCAGCGGCCATATTTGATTTTTCCTGGAGCAATAATGGATAAAAAACACTAATTAAGGCACACCAGAGCAGCGAAATTATCAGGTAGAGCATTTATTCTTTACAAGCTATCGACTGATATGTTTATTTTGTGTGAAACGTTCATCTCTGGTTCCCTTTAAAGAGAAGATAGATGATCTCTTAAGAGAAAACGCAGGGGAAAAAGTGAATTGCATATGGGGCTATAGTTTTTTTCTCTAGTTTTTTTTTTCTAGTTTTCTACTAATTTGAATCTATTATTCAGTCAATATAGCATCCTAATATTGCCTTCCACAAATACTATACAACTCTTCATGCAAAAGGTATAGAATGTACATTATTACCAAGGAAAATAAAAAAGGAAAAACAAGTGTCTTTATTAACTTATTTGCAGGGAACAGAATAGCATTTTCTGCAGGAAAGCACTGAGGAAATTAAGTGGAAAGGGAAAACAATGTAAGAGATAATTGAGTACCACTCGTAAACGGTGTACCTATTTTAAAGAAAGAAAAAAAATGGTAATTTTGAGAACAAAATAAACAGTACATTCCACCAGCACCATGATCTTGAAATGCTCTTGAACTGTAGTGTGTGAGGGTTGAGCTGCCTGTCAAATAATACATGATGCCTATTGTAAATGCACACAATGTTGGAAGGGTGAAAAGTCAAAAGATCCTAAATGCAGGGAAAGCAAGCTACATAGGAACGTTCTGCTTGATGTAATCCCTGTGGCCTTTTGAATGCCCTGTGCATTTACAAAAGGGTCAGATGACTTCCCAGTTAAACAGAATGTGGCCTTCTTTAACCACATCAGTACCAGAAGTCTCCAGCCCCTTAAAGGGGCACTACAGCACTATAGCACTAGGCTATTGGGTTTTCCCACATATAAGATAGTGCTGTTGTTTACAAAGGTCGCCTGGATAAGATTTATAGCTCACATACAGATCCTGGCGTCGCCAAGGCAAGGGAAGTGGCGTACTCTGTATTCAGTTAGGCTGTGTAATAACAGCTTTCTCTCTCCTCTTGTCAGCTCAAAGCCCCATTCTTGTAATGTCTAGTACATACCATACAATTTTCAATGTGATCAATGTGAGCCTATGAGATTGGCTTACAGTTATCACGGGGTCAGGAGCCAATAAAATCAATTCCTGATCAACTCACGGAGCTCTGCTGTCATACAGAGGATCCTTTGACACGTGAGCATTGTGGTGCAGTAAATTTACCGCACCATACCCCCGGGCAATGAAAGTCTATGGGGGAGTTCACACTCCCCATGTTGTGGTGCGCTGCGCATACCTACATTACTGTGTGGCTCCTGTGGTGACCTGCGGCGAGCTGCGTCAGACCGGAAGTCATTAAATCTATAGCGGCACAAGGCTTTTAAAAAAAAATTGGCGGCGGCAGTGCGGCGAGCATGCATGGAAGAATATTTGTTACAATACGCTTCCGTGCACTTCCGCATACCGGAAACAGGAAGTGACTGCAAGCGAGTTTCACTTCCTGCTTGGACGGCTGCCAGATGGGGAATACCGAATAGTAATGCAGTATTCCCCCAAGGCTTGTTTTTGGTGATGCTAATATATATTGTGAAGCCAGCCTGACAGCAGGGCGATTGGGCTGTGGCAGTGGGAGAGTGGCATGATTGGCGGTAGTGTGTGGCGGGCTAATTGAAATCTACACCATGGCAGGGATAACAGGTCCCAAACAGGCTTAGCTTTTAATTAGCATGTTCTGGAAGTGGTTCAACAGAAGATATTTGCGATAATTCAGGTTGGAATGAGTATATGAGGTATCCCACATTGCATCACTGCTGAATATGATATTCATCCCTTTGTTGTCCATGATAGCAGAACTCCTGGAATGCAATGATGTGTTAATATTACAGAGCCAAACTAATCCAACATCCATACAGATGTTTCGGATTGGTTGATCCTCATCAGTGCATGGAGTGGATTAATATGGCTCTATGGTGTAGGACCTGAAACACCCAGAGTTACAGACCACCCAGCAAGTTCATGGTGAGCTAGCTAAACTGACTTCTCAGGTTATTGGGAACTGCATTGAAATGCAAGGAAACATTGGGAAAACTTCCTGTACACTAAACCACAGAACAGGGCATTTCTGTATCCAGCATATAATTTCAAGTCAACTTTCTTACACCCTGAGAGGAAAACATGTCAGGATTGGAGACCGGTCCGGGTAACCTTCCCCTAGTAAAAGGAGATGTGTGATATTGTTATGGCAAGATATGTGCTGCAGTATGACTGATACCATGAATGTCACAGGACCTGAATCTTAAAGCTAGATTCACAGTGGTGCATTGTGATAGGCACCAGGAGGGTTAAGGTTGGGTACCACCAGGGGGGTTAGGGTTAGACACCACCATGGGGGGTAAGGTTAGCCACCGAGGAGGTTTAAGGGTTAGGCACCACCATGGAGGTTCAAGGTTTGGCACCAGGGGGGATAAGTCTAGGCACAACCATGAAGGGGTCAAGGTTAGGCACCAGGGGGAATTGAGTATCGGGTTAGGATTAGGGTTAGGGTTATACTCCACAAACAGGTGACCTTTTATAAACAAAATCATATTTACCTGCTACAAACAGGTGCCCTTTTATAAATTCACGTTTATCAGCTACATCCGGCTCTGCTTTATGACCAAAATCACATTCATTGTCTACATTTTTTCCAGGCACCCTTTTTACATGTAGGTGCACTAACTTGCATTAGTGCCAGTAAAATTGTTGGGCGCTGCTGGCACCACTGTTTAGTGACTGTGCCTTAATATCTGTTGTTGACCATTCCTGTAGGTGGCTATCTGCCTTGTACCGTATGTGCTGCTAAATGCTTTTCTGCATTGCAGTCCATTCTTAGTGAATATCAGCTGTATTTTTCAATCAATGGTAAGTCAATTAATTTTGGTTAATTAGGAATGTAAAGCTTATTAATGAAGTTTAATTAAAGAAAATAACACTAAGTCACTAATTTGCATGCATGGGAAATGCAACTGAGCATAGTTATTTAACCAATCACTTAATTAAACTCGATTTCACGCCTTTAGGATTTTTTTGTATATGCACTATATTTAAAATCACTGATGAACGGACAATAAGTCCGAAATAATGCTTTACTGCAACCATTTACACCACAAAATGTCTGTCCATTGCTTCCATTTAGCTGCTCTATACCAGTATACAAAATAGCTGTCCAAGCCAAACATGTTTCTAATCAGATAATCGTTTTTGCAGTGGAAGAACACAGCTGTACCGTTTATTGGCATGACTATTTAATTTGCACCACAAACCATGAAAAATTAGCTTATCAGTTCCACTCAAATGGTTCTACTGACTTCAGTGCTGAATTCACAGAAATAGAAAACACACTTAACCCTTCACTGCTGTAGCAAAAAAGGACACATTGCATGCTAATACTGTAAATAGTATTAATTCAAGCACCCTTTCTCTAAGCCTATACTAAGCAATGTTAAATAAATTATGTCTTAGATAAATAAATTACAACATGGTTTAATGATAATTTAACAAATTTGTTTGAATAGCAGCTAAAATATATCTATATATATATATATATATATATATATATATATATATATATATATATATATATATATATATATAGGTCGTCACCTATAACATCCCCTTTTTGTATACGCTACCCAAACTTCACAAGTCTGCAACTGAACCACTGGGGAGGCCCATTGTCTCCAGTATCGCAGGGCCCACAGAGAGACTTGGAAGATTTATTGATAAGAAGCTCCAACCTCTTATGCGTGGTCTTCCATCTTTTGTCCAGGATTCGCGTGATGTTCTACGGATTGTAAGTGGTCTACTGATCCCACAGGGGTCCCTCCTAGTGGCCATCGACGTCGAAGCTTTGTATATGTTGATCCCACATGGGGAGGGACTTCGGGCGATCTCCCACTACCTTAGGACGTACTTTCCTCAGGCACATGAGCACAATGACTTCATTGCTCAAGCAATGAGGTTAATCTTGGAATTTAATTGCTTTACCTTTGACGGGCGTTTCTACCAACAAGTACGGGGTACCTCGATGGGGGCGGCGTGCGCCCCAGCATATGCGTGCCTCCATTTGGGACTCTGGGAGCACGAAATGGTGTCCCAGAGTGCGCGGTTCCGGGCGCACGTCGCCCTCTGGATCCGTTTTATTGATGATGTGCTGGTGGTGTGGACGGGGTCGCGAGAGGAACTTGACTCCTTCATAGCGGAACTTAATGTTAATCAGAGAAATATTAATCTCACTTATTCTGTGAGTGATGAGAGTCTTCCGTTCCTTGATTTATTAATAGGAATAAGGGGTGATAGGTTGACTACCTCCTCTTATAGGAAACCCACTGCGGGTAATACCCTGCTCCATGCCGCCAGCCATCATCCTGGATCCTTAATTCGGGGTATCCCGTATGGCCAATTCATTCCCCTGCGACGGAATTGCTCATGCGATGAGGACTTCAGGCGTGAGTCCTTGGAAATGTATATGCGATTTCGGGCAAGGGGATATTCTCATAGACTGTTGCGAAGTGCTTTGAGGAAGGCATGGGCCCGTGATAGATCTGACCTGTTGGGAAATGACGCTGACAATATGAATCAGAAGGAAACAAATACCAATAGGTTTAATGATGCCCCTAACCAGTATTTGCGTTTGGTTACCAAATTCGGTGACCATTGGGATGAACTACAGGACCTATTGACCCACTTTTGGCCTATCTTAACGTCCTCTAGTGAAATCGGTGAAATAGTGGGCCCTCGCCCCCTACTTACAGCAAGACGAGCAACAAATCTAAAGGATCAGGAAAATAAATTTACAGTCAACTCTTTTATAAATTGCACTACAGAGCGAGTTGTTTATATGCTCCAATGCCCATGCGGACTTAAGTATATTGGAAAAACCATCAGACCCCTAAAGGATAGAATTTTGAGACATTTTAGGGATATTGAAGGAGGAGAGGCTAATACATCCGTGGCCAATCACTATAGGAAGGCTCATGATGATAAATTACAGGGGACTCGGGTTAAGGGTATCTATAGACTTGGCATCTCGGGACGCAGGGGAGATTTTGATGATATTTTATATTGCAAGGAAGCAATGTAGATCTACAAGCTTAATACTGTGGCCCCGTGTGGCCTTAATGCAGAATTGGATCTGTCCCCGTTACTGAGGTGCCAAGTCTATGGTACCTGATCTACGTTTGCTAACTATATCTCCATGCCTACTGATGGCACTGGGTAGGCTACCTTCTATGTGTTGCTGATCCTTTGAAGTAATTAAGTTTGCTAATAATAATGGCTGCTATTTGGTATGCCTGCTAGTAAGATTGACGTACTTTATGTTTGACATAAACTTGCTAAATAATGTCGTTTGCTATAATGTTTCATATAAACTTTGTGAATGATATAGGACGCTCACTGATTTAATCATCGATTTAATCATTAAGGATAAATTCCTCTTTAGATTAGTAACCTACGCCTAAGGCTAGCCTGTTGCTATTGATGGCCTCTGCCATTTACGTGCTTTTGCTCTCTGGAGGGCGGTATATGTCACCGGAGATTGGTGAGGCGGTCTGAGAGCCGCCCCCAGTGATGATTTAAATACAGGGCTTTAACGTTACCAACTAAGCCACACCCTGAAGAAACGTCTGCCCTTGACGTGAAGCGCGTAGGTGGGCGTGGCCTACGTGCTGTCATGGCTGCTGACTAAACTATAGCCCGCATGGAATGCCGTGTTCGGCGTCCTGAACCGCTGATCGGTCTGGCTGGAATCTTGACTGCATGCTACAAAGCGACACACTATGGGATCCCATTTGCATACCTCTAGTTCTACAGCTAATGGAGCCTGATGGACAGTGACATCCAGGGACATCTCTGTTCGGAAGCGGTGTGGGTGAGAGCTTTCCTGCTTTGCCTTTGCATGTATCATATGCTATTCTGCTCGCTTAGCTGAACTTGGCTTCCCCCGCTCTTCAGATTTGTTCTATGTGCTTAACAAGCTATTGCTGCACGCTCTACTTATGGATATGCACTCTGCACTGTGAGCCTAGGAATAGGTGTGCTTTATCATTCTGCTCATGCTCTGCTTGTGGATATGTACTTTGCCTGTGATCTCTGGAAACAGTATTTTTCTTCAACTTGTTCACGCAGACAGTAATTTTTGATTCCTTGAGGAGAGCAAAGGAATCCATAAGGAAATATTTGTTTTTTTACCTCCTCCATTGATTCTCCTTCTTGCCGGCCTAAGAGGTTTGGGTGTAGTATGTGTGTACAGGATGGTCGGTGTGTACAGTGGCCACTGTATTCTAGTATAGCAGCCATTATTACATTGACAGCTATGATAGGCTGAGCACGAATTGATTAAAAGAGGCGCCCTGGTGGTTTATAAAAGCACTTAAAAAGCAGTTTTCAAAATTGACAAAATATTTTGAGGTGGCTTACCTCAAATAACGAAAATCTTTGATGAAACAAGGATTTTATTAATAGCACAGGCAACGCGTTTCACGGGTCTGAGCCCGCTTCCTCAGGCCAAATAACAGTGCCAAACTACAATGAAACAGTCAGCATAGGGAGCCTCACCTATGCTGACTGTTTCATTGTAGTTTGGCACTGTTATTTGGCCTGAGGAAGCGGGCTCAGACCCGTGAAATGCGTTGCCTGTGCTATTAAAAAAATCCTTGATTCATCAAAGATTTTCGTTATTTGAGGTAAGCCACCTCAAAATATTTTGTCAATTTTAAACTGCTTTTTAAGTGCTTTTATAAACCACCAGGGCGCCTCTTTCAATCAATTTGTGCATTATATACCCCCACACCTTATGGTCTGAGGGGTTGGGACAGAACACATGTGGGTTCCCACGGTAGGAATCTGTCTCCCTTTTTTTTCCAAGGAGAGCGACCGCATCCAGATCCCTAGGGGTCACCCCGAGTGGAGTCGGGTTTGTTGTCTCCACCTGCTTCCTGTGGTCAGTTGCCCCACTGCAACCCACCTTTGTGAGTAGTTTTTTTCCATTTCTTATATCTACCATTGGTTTGACATATTACACTATTGGGCTCCCGTCCCTGTCTCCTGTGTTTTTTCTCCAGAGGGTGCATAGACACTCACACTTTGCCATGATAGGCTGAGGCTTTTTAATATTGTTTTATTGTATTTTTGTACCATTTTGCATGCAGAGAAACTACCTTTATCTCATCAACTTTTTCCAATTTAATAAAGTGATTGATTATACATAGTGCCTAAACCAATTCTTCCTCCGTTCTATATATGCATCAGCACGGTTGCACTGCCCCCCAAATGGAGGGTTATAACTTGGTCAATTCCTAATTAGAATAGATAGTTGGAAGAATTTGTAGATTTTGTTCTGTTTTTGTTTATAAAATATATCTTTTGGTGTTCACAAGAATCTAGGTTGGGTCACTTGACTATTGACACTTCAGTTTCACACAATATGCAGTCAGTGGCGGCTCCAGGATTTTTTTTGGGGGGGTGCCATGCGGGTTCTGGACCAATTTCTGGGGTAGCTGATGACCCGCATCGCGCAAGCAAAAATGGGTGTGGCTATAACCTGCAGCGAGCGAAGCGTGCCGCTGCAAAAAAAGGCGAGGCCATGACCAGAGGAGGGCGGAGCTAACTGCAATGTAAAGTGAACCTGAGGGTGAGAGTGATATGGAGGCTGCCATATTTATTTCTTTTTAAACAATACTAGTTGCCTGGTAGCCCTGCTGATCTATTTGGCTGCAGTAGTGAACTGAATTGCACCAGAAACAAGCATGCAGCTAATCTTGTCTGTTCTGACAATATTGTCAGAAACAAGATTTAAAAGGGTGGAGGGCGCTAATGTAGGTTGGTATCAGAGATTACTATTTCACCCGCTGCTAACTAGTCACGTGTGGGATCCCACTGACCCACACGAAGCAAAAAAACCAACATTAAACAAAAGACCAGTTGCGCTGGGTATGACTAATCAGTATTTCAAAACATCAATAGTATTAGATGCCTATTCATAAACTTGGTACATAAAAGATATATATTTTTATTCTTATAAAACATGTATCAAACAATTGTGTTCATAAAATATACATATAAAATTTCAGGCAATATAGGTACCCATATGATCAATAAAATTGCTTTAACATAAAACATTCATCCATTCAAACACACTCAGACCTTCCAATGTGTAAAAAAGAGAAGGGGATGTGTGAAGTGGATGGATATAGGGTTATTTAGGACAAGTACATAAAGAGGGGGAGGGGTTTGGGCGCATACAACTTCTTGAGTGCTAGTATATTATTCAATAGATATGGATAGTAACTCTATGGTGGAAACTCAGTAGGTTAGGAGATGTCAGTATTTGTTGCACAAGAATCCTCTTCAATGGTCTTATCGTTCTCCTTGTAATTAGTCCTATTGAGTAATAGAGGTACTGATTCACTAGTCAGTAACGTGGCATACAGTTCTTTCCCCCGTATTATCCAGTATGTATTTCAGGAGCGGTATACCTTTAGATGTAGTTCTATATACTCACGCTCCCCTCTAAGTTGCCTCTAGGATCCAATAGGAATATAAATCCAGTTTACGAGTTGGAGCTCCGGCCGGCTGCTCTACAACTTGTGACAGCTCTCGTCTCCCGTGTGTTCCTCTGCCGCTGCGGCGGTGAGGCGCAGTGGCGGCTAGTTCAGTTCCGGTGACGTCACCTGTTGCCTGCGTCTCCTATTGCGTGGTTGCGTGGTAACCACTATACAGCTCCAATGCACAGACTTAGTAGGAGGCGTTTTCCGTGCGTTTTAAGTGATGTGCTGTATTCCTTAGTGCAATTCGGATCCCCAGGTGGATTTACTGAAGTGCTGACGCGTTTCAGCGGTCCACAGCCGCCTTTATCAAAGCCAGTAAAAGATGAACTGCCGCCCTGGAGATGTTATAGTCTGGATGATCCCTCCCATATTGGTGGAGGTTTCTCCTGGGTCATAGAGAGTGGATTGTCCATCAATGTCTATATTCATAGATCTCATATTAATTGACATATGTCTCCACTCGTGGATATAGTAAGGAGTTTATTCAGGCATGCCTAAAAGATAAAAGATAGTGACTGAATTTTATATTTTTTGTTGTTTGTTTAGGCAACGGGGTGGGATTTAACCTGGTGGGTGTAGCCATGTGGAGTTTTACCCTACACACTTACTTCCATAAGGATTAGTGCGATTAAATTCCCTGATCATGAAAAAATACATATATTTATGCATACCATGAAGGAATAATAAGAGATCAATAATCTACTTACATAGGATGGGGATATGGTTACATAAAAGTCGGCCTTAAGGTCAGGAATAGCAAGCCTACAAATGTATGCGTTGCTATATACATACACACGCGGGCTTACACACATGTATGGCCATAGGAGCGTGAGTATATAGAACTACATCTAAAGGTATACCGCTCCTGAAATACATACTGGATAACGCTAATACGGGGGAAAGAACTGTATGCCACGTTACTGACTAGTGAATCAGTACCTCTATTACTCAATAGGACTAATTACAAGGGGAACGATAAGACCATTGAAGAGGATTCTTGTGCAACAAATACTGACATCCCCTAACCTACTGAGTTTCCACCATAGAGTTACTATCCATATCTATTGCATAATATACTAGCACTCAAGAAGTTGTATGCGCCCAAACCCCTCCCCCTCTTTATGTACTTGTCCTAAATAACCCTATATCCATCCACTTCACACATCCCCTTCTCTTTTTTACACATTGGACGGTCTGAGTGTGTTTGAATGGATGAATGTTTTATGTTAAAGCAATTTTATTGATCATATGGGTACCTATATTGCCTGAAATTTTATATGTATATTTTATGAACACAATTGTTTGATACATGTTTTAAAAGAATAAAAATATATATCTTTTATGTACCAAGTTTATGAATAGGCATCTAATACTATTGATGTTTTGAAATACTGATTAGTCATACCCAGCGCAACTGGTCTTTTGTTTAATATTGTCAGAAACCCCTGACCTGCTGCATGCTTGTTCAGGGTCTATGGCTGAAAAAATTAAAGGCAGAGGACCAGCATGGCAGCCAGGCAACTGGTATTGCTTAAAAGGAGATAAATATGGCAGCCTGAATTTTATTCTCACCTCTCTCGGGTTCCCTTTAAAAGTGCAATGCAAAGACAGTGGGCCCAAGTTTTGGTGACCCTTTCCCCAGAAAATTCACATAATTGTGCAAGTTTTCTCAAGAAAATACATGTAATGTGAGCAGATTTGCCCAGAAAATACGATCAATCATGTCGGCAGACTTGACCAAAAAACAAGTTCAGTCATGTGGCAGATTTGACCAGAAAACATGTTCAATCATGTGGCAGACCTGGCCAGAAAACAGAATCAGAATCATCTTTATTGTCGCCAAGTACACCGATTGGTGTGCCCGGAATTGCTTGTGGTTCACATGGCAAACGGCAGTTCGGGAACATATAACAACGCAAGGCAAACATACAAAGCAAACATTTAAAGCAACAGCAAACATATAAAGCAATAGCAGGATTGAGTCTTGGGAGGGTCAGAGTTTACAGCTATGAGGGAGGGTTTCCCTGAGGGCTAGAGTGTCTCAGTGGTCAGACCTGGTGGTGGTGGTGGGGGGGTCTTAAGTTTAGCGAGTTCATCAGGAGGACCGCTTGGGGGAAGAAGGTGTTCATGCGCCTGGTGGTTTTGCAGGGGATGGATCTGAAACGGCGTCCTAATGGTAGGGGCTCGAAGTAGCGCCTGCCTGGGTGGGAGGGATCGAGTAAGATCTTGGAGGGCCTTGCCTTCATTCTCATGGAGTAGAGGAGATCTAGCGAGGGTAGGTGGGCACCAATGATCTTTTCTGCTGCGTTTAGCACTCTGTTAAGTTTGTATTTGTCCCTGGCGGTTGCTCCTGCATACCAGACGATGATGGAGCACCAGAGGATGGATTCGATAGTCGCGGTGTAAAAGCTGGTAAGCAACTCCCGTGGCATAAACACTTCAATCATGTAGCAGACCTGGCCAGAAAACACTTCAATCATGTAGCAGACCTGGCCAGAAAACACTTCTATCATGTGGCAGATCTGGCCAGAAAACACTCCAATCATGTGGCAGACCTGGCCAGAAAACACTTCAATCATGTAGCAGACCTGGCCAGAAAACACAACTGAGGAAAGAGGCGCCCTGGGATAATAAAAGCGTTTAAAAACAGCTAAAAACAATGGATATTATGAGGTAGCTTACCTCAATGACGAAATCTCTGTAAATTATTACAAAAGATTTTTTATTAGCACAAGCGGCAACGCGTTTCACGGGTCACAGCCCGCTTCATCAGGCCAATTTCAGTGCCTATAACAGCAATAAGGACTCCTTAATAAAACCATGCATTGGAAATCATATCACAATAATTTCATATTAAATCGGATTAGATTTGAATCTATCACATCCACACGTATATATATATACATACACATATACACATACGCTGCAACATAATTATCAAAATAATCTTCTATTTCTTTTGTTCATTAATAAATAGTATAAAAATTATTATATATAGAGATTATTATATATAGAAATGGATACATATATATACAATCAATTAGTGCAATAAGTAATAATACCTCATACATCAATAAAATGTGAGTCCTTTAAACCAGTGCATATATGTATATACATACACACAAGTGCATACTGATGACACACTTAGAACTATCCCTATGCCGGTATAAAAGTCATAAGTATGTAATAAAAATCGTAATTGGTAATAGATGATGCATAAAAAACATATATATAAATAATACATGCAAAATAATAATAAGAAGGTCATGAAGACTTGGCCAGCTATTATGTGTGTGTAAGTGAAAACATGCACACGTATACATATGACACATAGCAGCTTTCGCTGCTCTTTAAAAATAGACTGGTCACTGATAGGTAAAAAAATATGCAATGCTGCGTGGTGCTAGGTATAATTATACTAAATAGACAGCAGGGGGAGCGTTGGGTGGTCTGTGTGCGTATAAAGGAATGGTGAGGTAAGCTACCTCATAATATCCATTGTTTTTAGCTGTTTTTAAACGCTTTTATTATCCCAGGGCGCCTCTTTCCTCAGTTGTGCTAAGTATACCCCCGAACAGACTCTGTTCGAGGGGTGGTTCGAGGGGTGGTGATACGCCACTAGTGGGGCCCCACAGTGGCTGTCTCAACCTTTTTTTCACTAAGAGAGCGACCATTCGTCCGGTCCTGGCTAGGACCACCCCGAGTGGAGTCGGGTTTATTGTCTCCACCTGCTTCCTGTGGTTGGTTGCCCCCAGCAACCCTCCTTTGTGAGTAGTGCTTTTATTCATTTCTTCTCATTGTGGTTTTTAGACATATTGCACTACTGGGCTCCCGTTTGTGTCTCCTGTGCCTTTTTCCTATAGGGTGCTGCATCACCCCTACCACCATTGACTACAGATCCGGAGGTCTCCCTTGACCCACACCGGAAACACAGGAGTTCTTTCGGTTGAAGACCAGATCCGATTTACGGACATAGTAAACATGGAAAATCTCGATAACCGTTTTCAACATCGCAGTAAACTGTTTGAACAATTTAAACTCAACAATCAGATATCTGAAGGAACGTCTCCTGAGGATATAACTGACCCTCGAGAGACCATTAAGGTCCCAGATTTGAAACCTCTGTTATATGAACTAGAGGGCTATCTTAAGAGCGAATTTTTTAATCAGGCGGACATTGCCATGCAAAGGACATATATAGAGGAGAAGATAGCCCCTGAGGGACTTCGAGTCCTAGTAGAGACTTCATTTCCGAATGATTTGATCTATACTGCAGAATGGTACATTTACCTCCAGTCTTGCTCCGTCGGGATGATGGAGTGTATTATAACTAAAAGAGAGAGTTTGCTCTTTGACCTCGCTGAAAAAATTGCCAAAGTTAGAGATCGTTTGGCCCCATATACTGACTCCAAGGAGTATAAGTTCCTATACTTCTCACTCTGTAACAAATTACACAGATTTGAAGCAGACATTATGGAAAGTAAACTGAAAAAACTTAATCGTGATAGAGCAGCATATGCTGCACATGTCCAACATAAGAAAAAACAACGTAGGGATCCAATTCAGAATGAACCACAGGAGGGGGCACAACCTACACCTATTCCTGGTACACCTAATGACAATATTGTTGTAACCCCGCTCCCACTTCCGCAAGGCCAACGACCTTACAAACCACCATCACGTCCTGCACCATATCGTCCACGATATCCACCTAGACGCCAATACCCTTCGGCTCCCACCAAGCCTATCCCCTCTCTCCTTGCATTGCCCTGCCCCCCTCCTCCCCGGCCTGTCCCTACACCTCCCACCACTTCCAGTGCTGGTCCAAACGGCCATTGTATCCCTTCTCCTGTCATGACCAACTCCCCTTCTCCGCTCACTACACAATCCCCAGCACTACCTTCTTCCTCTCATGATTCCACCCCACCATGTTCCGACTTAGGTTTGGATCTTGCTAACATCAGCATTCATGATGCGATCCCTGACACCCTCCCACCCGTATCCCTTGAAAACTCATTCTTACAACCAGATATGCACCTTCCCACATCCCCCACCCTCTCCAATCGGACGTCCCCAGTCCGATTCAAGTCCCAGTCCACTATTCCTGAATACTTCAATAATTCCTCATCCTCCCATCATGACCCTAGAGTTACACCCTTACTCACATCTTCATCATCAGAGTCTGACACTCCCTCTTTTTTAGACCTTCCGACTCTCCTCACCAAGGACCCCCCATTACGTCCACTTCTCCCAAACCCCCTGTCACAGAATCAAGCGCCCCAACCACAAGCTTCAAAGGCCCAAAAGAGACCAGCCTCCAGCCCCGAAAACGGGGTAGAAGGGGTGGCAAAAAGAAGAGATCTCATGGGAAACAAGTTAAAATAGAAACCTTCACATTAGATCTTCCTAAATCTAACACTTCCATATTCAATCTATCTTCTCATCTCCTTACCCAAACCGAAATACAAGTTCTGAGTCGTGGCCTTTCCTTTTGCCCCACAAAAACGTCTAATTTATTTGAATTATTTGTTGACCTTAACGCCTTCACAAGGAAACTCACACTTAAAAGATATTTCATGATGAAAGATTTGAAAAAATCTAATCTGACTAATTATCCCAATATCCAACCCATATTTCTCAATGAACCTTTTGATTGCCCTGATGCATTTTTGGACCTTGATAGTTTCTCTGTGGAAAAATATATCCACACGGAATTCAAGAAAAAATCCCAGTTTTATCCCACTTCATATAGAGGCCCACATATAGAAACCTTTTATCTATCTGTGTTAGAAGATCTGAGGCGTCTAGAAAAAGAACAATTCTTACCCAAATCCAACCTTACCAAAATAGAACGGACTGCTTTAAACTCTATAAAGAAAAACACTGAGATAGTGATAAAGGCTGCTGATAAGGGGGGAGGAATAGTCATCATGAACACGGTAGATTATGTAACGGAAGCCCTACGACTGCTTAATGACCCTGAATACTATTCCATACTATCCTATGATCCTTCCCAACAATATAAAGCACTGTATGACAATTTAATCTCTAGAGCACTCAAGGAAGGTATAATCTGTAAAGAAGAGAGAGATTTCCTTGTCACTACAAACCCAAAATTACCATTTTTTTATTTCCTCCCGAAAATCCACAAATCCCTTTGCAATCCCCCTGGTCGCCCAATCATTGCCGGTATTGGATCCCTAACTTCTCCCCTATCTGAATACATTGACCACTTTCTTCAGAAATATGTCACCACCCTTCCTTCCTATCTTAAGGACTCTAGCCAACTCATCCAAACATTGACCTCTTTTAGATGGTTACCAGATTACCACTGGGTGACTTTAGATGTCACTGCCCTCTATACTAATATTAGACATGAAGTAGGTCTACAATCCATAGCTCATTTTTTATATTCTGATAACACCATGCCTACCCCTCAAAAAAACTTTTTACTTCAAGCAACTCAATTCATTCTCACTCATAATATATTCACATTTCAAGCCACCACCTATTTACAGACCAGGGGCACAGCGATGGGAGCCAATCTGGCCCCGTCTTATGCAAACCTTACGATGGGCCTCTTCGAACAACTTTTTTTGAACCACACTACATACCGGAATAATATAATAACATACCACAGATATATAGACGACATCATACTAGTCTGGGAAGGGGAGTCGACAGCCATAACCAAATTTGTTGAATGTATCAACGATAATGATTGGGGGCTTAAATTTACTATGCACACAGACCCGTACACTATCGATTACTTAGACGTCACACTTTACATTGAGGACGACCGGGTCAAATTCAAAACATTCTTTAAGGAGGTGGATGCGAACTCCTATGTACATTATGGGAGTTCGCACCACAAACCATGGAAGACCAACATACCATTCGGTCAGTTCAGGCGCATCCGCAAGAACTGCTCTGATCTGTCAGTTTATGACACTCAAGCTGATAAGTTGGAAGAAAAATTCTTGGAGCGATCCTTTCCGAAACAATTAATTCACTCTGCCAGACATAGAGCGAGAAAACTCGATCAAGAATCCCTATTAAGTACCAGCCCCAAAGAAAACCCCACCCCAGATCTCCAACCTACCTTCATTACCCGTTATAGTTCTAATCATAGGAATATTAGGTCCATAATTAACAAACACTGGCCCACTCTGTTGAGGGACCCGTACTTGTGCCCCAAACTGGAAGCCAAGCCCAAGTTGGTTTTCAGAAGAGCTAAAACCCTAAAAAACATCATTGCCCCCAGCAGACCACGAGCACTTCAATCTCACACACCAGGTCCTAATACCATTCCATGTATAAAGAAATGTGGATCGCCAAAATGTCTGGCCTGTGATTTTCTACACCCAGGGAAACTCTTTTTTATTTGTGAGGTCACACAGGTCTCACATGACATCACTGATTCATTTACCTGTAGCACTGCTTATGTCATCTATCTCATTACCTGTCCCTGCAAAAAACAGTATGTCGGATGCACCACCCAGCAAATAAGAGCCAGACTCGGTCAACACAGAAGGAATATCACTAAATCTTTTACCAAACACGGTCTCTCTAGACATTTTACTGAATGTCATAATTCAGATCCTAAAGTGTTATCTTTCATGCCTTACCCATTCCGATCGCATAGCCCGATTACGGGCAAGAGAGATGTTCTGGATTTTCCAACTGAGAACCCTCAAACCAGAGGGTCTAAATGAATGCTTGGAGCATAATTTCTAGTCCACATTACCTGCCGATTAATGTTATGAAGTATATCATTGTTCTGTATAGTCATTTTGTTAGCCACAATGTCCATAGCTTAGTTCCCATTGGCCGAATTGTCTTTCCTAGTTTGACCCCATCACACAGTACTCAATCCATTATATGAGTATATAGCACAGGACCACATCACATATTATCCCACATATACATGCACTAGATATTTTGGACATGTAATATTTCAGCTATTAGTTATTTAAATACACTAATTTTCACTCTCACATAAATCAAATAAAAAATAAAAACATATTAAATACCCTAGTAGTACTTCCAGCGATCTCACTGAGAGAGAAATCGCTATCATGCACTATAGATCCATTTGGACACACCAGTAAATACACTCATCCTTTAGCTCAGTATGTATTTCCATTTAAATACACTTCTCTTATTGTTTATTATTGTTGATTATTTCTAAAGTGCTAATGTACGTCCTATGCTGCCATCTAGTGGTTTTCTACAAATAAGGTCCTTAGAGTATCATTTCCCCTATTGTATCACATAGTGCTGGCATCCTCCAGCACGTTTCCATATACTGCCCAAATCCAAAATGGCGCTGCCACCACTTCCGGTGGGCGCGTCATGACGTGATGACGTCATTGACAATATCCGGAAACGCCTCCCCCCTCTCTGGTGAGCGCGCCGATTAGCGGCAAATAGAGAGGTCTAAGAGGATATTTATTGCAGTTCCACGGAGCCCCTCACAGAGGCTCCCTATGCTGAAGGAATTGTTTCATTTGGTAAGTCCATCGCATTCCTTTATACGCACACAGACCACCCAACGCTCCCCCTGCTGTCTATTTAGTATAATTATACCTAGCACCACGCAGCATTGCATATTTTTTTACCTATCAGTGACCAGTCTATTTTTAAAGAGCAGCGAAAGCTGCTATGTGTCATATATATACGTGTGCATGTTTTCACTTACACACACATAATAGCTGGCCAAGTCTTCATGACCTTCTTATTATTATTTTGCATGTATTATTTATATATATGTTTTTTATGCATCATCTATTACCAATTACGATTTTTATTACATACTTATGACTTTTATACCGGCATAGGGATAGTTCTAAGTGTGTCATCAGTATGCACTTGTGTGTATGTATATACATATATGCACTGGTTTAAAGGACTCACATTTTATTGATGTATGAGGTATTATTACTTATTGCACTAATTGATTGTATATATATGTATCCATTTCTATATATAATAATCTCTATATATAATAATTTTTATACTATTTATTAATGAACAAAAGAAATAGAAGATTATTTTGATAATTATGTTGCAGCGTATGTGTATATGTGTATGTATATATATATACGTGTGGATGTGATAGATTCAAATCTAATCCGATTTAATATGAAATTATTGTGATATGATTTCCAATGCATGGTTTTATTAAGGAGTCCTTATTGCTGTTATAGGCACTGAAATTGGCCTGATGAAGCGGGCTGTGACCCGTGAAACGCGTTGCCGCTTGTGCTAATAAAAAATCTTTTGTAATAATTTACAGAGATTTCGTCATTGAGGTAAGCTACCTCATAATATCCATTGTTTTTAGCTGTTTTTAAACGCTTTTATTATCCCAGGGCGCCTCTTTCCTCAGTTGTGCTAAGTATACCCCCGAACAGACTCTGTTCGAGGGGTGGTGATACGCCACTAGTGGGGGCCCACAGTGGCTGTCTCAACCTTTTTTTCACTAAGAGAGCGACCATTCGTCCGGTCCTGGCTAGGACCACCCCGAGTGGAGTCGGGTTTATTGTCTCCACCTGCTTCCTGTGGTTGGTTTCCCCCAGCAACCCTCCTTTGTGAGTAGTGCTTTTATTCATTTCTTCTCATTGTGGTTTTTAGACATATTGCACTACTGGGCTCCCGTTTGTGTCTCCTGTGCCTTTTTCCTATAGGGTGCTGCATCACCCCTACCACCAATGGCCAGAAAACACTTCAATCATGTGGCAGACCTGGCCAGAAAACACTTCAATCATGTAGCAGACTTGGCTAGAAAACACTTCAATCATGTGGCAGACCTGGCCAGAAAACACTTCAATCATGTGGCAGACCTGGCCAGAAAACACTTTAATCATGTGGCAGACCTGGCCAGAAAACACTTCAATCATGTAGCAGACTTGGCTAGAAAACACTTCAATCATGTGGCAGACCTGACCAGAACATACACCTGCTAATAAAGAGTTTGCGATGGGCTTGCAGCGATTTCGCTACTTGTGTCACACTGCATCGTATTGCAATAGTGTGTAAGTCTCCATAGACTTGCATTGCCCTCCCTACGAGCTGCGGCGGGGGGGAGTACTGTAACACGATGTGCCAAGTGTAGTGTGAAGGTAGCCTCAGTCCCCTTTCCCACTAGTGCATTTTCATTGCGTTGTGTTACCCATTTTTACTGCAGGGTAACGCTAAAGCAATGACAGTCTATGGGACATTCATACCTGACACGGTGTGATGCACCAAATGCATCGCATCTGACGCAAAAGCAACAGCATGTTACCTGGCAACATTCACAGTGACATGCATTGGCCGGAAGTCATGTAAGTCAATGGCGACGCACATATTTTTACAATTTTCGCGTTGCGGTGCACATGCGTGGAAGCGTATTTTTCCAATACACTTCCATGCAATTCTGATTCCGGCCTGAGTCTCACTTATAATTTGGCTTGCAGCCAGAAGTGAGATTACCGCGCATTGCCAAAGCCTATTTCAGCCCCACAATCTGACTTCAATGGACTTCAGTGGTGTTCAGAGTTGGACCTACTGCCTTCAGAATTTTTGGACCAGAAGCAGATTCAAGCAAAATCCACTGTAACTGCAGAAAATACACCTAACCTATTGTCAGCAAGTATAGTTGCTTTTATAAAGAATTAAGCCTCCTCAGTCAATCCATTCCTGGTATTTCCGAGCACCTCACACAGGAGCTCAGCCCTGATGTGTGACACGCAGTCCGGATGCTCAGTGAGTTATAGCAACAATTTTCACTTCAGCTAACATTCTTCTTTAATGTCATAATAAATTTCCTGAAATAATTTTCTCATTAGCAGACACAGCCAGAGAACACAGCATCACAGTAGGTAATTGTATTGCTTCCTGGGGAAGTAAAACGATCTGGAATTCTACAGCTTTTAAAGACATTAGTTCATCTAATGACAAACAACTGACAAAAGATATTAATTGCCAGTCCACATCCTATATGACTGCAGCAAGATAAAATGTATATTTACCGTTCATTGTTATACGTACAGTTTGATATATCTTCTTTGACATTTCAGCTCCGGAATATAACTGGCTGTTGTGTTTTTCAGTAGAACATTGCTTCCTGTGTGTAAAATAACACAATAAATATATTAAGGAGGCACCATAGTGACATATAGTAGAATGCGCTAAATTATTCACGATACCCACTTACCCAAGGTAATTTTGCTCAGGTGATGCTTTGCATGTTTAAACCATCTGTTCCTAGTGTACAGACATTTCCTGGAGACAGGATTCAATATCAAAATGAATGCTTATGGAGAAGAGATATTCTTGTCTGTTATTTATACATAAGAATTTTTCATATTTTGACATAACGTCACAACTATTAAAGATAAATTGCCACTTCATTTCAAAGTTGATCAATTATAAATGGTATATCTACCTTAACCTCCTTAGCGGTATGCCCAACACTGTGTCGGGCATGCCGCTCGCTCACCTCAGGAGTGGAGTCCCCCAGTATAAAACTAATAGATTGCATGCCTGCAAAAGGTTTAGTTAGCACTAAGCTAGCTAGTATTGGTGGCCAGAACCCACCGATCGCTTCTGATCCCCCCGATACAGCCGCTTATGCAATACCCAGCTTGGCTCCAGTGATCGGCGCAGCCTCCCCGCACAGCTCCAGTATTCTCTGTGGGGAGGATTGTGACTGTGCATGTACGATCCTCCCCATAGTGGAGACTGGAGCTCTGCGGGGAGGCTGCACCGATTGCTTGTGCGCAACTGTGCATGCGCGGCCCATCTGCTCCATCACACTCCCTTCTCCGTAAGTGTCCTGCACATGTGCAGTTCAGTGTTTCGAGAACCTCGCTTGCAAAGAACGCTCACGACGTGGTTGCATGATCAAGCCAAGTGCAAGCGAATGGGCCACGCATGCACGGTCACGCACAACTTCGGCCAAAGTTGTGCACCTAACGGAGCCACCACCTAAAGAACGCTGAGGGACCTCGTGGGTTACAGGAGGCTAGATGAAGCCCCAAGTAAGTTCAGATTTCAATTTCAAGCCTCTGCTCATTGTCCCTTTAAAGTGGATCCGAGATGAAAAACTAACTATAACAAGTAACTTGTCTGTGTATCATATCTAAAGTTTAGCAAATCTAGCTGCAAACAGCTTCAACAGTTTATGACTATTTATTCCTGTTTGTCACATTACACACAGGCAAGCTGATCTGCATCTCCAGCCTTCAACCTGTGAAAACTTTACTCCCCTCTCCTCCTCCCTCATCCCCTCTGCCTCTGAAATCTCTGGCTCCCTCCTCCTCCTCCTGCCCAGTCTTAGCTCCCATAAGCCCTTGCTACTAAGGCTCAGAGTGCCAAGGCTCTCTGGAGAAGCTGTGGGCGAGGCTTGTTTAGTTTATAGGGAATTTGAGTATTAAAAAAAAAAAAGTATTTGGCTTGAGGAATGCCCTATAAACTATATGAAAGGAACACATTTATGCAATGAGTAAAAAAATGTATCTTGGATCCACTGTATTATCACAACCATATACTCCAATTCCTGGACCCCATGAACAGTTTCCCCAACAAGTGTGGAAACAATTTATAGAGGAACGTATTTGCATACAATGCAAATCGGAGATGTGTTCAGCAAATAGTTTTTTCATGCAAACTCAAGAATAACATGTAATAAAATGTATAGGTACCTGTAATGGAGACTTGCAATGCTTTTTCATTAAACTAAACTTTCACTATCGTGGACAAGAAAATAAATTTGTTAATTATAATGAACACGCCAGCATTATTTATTTACTCCTGCACAGCAAGATGGATATTACAGGTCATGCAGTAATTTATGGTTCCTAATCACGCCGTACCTCTAACATAGTAAGTCACTTTTAGTAGCTTCTAAACTGAATTATAAATAATAGTAATTTATTTCTGTCTGTGTTAATAGGAAGCTATCCTGACACCGTTTAGATGGACTGCACGTTTGCGTTACATTAAAATTCATGATTCTGTAGGTGGCGGGGAGTCTTTGGGACACCAATCGCTGAGCAAAACAAATAATTATTTTACATTTACCCTGCTTCTAATTCCAGGGCATGAAAATCGTAATGAAAACAAATGAGAACAAAAATCAAATCGCTGAACTGCAGCGCAGGTTTCAAATTGACATCCACAAACTGAATGAGAATTGATTTCAAAATCATTACAGCACAAGACAGAACATTTGTTAAAAAAAAGAATTACATAAACATCTTTATTCTGACAGTTGGCAAAGTCGAACCCAAGCTCTCCATGCCCCTAAGCCACTGTAAATACATGCCGCATTTATTTGCTTCTTTTCCAATAAATCTGATGCATGGTCTTGAGAAATGTTATTTATGACTGTGAAATGCATGAAAAAGTCAAACTTCTGGCTTTATTCTGAGACGCAGGAGCCTGTTATGGTAGAAATTCCCCATAGCTTGTTGTTATTGAAAGTACAAAAGACTTGCTGTGGAAACAAGACTCCAGATTAAGTATCAGTCATTGAAATAAATTAACCTTAAGATAACCCTGAATTTCCTCTTGCTAGAACAAAAAGGCAATTCATATTAAAGAAAATCCCAAGGCTTTTCTTGGTAATAAGGAGATAAGTGAGTCATCTAGTTGATCTATTGGAATGTCATCGTCACCTTTATGGGAATATTTCAGAGGTGTTGAGCAGTCCGGTCTGGTTTAGTCTCCTGGCCATATGCTGTGTTACTCAGGGAAATGACACTTGTAGTAATATATTTATGCAGTATCTCACAAAAGTGAGTACACCTCTCACATTTTTGTAAATATTTTATTATATATTTTCAAGGGACAACACTAAAGACAACACTACAACATAAAGTAGACAGTGTGCAGCTTTTATAACAGTGTAAATTTGTATCCCCATTAAAATAACTCAACACACAGCCATGTCTAAACTGCTTACAACAAAAGTAAGTACAACCCTAATTGAAGAATGTAATTAGACATTTTCTCTCCCCGGGGTCATGTTACTCGTTAGTGTTATGAGGTCTCAGGAAGGAATGGGGAGCAGGTGTGGTCACTGGAAGTTCAACATGGCACCTCGTGGCAGAGAACCCTCAGAGGATCTTAAAAAAATAATTGTTGCTCTATATTAACCTTCCTGGCGCAGGAGGTTTTCTCAGGCCCTGCTGGGCCGATTTGTGCAATTTTTTTTTTGCTGCACTTTGCTAGCACTTTGCTAGCTGCGTGAGCACACCAATCACCGCCGCCCTGCGCCGATTCGCCGCTATACGCGTCGCCGCAGAGCCCCCCCCCCCAGACCCCTGCACTGCCTGGCCTATCAGCGCCAGGCAGCGCTGAGGGGTGGATCGGGACTCCCTTAGACGTCATGACGTCCATGACGTCGGAGACGTCATCCCGCCCCGTCACCATGGAACGCCCTCCAGGAAATCCCGTTCTTTGAACGGGATTTCCGGATCGCCCATCGCCGGAGGCGATCGAAGAGGGTAGGGGGATGCCGCTGCACAGTGGCTATCATGTAGTGAGCCCTAGGCTTGCTACATGATTTAACAAAAACAAAACAAAAAAAACCGCTGCGCTGCCCCCTGGCGGTTTTTAATAGACCGCCAGGAGGGCTAACATGGCCTAGGTTGTAAGAAGATTGCCAGTGTCCTGAAACTGAGCTGTAGCATGGTGACCAAGACAATAAAGTGATTTGTCAGGACAGGTTTCACTCAGAACAGGCCTTGCCATTGTCAACTATAGATAGTGAGTGCACATTCTCAGCATCATATCCAGTGGTTGTCTTTTACAAATAAGTTCCCAGTGTGACCAAGGCATTATTATTTAGTATCTCTATGCACAGGAGAGCAGAGGCTCCTCTAGAGACCAGCTGATAAGCTAATTGCCTAGAGCAACAGATTTATAGAGGTGGCTTTGAGGGGAAAAAATGTTTATTTTTCCTGTCCTTAGAGACTGAAAATTAAGGGAACGGAGAGAAAAAGTTCTAATGAAAGCCTTTGCTGCTCAGCATCAAATAAGGAATCTACAAACCTTTTGTCTACAACACTTTGTATGACATTCCCTAATATAAGTGTTATCTAGGGATCTGGAGTGTGTCTGTGTGACCCCTGTCCCGTGAGGACGGTGTCTTTGTGTGTTTGTGTGCATTCCAGAATGGACTGGCCAGGGGAGGAAGGAGGGAGATTTTCCTCCAGGCTGCTGGTACAGTGTATAAGGCAATGTGAAGCACTAGGCTGGTTGTGGGAAATAAAAGTACCATTTGACGGCAAGCTGGTAAATGTACACAGCATGATGCAGAAGAGAGGCTTGCCTTCTACAGTGTCCTTAGAAAAGAAACTCTGTCTGCTCTCTCACCATTGTAAAGACTGCATGTGGTCAGCTAGATAAGGTATTTCACAGGTGGAAAAGATTTAGACAGTCCCTAGACTCCAGGAGGGCTGCTTTCTGACTTGTGTGAGAGACTGGCAGGGACAGGAGTCCTATTACAGGCAAGTAGCCTCTGTGTGATATGGGACTGCAATACAGATAAGCTCTCTGCTCCATCTCAGGTTATTCTCAGTATCTCTCCACTCCTCCTCTCTCTCTCATTCACCTTTGTTTCCCCCCTTCCCCTAGTGCTGTCTGTCTTCTTGTCTTAAAGGAAAGCTAAATAAGTGCTATTCCTCTTCTCTCTGTATAGTGTAATGGTTAAGGGCTCTGCCTCTGGCACAGGCAACCTGGGTTCAAACCTCTGCTTCTTCCTACTCAGTAAGCCAACACCTATTCAGTAGGAGACCTTGGGCAAGACTCCCTAACACTGCCACTGCCTACTAAACAAGTCAGCACTTTGAGTCTGCCAGGAGAAAAGTAATTATAAATGTTCCTTGTTACTCTCTACTTTGCCCCCCCCCCCCCCCCAATCTTACCCTTACAATTGAATCACCTCATCTTGTTATTAATAACCCTAGTGTATAGCTGTCAATACATGCATTCATTTTTACAGACAGATTCTTTCAAAATGATTGAATCTGGCGATTATCAACCACCCACATCAATAATTTCCATGGCAAAAATGTAAAGTACAATCAAACAGTACATTTTTACAATTGGACACAGTGGTATAGTGGCGGTAGATCGGCGGTTCGTAGTATTGCACTGAACCACTACTGTACTACGATTATTTTCTGGTGAAATGCTCCCACATTGCGAGTATTTTCATGGAGAGGGCAGCGGGGGCGCCACAGGTTTCCTTGCCTGGAGTGACAAAATGGCCAGAGGCGCCCCTGCAGGAGAGGTTGATGAATATGTTTTAGGATGTATTATGTGGCATGCAAACAGGATGTGAGTATATATGCTTTTAATATAGCATGTTTGCAGAATAAAAATCTAAAAATTAGATTTTTACATTTTACCCAATTCTTCCAATCGAAATTGAGAAAAGACCAGAGGGTCAAATCCCTAATTATATCCCTTGCCGAATACATTAGAGAGTCTAGTTTTCTGGATGGTGTCATTTTTGAGATATTCATGGGTTTTGGTCCTTTTGCACTGCTATAAATAAAGAATGGTGCTAGAAATTCTGCTTTGGATTTTCAGTTCTTAAAAATGCTAAATGCACTCAGTTGATACCAAAATGGAAATAAATACAAAACATTGGCATTTCAAGACTCAAGAGACATTGAAAAATAGTTGTAGGGGAAAAAAAACATGTTGACTCTCCTTTTAAAATATTTTTTTGTTGTGTCAAAGTGAAAAATGTGTTGTTCAAATGTTGTGTTGTTTTTATGCATGTATGGTGTACTACAAGCTGTGGAAGTGTAAGTCTGCATTTCCAATTGCGCAGTGGGAATCGTCACGGGAATCTATGCAAATTTTTGCGAATTCGCATGGATGACAATGTATGCGAATTTAACCGTGGCAGTGCTAGTGTGATTTTCCATCGTTTCTTTGCGAATTCGCATACCCAAATTGCATGCAAATTTCCTATTAAATACATTGTATGCGATTCGCATAGCGGTATGCGCTATGCGAATTCTGATGGCTCTACCATGTGAATTTTTTCTGCACAGTAAAACGCAAAGGAATCCTGACAAGTGGAAACAGTCCCATTCACTTGTATTGCTATGCGAATTCGCGATAGTGGAAATGGGTCCTAACACTCCCAAAGGCAAAAAATGCACCACACTGCTTTCACTGATGGTACCGAAATATTTAACCTGCTGTTGGGCGTTCTGATTCCCTCGGCCGCATGTAGCTAGCCTAGCGCTAGCTACATGATACTCCCCTTGCTGGCCTTTCCCTCCCACCCTTCCGATCGCCGCTGGCGATCACGCCCATAAGGAAATCCCGTCCTGAACGGGATTTCCTTTAGGGCTTCCCCCGTCGCCATGGCGACGAACGGAGTGACGTCATCGATGTCATGACATCACAGGGACTCCCGATCCACCCCAAAGCGCAGCCTGGCGGCGATTGGCCAGGCTGCGCACAGGGTCTGCGGGGGGGGGCCCTCCCGGTCGGGTAGCGGCGGATCGGCGGTGATCGAGGCAAACACGCAGCTTGCAAAGTGCTAGCTGCATGTTTGAAAAAAAAACGTATCAAAAAAAAAAAACCTGAGCGGTGCCCTCTAGCATCTCTGAACGAGCTCAGCTCGTCCAGAACGCTAGGGAGGTAAAAGGGACTCCAAGCACTGTTCATGGGTATGCCTTTAAGCCAGACGACTTCCAACAAAGTCTTGCTATGACCCCTCTGGAGGAGCCTCTTGCAATGGCCATGCATGTCACTTCCTCTTTCTGCTTCATTCAGTGATGCACTTCTCTAACAGAGAAGACAGGGGTGACCTGGAAGTTATAACATAGCCAAGATGGCAGCCACAATTTTTAAATTGGAATCGAACGAAATCTATTTGGTGTAGAATGACGATTCAGGCATCAAATGAAAGAGGAGAGCACACGCTACAGAAAGGTATGCATCTTTAAGTACTTTGCAGTACTGGTCGGATTCTCTTTAAAGGCATACCCATGAAAGGTGCTCAGAGTCCCTTTACAGAGGCACACCATAGGATGTAGTATCTAACAAGGGTCAGAATTTAAACAGGGACTTTAACCCAGGATTTACCTTAACCCCAATTAGTAGCCGACATCCCCTTTGCCATGACCTCTACCTCTTCTCAAAAGGATCTGCAGGGACGTCAGTATGACTGACATTGCGGTTAAACCCCTCCCATGGTGTGAAGTCAAGGCCATGGCCCTGACAGTTTCCCACCCATGAACCTCTTTGCAATGTGGGAAATAAAGGCTGTTTCCAACTGCCAAGCAATATCTCCCTCCAGTGTCAGACTGGGAGGTGGAAAAACTGAGGAAATTCACCTGCTGGCCAAGCAGCAGTAACCCTGTGTTATCAGTCCTAATAGAAACCTGCAGAAAGTCTTCACTGTGAGCAGCAACACCTGAATACTGCTGCTTGGCCAGCAAGTGGATTTCTTCAGCTTTCCAGCTCCCGGTCCGACACTGTCTCCCTCTATGCACATTGTTAGAGAGTGTGTTTATAGAAAATGGCAGTTTGTGCTGGCTGTTTTTTTTGTTTTTTTTATTTGTCTGCCAGTGAAGATGCTGATAAGCAGGATCAGGGTGGATCAAACAATATGAACGAATTACACGGCAAATATTAATCCTTTCTTGATCTACCTTCTATTTTTCATATTCTCACTTTGCAGCATAATTATTAATTTTTCCCCTACTTCTATTTCTGGGTAAAGTCTCTCTTTAACCTGCTGAGCGGTCTGGACGAGCTCAGCTCGTCCAGTACCGCCGGAGCCTGCCGCTCAGGCCCTGCTGGGCCGATTTGGCTCAAATAAAAAGCAGCACACGCAGCCGGCACTTTGCCAGCCGCGTGTGCTGCCTGATCGCCGCCGCTCTGCGGCGATCCGCCGCGAGCAGCGGCGAAAGAGGGTCCCCCCAGCCGCCTGAGCCCAGCGTAGCCGGAACAAAAAGTTCTGGTCAGCGCTAAGGGCTGGATCGGAGGCGGCTGACGTCAGGACGTCGGCTGACGTCCATGACGTCACTCCGCTCGTCGCCATGCCGACGAGGAAAGCCAAACAAGGAAGGCTGCTCATTGCAGCCTTCCTTGTTACTTATGCTTGCCGGAGGTGATCGGAAGAACGCCTCCGGAGCGCCCTTTAGTGGGCTTTCATGCAGCCAACTTTCAGTTGGCTGCATGAAATAGTTTTTTTTTATTTAAAAAAACCCTCCCGCAGCCTCCCTGGCGATCTTAATAGAACGCCAAGGTGGTTAAAGAGAACCCGAGGTGTGTTTAACGAATGTTATCTGCATACAGAGGCTGGATCTGCCTATACAGCCCAGCCTCTGTTGCTATCCCAAACCCCACTAAGGTCCCCCTGCACGCTGCAATCCCTCATAAATCCCAGCCATGCTGTGAGGCTGTGTTTACATGTGTAGTGTCAGTCTCAGCTGCTCCCCCGCCTCCTGCATAGCTCCGGTCCCTGCCCCCGTCCCTTCCCTCCAATCAGCAGGGAGGGAAGGGATGCAGGCGGGGACTGGAGTTCTGCAGGAGGTGGGGAAAGCAGCAGACTGACACTATAGAGATAAACACAGCCAGCTCTGACAAGCTGTTTGTCAGCAGCGTGGCTGTGATTTATGAGGGATTGCAGAGTGCAGGGGGACCTTAGGGGGGTTTGGGATAGCAACAGAGGCTGGGCTGTATAGGCAGATCCAGCCTCTGTATGCAGATTATATTCTTCAAACCCACCTCGGGTTCTCTTTAAAGGGAACCTAAATTAAATGAAAAAAAGCCAGGTGAACTTACCTGGGGCTTCTAACAGCCCCTGCAGCTGCCCTGTGCCTGCGCTGTCACTGAACAATGATCCAGTCCCCCGCAGCACCCCTTTTTGCCAGGGCGGCTCAGCGAGTCGATGTCCACTGCGCAGGTGCTGCCCCATTCATGCACGTCCTCGATTGCACTCCTGACGTCGGGAACCTCCTGTGCATGCGCAGTAGAGATTTTCCCATACGGCGCATGCACAGAGTGCTCTTTTCCATGGGAGCTTGATCTGGAAGCAAGTGGACTGAGGCCATGCATCCAGAAGAAAGAGGGGTGCTGCGGGTGACAGGAACATTGCGGAGTGACGAGGTGGGCACAGGATGGCTGCAGGGGGCTGATAGAAGCCCCAGGTAAGTTTAACTGCCTTTTTTATTTACTGTAGGTTCCCGTTAAAGAACAAGTGACACCCATGCTAACCTAGAAATAAAAAACACATATATAAGTAGATAAATACTATTTCTACTTACATAACAGATGTATTGCATTGTGTACATTATGATTCTATATGATTTTATAAAAGAAAAGCAGAGAATCCTATTCTAGGCAGTTTCCATCTTGGTTACCTTTGAATAAAGCTAATCCTGACATCATTTCCTTCCTCACTCTTTTTTCTCCTCTTGCTAATTGTGTATTCATTACCCGCCCTCCTCCCAGAGTCCTCAGACACCCCCACTGAGGTCTATACTAGGAAGTGCACGGTCTTATGTCATTAGAAGGAGGGGGAAATAAAGGGAAAAGGAGGAATATATTATAGATAAAAATATCCCCCCAGCATGCAACTGTTTTGCCAGCCGGTGGTCATGGCAATTAAAGGGCCAGTGCACCAAAGGTTATGTGATAACTCCAAACAATAACAGCAGAAAAAGTTTTGAATGCAGGATTAGCATCTTTATCACTTAATACACTCAGACCAGTTGCTGTTGAAATTTGGTTTTTATGGTGACAATCCCACTTTAAGGGGCCAGGTATTATGTACCTATAAGCTTCAGAGGTCTAAATCTGGAACTGTGTGGCATCTAAGATATGAGTTTCTCAGTAGCCTTTACAAATCCATCTTCTATTACTTTATAAATCTGTTGATGGGCCCCCCGCCTCGCTAGGCCTGGGGCTTGTGACATTTCCCCCTCTTTACCGGAATGGCTGTAAGAAGACAGGGTAGCAGTTATACATTGACTCCATGGACTCAAAGCCCGGGGCAAATTGCATCCGTGGAGTTAATCCATAGCTAATGTATCTGCCTGTATTCCCTGCATAAATCTGAAAAATCATTTATTTCACATGGCGTCTAAGCCATGCTCAGCAAGGGACCGGATACACCAAATCCTTAGAATAACCCAGTTGTGTCTGATAATCAGCCCTAGGCTGGAAATCTGTCACTGACTTTTACCACAGCAAAGCGACACAGTCAACGTATGAACTCTAATTAGATTGACACAGAGCATCACTGACCAGTGTAATCACTGTAGATTAATCCAGATATTACTTAACTCAGTTAGCCAAGGTTACGATGAACAATCAAGGCCGCTCTTTCATGTTTTTCACCTGCCTGTCTGCACATCCCGGGCAAATTGGAAAGAAGAATCCCCTCTATGTGATAACGTTTGTGCCTGGGCTCAGACTGTGAGTTCTTTATCTCTGCATCTGCCTTGCCTCTCGCTCATGTACAATCAGCGCAACAGCTGGCAAGAACCTCATTTCAACTTTGCATATGTCCTAAATACATCTCGCTGCTTTTTTACAGGAATATGACTGATGCAGTTTAGTTTGGTTTTTTTGCATCCTGCCTTTGATGATCCCATTAAAATTCTTCTCTAAAGAGCACATCAAGGAAAATATATACTGAATATATAAAACAAGTCTCAGTTTGCTTTTTCTATTCTCTGAAAACTCTTGAAATTATCTGATGTAGACTTTTATGGGGCGCTGCTTCTGGGCCTCTGAAAATTGAAATCAAGCTTGCTACTCCTGTATGAGTGCAGATGGCAGATGGCAGGGCCGGATTTACCATAAGGCACTGTAGGCACATGCCTACAGGCGCCTGATGATGGAAAGGCAGCTCACTCCCCTCACCACTTCCTCCCACCTTACCTATGCAGAGTCCTGAGCAGAGTGTAAACGAGAGGTTACTCGCCCAGCTCTCTGCATTCAGATGTCCGTTCAGTTGGTAGCACTACTAGCTACTTAATACTGAGGGCACCTCTGGCTACCTAATACTAAGGAGTGTCTGTAGCTACCTATGACGGGCAAGGGAAGTAAGGGAGAAGTGACCACTGGGACCCTTGCGGTGTGGTTCGGCCGGGGTTTGTATCCATATAGGGTGAAGTCTAGGGTGCTAGGACATCAGTGCCTACAGGCTTCTTTGATGTAAATCCAGGCCTGGCAGATGGGGTGTGTGGTAGGGCTTTGTGGTCTATATCAGGACTTCCCAAACCTGTCCTTAAAGGGGAACTGAAGAGAGAGGTATAAGGAGGCTGTCATGCTTATTTCCTTTTGATCAATACCAGTTGCCTGGCAGCCCTGCTGGTCTATTTCTCTGCAGTAGTATCTGATTAAAACCAGAAACAAGCATGCAGCTAGTCTTGTCAGATCAGACTTATAAGTCTGAACCACTGAAACACCTGATCTGCTGCATGCTTGTTCAGGGGCTATGGCTAATAGTATTAGAGGCAGAGGATTAGCAGGGCTGCAAGGCAACTAGTATTGTCTAAAAAGAAATAAACATGACAGCCTCCATATACCTCTCTCTTCAGTTCCCCTTTAAAGAGGAACTGTAACCAAGGATTGAACTTAATCAATATCAGTAGCTGATACCCCCTTTCCAATGAGAAATCTTTACCCTTTCTCAAATAGATCACCAGGGACATCTGTATGGCCGATATGATATAGTGCTGAATGCCAAACCTGTCTTCCAAAATATATATATATATATATATATATATATACCGGTATATATATATATATATTTTTTTTTTATCTTTTTTGCAAGGTATGTAATTGGGGAGGGGGGTGAATTTTTAAAAACATTATACGATTATTTATCTGTTGTGACCATAACTAAAAATCCATTAGTGGATATGTGTGCCAGGCTCACTACCCTCTGATTTGCAGTAGTCTCCCTGTAGCTGAAAGATGAATGGTGTTAGGGCTAGTGCACACCAAGGCCCATATGCAATTAACCTTTTCACCTGAGTTTTCTCCTAGGAGATCTTTTTTTTTCATCTATTTAAAATAACCTCCCAGCAGTTTTCAACTAAAAAAGTACCGAAAAGTGGGTAAAAAGGCACTATCAAAATTATTTTGAGTATTTTCTTGCTTGCTGGTGGCTAAAAGGCATTTTATTTAAAATTTAAAAAAATATCACCTAGGAGAACACTCGGGAGAAAAAGTGAATTGCATATGGGCCCAAGAGTACTTCTGAGCACTTTCAATAAAATGTTAGCGCTTTCAAAAGCGATTGGCTAATGTATTTGAATGGGATGGATCCCACCATAGCAGAGGCATATATGGGTAACACGGCGCCTATGGCAAACAGGGAAATTGTGCCCCCCCCCACAACACACACACATCACAGTCACATGCCATCAGATAATTCATCAAGCAGTCACATGCCATCAGATAATTCATCAAGCAGTCACATGCCATCAGATAATTCATCAAGTAATCACATACTGCCAAATAAAAATAAAGTTGTAACAGTCAACCAGATAAAATAATTAAGTAGCCAAGTGCCTCACAATAAACAAATTACATAGACAGATGCCTCAAGATTAAACAATTTAGTAGCCACCCCATCCTGGATACATTAGGTAGCCATAGCGGACCCCCAATTGCTGGCTGGGTGCAGGGTGCTTGCTGGGTGCTGGTTAGGGCAGTGTGCAGTCTGAGACCTGGGTGCAGGGACGGGATGCAGGTTAGGGCAGTGTGCAGGATGGGTGCAGGGACAGGGTGCAGGTTAGGGCTGTGTGCAGGATGGGTGCAGGGACAGGGTGCAGGTTAGGGCAGTGTGCAGGATGGGTGCAGGGACAGGGTGCAGGTTAGGGCAGTGTGCAGGATGAATGCAGAGACAGGGTGCAGGTAAGGGCAGTGTGCAGTCTGGGTCCTGGGTGCAGGGACGGGATGCAGGTTAGGGCAGTGTGCAGGATGGGTGCAGGGACGGGATGCAGGTTAGGGCAGTGTGCAGGATGGGTGCAGGGACAGGGTGCAGGTTAGGGCAGTATGCAGGATGGGTGCAGGGACAGGGTTCAGGTTAGGGCAGTGTGCAGTCTGGGTCCTGGGTGCAAGGACGGGATGCAGGTTAGGGCAGTGTGCAGGATGGGTGCAGGGACAGGGTGCTGGTTAGGGCAGTGTGCAGGATGGGTGCAGGGACAGGGTGCAGGTTAGGGCAATGTGCAGGATGGGTGCAGGGACAGGGTGCTGGTTAGGGCAGTGTGCAGGATGGGTGCAGGGACAGGGTGCAGGTTAGGGCAATGTGCAGGATGGGTGCAGGGACAGGGTGCTGGTTAGGGCAGTGTGCAGGATGGGTGCAGGGACAGGGTGCAGGTTAGGGCAGTGTGCAGGATGGGTGCTGGGACGGGATGCAGGTTAGGGCAGTGTGCAGGATGGGTGCAGGGACAGGGTGCAGGTTAGGGCAGTATGCAGGATGGGTGCAGGGACAGGGTGCAGGTTAGGGCAGTGTGCAGTCTGGGTCCTGGGTGCAGGGACGGGATGCAGGTTAGGGCAGTGTGCAGGATGGGTGCAGGGACAGGGTGCTGGTTAGGGCAGTGTGCAGGATGGGTGCAGGGACAGGGTGCAGGTTAGGGCAATGTGCAGGATGGGTGCAGGGACAGGGTGCTGGTTAGGGCAGTGTGCAGTCTGGGTCCTGGGTGCAGGGACGGGATACAGGTTAGGGCAGTGTGCAGGATGGGTGCAGGGACAGGGTGCTGGTTAGGGCAGTGTGCAGTCTGGGTCCTGGGTGCAGGGACGGGATGCAGGTTAGGGCAGTGTGCAGGATGGGTGCAGGGACAGGGTGCTGGTTAGGGCAGTGTGCAGGATGGGTGCAGGGACAGGGTGCAGGTTAGGGCAATGTGCAGGATTGGTGCAGGGACAGGGTGCAGGTTAAGGCAGTGTGCAGGATGGGTGCAGGGACAGGGTGCTGGTTAGGGCTGTGTGCAGGATGGGTGCAGGGGCAGGGTGCAGGTTAGGGCAATGTGCAGGATGGGTGCAGGGACAGGGTGCAGGTTAGGGCAGTGTGCAGGATGGGTGCAGGGACAGGGTGCAGGTTAGGGCAGTGTGCAGGATGGGTGCAGGGACAGGGTGCAGGTTAGGGCAATGTGCAGGATGGGTGCAGGGACAGGGTGCAGGTTAGGGCAGTGTGCAGGATGGGTGCAGGGACAGGGTGCAGGTTAGGGCAGTGTTCAGGATGGGTGCAGGGACAGGGTGCTGGTTAGGGCTGTGGGCAGGATGGGTGCAGGGGCAGGGTGCAGGTTAGGGCAGTGTGCAGGATGGGTGCAGGGACAGGGTGCAGGTTAGGGTAGTGTGCAGGATGGGTGCAGGGACAGGGTGCAGGTTAGGGCAGTGTGCAGGATGGGTGCAGGGACAGGGTGCTGGTTAGAGCTGTGTGCAGGATGGGTGCAGGGCAGGGTGCAGGTTAGGGCAGTGTGCAGGATGGGTGCAGGGACAGGGTGCAGGTTAGGGCAGTGTGCAGGATGGGTGCAGGGACAGGGTGCAGGTTAGGGCAGTGTTCAGGATGGGTGCAGGGACAGGGTGCTGGTTAGGGCTGTGTGCAGGATGGGTGCAGGGGCAGGGTGCAGGTTAGGGCAGTGTGCAGGATGGGTGCAGGGACAGGGTGCAGGTTAGGGCAGTGTGCAGGATGGGTGCAGGGACAGGGTGCTGGTTAGGGCAGTGTGCAGGATGGGTGCAGGGACAGGGTGTTGGTTAGGACAGTGTGCAGGATGGGTGCAGGGACATGGTGCTGGTTAGGACAGTGTGTAAGATGGGTGCAGGGACAGGGTGCATGTTAGGGCAGTGTGCAGGATGGGTGCAGGGACAGGGTGCAGGTTAGGGCAGTGTGTAGGATGGGTGCAGGGGCAGGGTGCTGGTTAGGGCAGTGTATAGGATGGGTGCAGGGACAGGGCGCTTGTTAGGGCAGTGTGCAGGATAGGTGCAGGGACAGGGAGTTGGTTAGGACAGTGTGCAGGATGTGTGCAGGGACATGGTGCTGGTTAGGACAGTGTGTAAGATGGGTGCAGGGACAGGGTGCATGTTAGGGCAGTGTGCAGGATGGGTGCAGGGACAGGGTGCAGGTTAGGGCAGTGTGTAGGATGGGTGCAGGGGCAGGGTGCTGGATAGGGCAGTGTATAGGATGGGTGCAGGGACAGGGTGCAGGTTAGGGCAGTGTGCAGGATGGGTGCAGGGACAGGGTGCTGGTTAGAGCAGTGTGTAGGATGAGTGCAGGGGCATGGTGCTGGTTAGGGCAGTGTGCAGGATGGGTGTCGGGACAGGGTGCTGGTTAGGACAGTGTGTAGGATGGGTGCAGGGGCAGGGTGCAGGTTAGGGCAGTGTGCAGGACCACCTCTGAAAAATCACTTCAAAAACCGCTGAGCATACATTCCATATAGATCACCTCGCAGAACTAAAGATGTCACCACTTGTGATACATTTCAGAATCTAAATCAGGGAGAGGAAAGATTTTACAATGGGTAAACATTGACTAATTAATCTATAAATTAATATTGTAAAAAAATAAATAAAAAAAAACGATTTTATTCAATTTTTACTACAGTTCCTCTTTTCTTTTTTTTCTTTTTTGTACATTTTATTAGCAAATATAACATACAATAGAACACAATAAAAACAGGTAGTCGAGTATATCTATCAAATGTGGCACATAAAGAATGACTTATAAAATATACATTACCAAAGCAGTAGTCAAAACACAGTATGCAGAATGTATAATCAAACAAAGATATAGGCCTCAATTCACTAAGCTTATCTCCTGTCTTTAATAACGTTTGTATAGTTATCACCATGGTGATAAGGCAAGTAGTATTCAGGAAACATTTTACCTCAGGCAAACCTAAAGTTAACTCTTCTGTCTTTAAGTTACCTCTTCAATCCCTAACATAACTCCAGAAGTCTAACGTTAAAGCAGGGGAGCCTCTAGGCATAGGCAGTACAGGCCATTGCCTGGAGTGCCATTGGTCCTGGGGGGCGCCATGTTGCTGGATTAAGCCCCACCCCCAAATTAAGCCACACCCCAGACTAAGTCCCGCCCCATGGGTGTGCTATTACTTGCTTCTGCTGCATCTATTTAGCATAAGTTGCAGACAGCTGCCACATCTGTGCCTTGTGCATCCTTCTTTCCCCCTTTGTGCCTCCTTCTGTCTTCTTGTGCCTCCTTCAGTCCCTTGTGCCATGTCTGACCCTGTTTGTCCTTCTGTCTCCCTTTGTGCCTCCTTCTGTCTCTTTGTGTCCCCTGTGCCTCCTTATGTACCCTTTGCCTTTATTTGTCCCCTTGTGCCACCTCTGCCCCCCTGTTTCTCCTTCAGTTCCACTCTTTGTCCTTCTGTCTTCCTGTGCCTCCTATCTCCATATGCCTCTTCAGTTCCCATGTGCCACCTCTGTCCCCGTGTCTCCTTCTGTACCCCTTTGTACCTTCTTCTGTCTCTCTGTGGCTCGTTATGTTCCCCTCTGCCTCCTTCTGTCCCCCTCTGCCTCCTTCTGTCTCCCTTTGTGCCTCCTTCTGTCTCCATGTTCCTCTTCAGTCCCCATGTGCCACCTCTGTCCCCTGCGCCTTCCTCTGTCCGCCTGTGCCTTATTCTGTGCCCCTTTGTGCCTTATTCTGTCTCCCTGTGGCTCTTTATGCCCCCCTCTGCCTCCTTCCATCCCCCTCTACCATCTTCTGTCCCCCTTTTGTGCCTCCTTCTGTCCTCCTTTGTGCATATTTCTGTCCCCTTTATGCCTCCTTGTGTCCCCTTTGTGCCTCCTTCAGTCCCCCTGTGACTCCTTCTGTCCTCCTTTGTGACTCCTTGTGTCCCCCTTTGTGCCTCCTTCTGACCCCCTTGCAGAGGTGCCTGGCGCCAGGCCAACCAGGGGGTCACGAATGCTGTGTGTGTGGGGGGGGGGGGGGGAGGCATGGGGGGCCGTGGCCTCCCCCCAGACGGATATTGTGTCCCCAGGTGGTGAACAGGCTTGCGGCTTCTAATAGACGCTGCGCCAGTTCACTGGCCGCAGCCCATAAGCTCACTTCTGCAGCCTGCGTAGTCTGTGTGTTCCGGTAGGTAGAGCAGGGCTACAGTAAAATGGCATCTGAAGCCCTGCACTGGAGACTATTTGTGTCTCCATTGCAGGTCTTGGGGTGCAACTTTTCCGTATCCCTGCTCTGCTCGTCAGCATGGGAGTTTTGCAGCCGTAGTTGCTGCACGAAGATCATCGGGCAGCTGCTGTGTGCCGGAGGGAGGTTGGAAGAGGAGTCTTCTGCAGGTGAGTAAATTTTTTTTCTTATAGGTGCAGGCAGGTATCAGGGCTATTAGGTGAACTAATGGGAAGGGGAGGGGGAAGAGAGGAGCCCTGCCTATGTGTTTATTTTCTGGTGAAACGCTGCCCGCATTGCATATTTTCTGGTGAAACACTGCCGCATTACAATTATTTTCTGGTGAAATATTGCCGCATTATATTCTAGTGAAACACTGCCACAATTATTTTCATGGGGGTTGCCATGGAGCGGGGGTGCCATTGGCACCAAAGGTTTTCTCGCCTGGAGTGACAAAATGGCTAGAGGAGCCCCTGCGTTAAAGACAGGCTGTTAATTAACTGCGTGTGAAAATAACTACAGAGGAGGTAAGTTAACTACAGAGGAGGTAAGTTAACTACAGAGGAGGTGACTTAACCACTTAAGGACCACCTCCAGCCGATGGGCGGCGGCAAAGACAGGGCCTAAACGACCGCAATACGCCCATCGGCGGGGGCGGCTGCGGGCGTGGTTATGCGGTGATCGCGTCATTCGTGACGCGATCAGCTGCCGGCGACTGGCTCCGCCCCCCCTCGCGCTGTAACCCGCCGGCCGTTCGGATGCGTCGGCGGGTTACTAGCACCCGGATCGCTGCTGCTCGTATGTATAATAGGCTTTGCAATGTATACAAAGCCTATTATACAGGTTGCCTCCTGCCCTGGTGGCCCCAGTGTCCGAGGGACCACCAGGGCAGGCTGCAGCCACCCTAGTCTGCACCCAAGCACACTGATTTCCCCCCCTGCCCCCTGATCGCCCACAGCACCCCTCAGACCCCCCCCCCCTGCCCACCCCCCAGACCACTGTTAGCACCCAAACACCCCCTTAATCACCCATCATTCACTCCCTGTCACTATCTGTTAACGCTATTTTTTTAATTTGACCCTAAACTGCCCCCTGCTCCCTCCTGATTACCCCCCACCCCTCAGATTCTCCCCAGACCCCCCCCCTGTGTACTGTATGTCTCTATCCCCCCTGTAATAACCCACTGATCACCTGTCAATCACCCATCAATCACCCCCTGTCACTGCCACCCATCACCACCCATCAATCAGCCCCTAACCTGCCCCTTGCGGGCAATCTGATCACCCATCCACACCAATATCCGACATCAGATCACCTCCCAAGTGCAGTGTTTACATCTGTTCTCTACCCTAAACACCCACTAATTACCCATCAATCACCCCCTATCACCACCTGTCACTGTTACCCATCAGATTAGACCCTAATCTGTCCCTTGCAGGCACCCAATCACCCGCCCACACGCTCAGATTGCCCTTAGACCCACCCTTATCAATTCATCAGTGCATTATTTACATCTGTTCTTTCCTGTAATAACCCACTGATCACCTGTCAATCACCTATCAATCACCCATCAATCACCCCCTGTCACTGCCACCCATCAATCACCCCCTGTCACTGCCACCCATCAATCAGCCCCTAACCTGCCCCTTGCGGGCAATCTGATCACCCACCCACACCAATAGATCGCCCGCAGATCCGACATCAGATCACCTCCCAAGTGCAGTGTTTACATCTGTTCTCTACCCTAAACACCCACTAATTACCCATCAATCACCCATCAATCACCCCCTATCACCACCTGTCACTGTTACCCATCAGATTAGACCCTAATCTGCCCCTAGGGCACCCAATCACCCGCCCACACCCTCAGAACGCCCTCAGACCCCAGCCCTGATCACCTCGCCAGTGCATTGCTTGCATCTATTTCCCCCCTCTAATCACACCTTGAGACACCCATCAATCACCTCCTGTCACCACCTGTCACCCCCTAGCACACCTACCCCTCAGATCAGGCCCTAATTTGCACCGTGTGGGCTCCTAATCACTCGGCAAAACCCTCAGATCCCCCTCAGACCCCCTTCTGATCACCTCCCCAGTGCATTGATAACCACCCCCTGAGACACCCATCAATCACCTCCTGTCACCCCCCTAGCACTCCTATCCATCAGATCAGGCCCAATACAACCTGTCATCTAAGAGGCCACCCTGCTTATGACCGGTTCCACAAAATTTGCCCCCTCATAGACCACCTGTCATCAAAATTTGCAGATGCTTATACCCCTGAACAGTCATTTTGAGAAATGTGGTTTCCAGACTACTCACGGTTTTGGGCCCGTAAAAATGCCAGGGCAGTATAGGAACCCCACAAGTGACCCCATTTTAGAAAAAAGACACCCCAAGGTATTCTGTTAGGTGTATGACGAGTTCATAGAAGATTTTATTTTTTGTCAAAAGTTAGCGGAAATTGATTTTTATAGTTTTTTTTCACAAAGTGTCATTTTTCACTAACTTGTGAAAAAAAATAAAATCTTCTATGAACTCACCATACACCTAACAGAATACCTTGGGGTGTCTTCTTTCTAAAATGGGGTCACTTGTGGGGTTCCTATACTGCCCTGGCATTTTAAGGGCCCTAAACCGTGAGGAGTAGTCTAGAAAGCAAATGCCTCAAAATGACCTGTGAATAGGACGTTGGGCCCCTTAGCGCACCTAGGCTGCACAAGTTAGCGGAAATTGATTTTAATTGTTTTTTTCTTCACAAAGTGTCATTTTCCGCTAACTTGTGACAAAAAATAAAATCTTCTATGAACTCACCATACTCCTAACAGAATACCTTGGGGTGTCTTATTTCTAAAATGGGGTCATTTGTGGGGTTCCTATACTGCCCTGGCATTTTTGGGGTCCAAAACCGTGAGTAGTCTGGAAACCACATTTCTCAAAATGACTGTTCAGGGGTATAAGCATCTGCAAATTTTGATGACAGGTGGTCTATGAGGGGGCAAATTTTGTGGAACCGGTCATAAGCAGGGTGGCCTCTTAGATGACAGGTTGTATTGGGCCTGATCTGATGGATACTCATTGGACTTTGGGCCCCTTAGCGCACCTAGGCTGCAAAAAAGTGTCACACATGTGGTATCACTGTACTCAGGAGAAGTAGTATAATGTGTTTTGTGGTGTATTTTTACACATACCCATGCTGGGTGGGAGAAATCTCTCTGTAAATGGACAATTGTGTTTAAAAAAAATCAAAAATGTGTCATTTACAGAGATATTTCTCCCACCCAGCATCTGTATGTGTAAAAATACACCACAAAACACATTATACTACTTCTCCTGAGTACGGCGATACCACATGTGTGGCACTTTTTTGCACCCTAGTGCGCTAAGGGGCCCAAAGTCCAATGAGTACCTTTAGGATTTCACAGGTCATTTTGCAACATTTGGTTTTAAGACTACTCCTAACGGTTTAGGGCCCCAAAAATGCCAGGGCAGTATAGGAACCCCACAAATGACCCCATTTTAGAAATAAGACACCCCAAGGTATTCTGTTAGGAGTATGGTGAGTTCATAGAAGATTTTATTTTTTGTCACAAGTTAGCAGAAAATGACACTTTGTGAAAAAAAAACCAATTAAAATCAATTTCCGCTAACTTGTGACAAAAAAAAATCTTCTATGAACTCACCATACTCCTAACAGAATACCTTGGGGTGTCTTCTTTCTAAAATGGGGTCATTTATGGGGTTCCTATACTGCCCTGGCATTTTAGGGGCCCTAAACCGTGAGAAGTAGTCTTGAAACCAAATGTCGCAAAATGACCTGTGAAATCCTAAAGCTACTCAATGGACTTTGGGCCCCTTAGCGCAGTTAGGGTGCAAAGAAGTGCCACACACGTACTCAGGAGAAGTAGTATAATGTGTTTTGGGGTGTATTTTTACATATACCCATGATGAGAGGGAGAAATATCTCTGTAAATAGATTGTGTGTAAAAAAAATCAAAAAATTGGCATTTACGGAGATATTTCTCCCACCCAGCATGGCTATGTGTAAAAATACACCCCAAAACACATTATACTACTTCTCCTGAGTACCGCAATACCACATGTGTGGCACTTTTTTGCAGCCTAACTGCGCTAAGGCGCCCAAAGTCCAATGAGCATCTTTAGGCTTTACAGGGGTGCTTACAATTAGGCACCCCTCAAAATGCCAGGACAGTGAACACACCCCACTAATGACCCCATTTTGGAAAGTAGACACTTCAAGGTATTCAGAGAGAAGAATAGTGAGTCCGTGGCAGATTTCATTTTTTTTTTGTCGCAAGTTAGAAGAAATGGAAACCTTTTTTTTTTTTTTTGTCACAAAGTGTCATTTTCAGCTAACTTGTGACAAAAAATAAAATCTTCTATGAACTTACCATGCCTCTCACTGAATACTTTGGGATGTCTTCTTTCCAAAATGGGGTCATTTGGGGGGTATTTATACTATCCTGGAATTTTAGCACCTCATGAAACATGACAGGTGGTCAGAAAGTCAGAGATGCTTCAAAATGGGAAAATTCACTTTTGGCACCATAGTTTGTAAACGCTATAACTTTTACCCAATCCAATAAATATACACTGAATGTTTTTTTTTTATCAAAGACATGTAGCAGAATAACTTTCGTGCTCAAATGTATAGGAAATTTTACTTTATTTGAAAAATGTCAGCACAGAAAGTAAAAAAAGTCATTTGTTTTTACAAAATTCATGTCTTTTTTGATGAATATAATAAAAACTAAAACTCGCAGCAGCAATCAAATAGCACCAAAAGAAAGCTGTATTAGTGACAAGAAAGGGAGGTAAAATTCATTTAGGTGGTAGGTTGTATGACCGAGCAATAAACCGTGAAAGCTGCAGTGGTCTGAATGGAAAAAAGGCTCTGGTCCTTAAGGGGCGAAAAGACTGTGGTCCTCAAGTGGTTAAAGAGACACTGAAGCGAAAAAAAATTATGATATTTTATGATTTGTATGTGTAGTACAGCTAAGAAATAAAACATTAAGATCAGATACATCAGTCTAATTGTTTCCAGTACAGGAAGAGTTAAGAAACTCCAGTTGTAATCTCTATGCAAAAAAGCCATTAAGCTCTACGACTTTCAAAGTCGTGGAGAGGGCTGTTTTCTGACTTTTATTATCTCAACTGTTAGTGAACTATTTTCTTTTTCTCTGCCAGAGGAGAGGTCATTAGTTCACAGACTGCTCTGAAACAATCATTTTGAATGCTGAGTGTTGTGTAATCTGCACAAATTATAGAATGATGCAATGTTAGAAAAAACACTATATACCTGAAAATAAAAATATGAGAATATTTTCTTTGCTGCTAATCTTGTAGTAATTATTCATAGTACACAACCAATTCACTATATCATATTTTCTTTTCGCTTCAGTGTCTCTTTAACTACAGAGGAGGTAACTTAAGGAATGAAGAGATAAGATAACTCTCTCACTGTGTGGTGGCAAGTTGCCTTATTATCTCCAGCATGATCTTAGCGAATTGAGGCCATTGTCATAATCATCTATATAATTGGAAAGTAAGCTATTGTGTATGTTAGAAAAAAGTAACTTCTCAAAACAATAACTATAACAGATAGAACCATAGGCATAAAACGTCTGGCTACAATTATTATACATGACATCAAGTTGTCTAAAGTAGTGTTTCTCAACATTTCATTGGTATGTATCCATTTTAAAACCTTGTACTCACTACGTACCCTGTAGCATAGTAAACATTATCACAAGTACCCCTTGACAAATAAAGTGGGTTGCAAAAGTATTCGGCCCCCTTGAAGTTTTCCACATTTTGTCACATTACTGCCACAAACATGCATCAATTTTATTGGAATTCCACGTGAAAGACCACTACAAAGTGGTGTACATGTGAGAAGTGGATCAAAAATCATACATCATTCCAAACATTTTTTACAAATAAATAACTGCAAAGTGGGGTGTGCGTAAATATTTGGCCCCCTGAGTCAATACTTTGTAGAACCACCTTTTGCTGCAATTACAGCTGCCAGTCTTTTAGGGTATGTCTCTACCAGCTTTGCGCATCTAGAGATTGAAATCCTTGCCCATTCTTCTTTGCAAAACAAATCCAGTTCAATCAGATTAGATGGACAGAGTTTGTGAACAGCAGTTTTCAGATCTTGCCACAGATTCTTGATTGGATTTAGATCTGGACTTTGACTGGGCCATTCTAACAAATGGATATGTTTTGTTTTAAACCATTCCATTGTTGCCCTGGCTTTAGGTTTAGGGTCATTGTCCTCCTGGAAGGTGAACCTCCACCCCAGTCTAAAGTTTTTTGCAGACTCCAAGAGGTTTTCTTCCAAGATTGACCTGTATTTGGCTCCATCCATCTTCCCATCAACTCTGACCAGCTTCCCTGTCCCTGCTGAAGAGATGCACCCCCCAAGCATGATGCTGCCACCACTATATTTGACAGTGGGGATGGTGTGTTCAGAGTGGTGTGCAGTGTTAGTTTTCCGCCACACATAGCGTTTTGCATTTTGGCCAAAAAGTTCCATTTTGGTCTCATCTGGCCAGAGCACCTTCTTCCACATGGTAGCTGTGCCCACCACGTGGCTTGTGGCAAACTGCAAACGGGACTTCTTATGCTTTCTGTTAACAATGCCTTTCTTCTTGCCACTCTTCCATAAAGGCCAACTTTGTACAGTGCATGACTAATAGTTGTCCTATGGATAGAGTCTCCCACCTGAGCTGTAGATCTCTGCAGCTCGTCCAGAGTCACCATGGGCCTCTTGACTGCATTTCTGATCAGCGCTCTCCTTGTTCGGCCTGTGAGTTTAGGTGGATGGCCTTGCCTTGGTAGGTTTACAGTTGTGCCATACTCCTTCCATTTCTGAATGATCGCTTGAACAGTGCTCCGTGGGATGTTCAAGGCTTTGGAAATCTTTTTGTAGCCTAAGCCTGCTTTAAATTTCTCAATAACTTGATCCCTGACCTGTCTTGTGTGTTCTTTGGACTTCACGGTGTTGTTGCTCCCAGTATTCTCTTAGACAACCTCTGAGGCTCTCACAGAGCAGCTGTATTTGTACTGACATTAGATTAAACACAGGTGCACTCTATTTAGTCATTAGCACTCATCAGGCAATGTCTATAGGCAACTGACTTCACTCAGATCAAAGGGAGCCGAATAATTATGCACAAACCACTTTGCAGTTATTTTTTGTAAAAAATGTTTGGAATCATGTATGATTTTCGTTCCACTTCTCACGTGTACACACTTTGTGTTGGTCTTTAATGTGGAATTCCAATAAAATTGATTCATGTTTGTGGCAGTAATATTATAAAATGTGGAAAACTTCAAGGGGGCCGAATACTTTTGCAAGCCACTGTATATATTTAATCGTAGTATGTGATAAATGGTTCTAAACAATTTCCAAGCATAAGTTGTATCATCTTCTAAAACTTTAAATTTGTTATTCTTGGTTAAGTATATCAAGCCCGAGTACCCCCTGGAACCAACAGAAGTACCCCTTGGGGTAAGCGTACCACACGTTGAGAACCTAGGGTCTAGAGTATACATACAAAACAACATTTATCGTTATTCAAGTATGAAATTATATATGCGCTTCACTTTGGGTAGTAAGAGGAGAGTCCCACCATTTGGAACATATTTTCAAGAATTTTTGCGGGCAGCCCCTATAAGAGAAAGGTACACTCAAACTTCGTAAAACCATTTGCTTAAAAACTACAGTTCCTCTTTAAGGGAGAGAGAAACACCGTATTGTGCCCAGCTACCAGAACTCCCTGGTGTAATAACATGCGAGTCTTGAAGAAGAATTTTAGTGAAAATCTTAAAATTTAAAACACATACAAATAAGAAGCATGTTTCTTCCTGAGTAAAATGAGCCATAAATTACTTTTCTCCTATGTTTCTGTCACTTACAGTAAGTAGTAAAAATCTGACATGACCGACAACTTTTGGGCTAGTGACTAGTCCATCTCTTCATGGGGGATTCTCAGTATGGCCTTTATTTTTTATAAAGACATTCCCTAAAAATTGTTAATACAAAGATGCTGGCCAGCCTCCCTGCTCGCTTCACACTTTTTTGACAGTTGGACGGAACAACTGCAATTCACTAAGTGCTTTTAAAAATAAAGAAAACCCTAAGAACCCCCCTATTAGAATATGGGCTAGTCCAAAACCAGAATTCAAGTCAGAATGTCAAATTTCTACTACTTACTGTAAGTGACAGCAACATAGGAGAAAAGTAATGTATGGCTCATTTTACTCTAGGAGAAATGTACTTCTTATTTGTATGTGTTTTAAATTTTAAGATTTTCACGACAGTTCCTCTTTAAATAGCCTCATTCCAACCATGGAACCTCTAGACTGGCATGAGCCTCCTTCTAAAGAGTAGATAGAGGAGAAAAAACATTTCCTTATTTCTTTTTTATCACATATTTACAAATAAAAAACAAACTTGCATGCACCCTGAATGTATGCAACCTGCAATGATTCCTGATCATCTGCAAAAGCAGTAGGGATAAATGGCAGGTGCTGCATTTATGGATGTGTTACTTCTTGAGCAATACCAACCAACACGTTTTATATCTAGAGAGGGTAGTATAAAGAAGAAAAAATGTACAGATCAAAAAAAGGGGTAAAAATCCATACAGATGAAATTGAACAGAACAAATTAAAAAAATTAAAGAAAAGGGTTATATTTTTTTCTTCATTGTATTAAAATACAGTAGTTTCTTTTTGACAGTATTTATTTCAAATGTTCAAGTATTTAGCAATGTAATGTCAGTTTGGGCAACCTTGTCAATTGTCATGATTTTCCTGTATAAATCGTTGGTTGTTACAATAAAAAAATTTCAGTTAACTATATCATATAGGAGACACACACAGTGATATTTGAGAAGTGAAATGAAGTTTTTGGGATTTACAGAAAGTGTGCAATAATTGTTTAAACAAAATTAGGCAGGTGCATAAATTTGGGCACCACAAAAAAAGAAATGAAATCAATATTTAGTAGATCCTCCTTTTTGCAGAAATTACAGCCTCTAAACTCTTACTGTAGGTTCCAATGAGAGTCTGGATTCTGGTTGAAGGTAATTTGGACCATTCCTCTTTACAAAACATCTCTAGTTCATTCAGATTTGATGGCTTCCGAGCATGGACAGCTCTCTCTAACTCACACTACAGATTTTTAATTATATTCAGGTCTGGGGACTGAGATGGCCATTCCAGAACTTTGTACTTGTTTCTCTGCATGAATGCCTTAGCGAATTTTGAGTAGTGTTTAGGGTTGTTGTCTTGTTGAAAGATCCAGCCCTGGGTTAGCTTCAGCTTCTTCACTGATTCCTGGACATTGGTCTCCAGAATCTGCTGATACTGAGTGGAATCCATGCATCCCTCAACTTTGACAAGATCCCCAGTCCTTGCACTGGCCACACAGCCCCACAGCATGATGGAACCACCACCATATTTTACTGTTGGTAGCAGGTGTTTTTCTTGGAATGCTGTGTTGTTTTTCTTGGTCGGCCACTTCAAGCCTTAACTTGAACTGAGCCTGTGGTCTTCCATTTCCTCAGTATGTTCCTAACTGTGGAAACAGACAGCTGAAATCTCTGAGACAGCTTTCTGTATCCTTCCCCTAAACCATGATGGTGAACAATCTTTATCTTCAGGTGATTTGAGACTTGTTTTGAGAACCCCATGTTGCTACTCTTCAGAGAAACTCAAAAGAGGAGGGAAACTTGCAATTGACCCCCTTAAATACTCTTTCTCATAATTGGATTCACCTGTGTATGTAGGTCAGGGGTCACTGAGCTTACCAAGCCAATTTGAGTTCCAATAATTAGTTCTAAAGCTTTTGGAATCAATAAAATTACAACAGTGCCAAAATTTATGCACCTGCCTAATTTTATTTAAACAGTTATTGTGCACGTTATGTAAATCCAATAAACTTCATTCACTTCTCAAATATCACTATGTGTGTCTCCTATATGATATATTTATCTGACATTTTTTATTGTTTTTTATTTATACAGGAAAATCATGAAAATTAACAAGGTTGCCCAAACTTTCGCATCCCACTGTACTTGAGACAAGGTAGACCTCTCAGGATACCCTCATTACTTAATGGGCTTTTAGGTTCAACTACATGTTCCCCACAAGGCTCAACAGCACTAGTCTTATCAGGCTCCATTTAGCTATGTCCCTATTGAATCAGCAATAACTTTATCCCTACTTATGACACCTAAATTTTCATTTTTTTATGTATTTTAATGGGAAAAAGAGGAAAAAATAGAAAAAACGTTCACCAACGTATGTGTTTTTTATAATTCGCTTTTACACGTTTCTGAATGCACCTAATGTGAAAGAGGCCTTAGCAAAGCTAATCGGCTCACCCACATCAATTGCATAAGAGGCTGCAGCTCTCAGTGTTCAATGGGCTGTGTGTGAAGCAAGGACTGGAGGATCCTGAAGGACTGTGCAGCAGGAAGGCTGAGAGAAGCTATCAAAGTGCTGGAGTGAGTGGGCCTCCAGTTCTGGAGATCCGGGTGAATCCTGAACAACTAAGTGGCAGACAGATCCATTAGGCTCATGGCAGAGTGTCGACACACAGTGGTGAGTGACCATGGAGATATCCTGAGGTAAGGGTTGGAACACAAGCACAGTGTTCAGTATCTTTGTATTGGGTCACTCATGAGCGAGTGAGGCTGGCGAATAATTCAAGAGAGGGTGTATACAGTTAAACCGAAGATAAGGAGGGTTGGTACAGAACAGAAGTGGACGGCTGTGCGTCTTCTGTGACTGCATCCCCTGCTGAACATCCTTTGTGGTGTATTGCACATTGTTTGGCAGACAAATTAAAGCTGTGTTATATTTTTAACCCTAAAAGACTCGCTGGCTGGTTGTGACCCTTCTATGCTATTATTCTCTACTACCTAAAATGAGCTAAACAAAAACAACCTCCCCCAGAATATCAATATATACAGTACTTGCTTTAACGGTTGGGTGTAGCAACTCAGATGTCTTATTATGTGGTGATCTGCAGAATCACCAATAATGCAGACGCTATACCTGATTATGTGGTGATCTGCAGAATCACCAATAATACTAGTATAGCTAAAAGGGAGCTAGAGTGTAGTGCTTGGTGCAACCGTAACTTTATTAGTTTTGCAAGACCTTACCAGAGGGGCTGGTAAGGTACTATAATACACAGACTGTATAATAGCATGCAAGCCCCAGCAAGCTGGAGATACTGATACTGAGGAGATAGAATCTCCAGAGGAGCGGGTGATTCAGACTGTACTGCAGCCTAGTGATCACCTGAGGAGCAGGTGATTAAGATGGTACTGCAGCCTAGAGGATACCTGAGGAGCAGGTGATACAAACAATATTGTAACTGATGATCACCTGAGGAGCAGGTGATTAAGACTGTACTGCAGGCTAGAGGATACCTGAGGAGCAGGTGATACTATACTAGAAATCCCTCACCAGAGGCTAGGCCCCCTGTGAGGACAGAGTGGTCAGACAGGCTAAGTTCGGCAACAGAGAGGTAAGTATTGGTACAGAATCGTGAGGCAAAAGGATAACGGGTAAACAGGCAGAGGTTCAGCAACAAGTCAGATAGGCAGAAGTACAGAATCAGTGAGAAGAAGTGAGGTCAGAGTATAGCCAGAATCATACACAGAGAATCAATCACAATAAGCAATATCCTAGTCTAGGTGTGAAGTCCTTGGTTTCAACACCTGGGATCTAGTCTAAGGTCTGAACGCTAACACAAAAGTATTCACGACAGCAGACAGTTTCCAAATGAAGCCCGGCGGCTTAAGAAGCAGAGGAGACCTCACTGGCACGCCCCCTGCAATCAGCCAATCCGGGGCGCCGTGAGTCTCCTCTGACATCAGCCGACCAGCAGGTCAGCTGACGCCTCTCCTCCTAGCATAAAGGTCCTGTCTGTGTGCGCGCCCGCGCAAGACAGCGACCTTATGTGCAAAGGAAAGCCCTGTCCTCGGCATCCAAGATGCCGGAGAGACAGGCAGGAGCACGGGAGCAGCTGCGGCGGCGGTGCTGTTTGCCGCAGCTGTCGCCCCCCAGGTTACCTCCGTCCTCGCCGACCCAGATGCCGGAGGGACGGGCGGAGACACGGAGGCAGCTGCAGCGGTGGTACTGTTCGCCGCAGCTGACGCTATATTCATTACACTTGCTTACTTACTGTAAACCTGTGTCTCCGACTGGAGCAAAGGGTCTCAACAAATGTATACTAACGGTTTCTGTCCTGGGTGATTTTTTCTATCTCAGTCCATGGGATAGACATCATATTTCTTCCACAACACTTCTTCTCCAAGTTGTCTTTGGTCTTTCTCTTTTTCTGCTGCCTCGAGGATTCCATTTTAAGGCTTCTTTCTCAACTGATTTGTCCTTGCAAAGAGTATATATACAGTATATAGTACAGTAAAACTTTTACTACAAAAAAAAATTATAATAATTCTGCAACTATAGTACAGCAAAAATAAAACAATTATATTTATATATTACACCCCATTTTGCGAATAACTTGTAGGTGCATTTGTGTCAGATATTCTGGCAATTTATGATATTTAGGGTAATTACAGTTTCACTTTAACCACTTTACCCCCAGCGGTACGAATTTCTCCGCCCCTTTTTTCCCTCCTAAAAAACCAGGGACGGAGAAATCCGTACCTTCCGCGCTACCGCCGCTGTCCGCGGTCCTGCCGCTCGTGCGCGCGCACCCGCCGCTCGTGCTAGTCGCCGCCCGCTCGCCCGGAGATCAATGAACGGGAAAATCCATTCCCGTTCGTTGATCTAGCCCCCGCAATGATCTGCTGCTTCTTTCAGAAACAGCGAGATCATTGTGCGTCTCCCAGCCTCCTACTGCTTCCTGTAAGCGTCCTTCCGGACGCTTACAGGTCGCATGTAAACAAACACTCTGTGGCCATCTTGTGGCCAAATAGTAAACTACACCCTAAAAGCATTTTACATATACAAACATTACATTTACACAATAAATTAACTCATTACCTCCCACACTCCCCAATTATTATTTTTTTTTTTGTAATTAAAAAAAAAAAAAATACAATAAAAAAAAAACATAAATAGTTACCTTAGGGACTGAACTTTTTAAATATTTATGTCAAGAGGGTATAACACTGTTACTTTATAAACTGCGGGCTTGTAATTAGGGATGGATGCAAAACTGAAAAAAATGCACCTTTATTTCCAAATAAAATATTGTCGCCAAACATTGTGATAGGGACATAATTTAAATGGTTTTATAACCGGGACATATGGGTTAATACATTTCATGGGTTTTAATTACAGTAGCATGCTTTATCTAAAAACTATAATGGCCGAAAACTGAAAAATAATAATTTTTTCCCACATTTTTCCCTATTTCCCCATTAAAACACATTTAGAATAAAATAATTCTTGGCATAATGTCCCACCTAAAGAAAGCCTAATTGGTGGCAAAAAAAACAAGATATAGTTCATTTCATTGGGATAAGTAATAATAAAGTTATAGACGAATGAATGGAAGGAGCGCTGAAAGGTGAAAATTGCTCTGGTGGTCAGGGGGTAAAACCCCTCAGTGGTGAAGTGGTTAAAAAACAGACAATGCCTTCCATCTAATAGAAATGTAAAGTGGTGCTTGCCTTTACAAGCAAAAGAAAGAGAAATTAATATAAAAGTCACGTATGTTATTAAAAATGAAATTTATATACACACACCTTTCAGGGTTTAATAATTTTACGCACCAAAACATAATTTGTTGGATAATGTAAGGGTGCCTAATTTCCATACAGTTTTAGTTTTAAACTTATACAGAGGGGAAAAAAAACACCAGTGTGTTATGATCGAGATAAAACTAGCTATAGAGTAATTTACTGTACTTAATTGAGAGATCAAAAAGGCGAATGAATCCATTAGCAAAGAAACCAACCTGACAGCTTCATTAGACTATCTTAACCTTCAGCGAAATTGTCAACATGCGACTTGGAACAATTACATTTTGCCATGACGCTACTGCAAGCTGCAAAATAGCACTGGCTGGCCTATTTCTAATTTCACATTCAGGAATGTAGAAGTGAAAATACAGCATGTAGAATTACAGTCTGACAGTTGTAAAATTTAACATATCTTTAACACTTACAAAATGAATTCTTGAATCGCTAGAAGAAGTGTAAGGCAATGTCACAATATGGGACCTTTAACCTTCTTCGCTTTCTGCTTAGCTCTGGATTTTAGGGCCTAAAAGTGGTGCAATTTTTTTCACTTTTAGACCTGAAAGGGGTTCTGTGGAGGGGGTTAAAAAAGACAAAATTCGACACTTACCTGGGGCTTCTATCGGCCCCCTGCAGCTGTCATGTCCCACGCCATCCTCTTCCGATCCTCCTTTCCCCACAGCCGGTCCCGATCTAATTCGTCATTTAATCTAACTGCAGCTGCGCGGCCGTGGCCACACGCATGCTCGCTCCTGTGCACGTAATTGGGAATTTACTGTGCAGGCGCAGTACAAGAAACCTTCATACTGCGCAGTAAGCTCCTGATGACGCACGCGGGAGCGAGCATTATTGTTATTATTATTTATACGAATATTAGACCAGGTCCGGCGGGGAGAAACCGAGGATCGTAGGAGGGCAGCGTGGGACATTACAGCTGCAGGGTGGCGATAGAAGCCCCAGGTAAGTGTCGGATTTTGTCTTTTAATCCCCTCCACAGAAGCCCTTTAAAGGGACCCCAAGATGGGCATACGCATACATACCTGGGGTTTCCTCCAGCCCCTCCAGCCTGATTCTCTTCCGACTCCCGTTCTTCCACAATTGGCCCCAGAAAGTCCTCCAGTCTGGGGCAACTGTTCATGTGCAGCCTGGCTGCCCGCCCGCTCCCGCTGCGTTCATGTCGGCTGGAGCATTCTGCGCCTGTACAATACTACTGCGCAAACGCAAATTGCTGCCGGCAACAGGAGCGAGAGGGGAAAGTGCGCCTGGCCAGACTGCACCTGCACCAACTGGAGGATTTTTTGGGGCCAGTTGTGGACAAAGGAGAAGGTGACTGAGGACAACGAGGGTGCAATCAGGAAGCCCCAGATATGTATACATTTTTAAAGGGGCCCCATCTAAGGTACACTTTAAAATTCAGAACGAATCATACTTCAGAGAGCTCCCACAGAACTCACTTCCCCGGGATCCAGACCAGCGCTGCATTTCTTCCTTGAGTCCTCTATGGTGCTATTACTGTCTGTTGTCATGTGACATTCAGTGCTCTCACCGAGAGATCCGAAGCCTCAGAGGACACGGGGTCATGACATATTTGGGTTTGTTTACTCCAGGGGTGCCCATTAGGTAGATCGCGATCTACCGGTAGATCGTAAAGGACTTCTTGGTAGATCCCGACCCCACTACATTTTCCATTCTGTATATATGTTACGGCCAGAACCCGAAGTCTGGCCACTTCGGGTTCTAGCCGGTCAAAACTAGAAATGGCCGGCTGAAGCAGCCAGTGTGCGAAACGGGGACTTTTTGCGGATTTTGGCCGGCCAGAACGCATTCTGGCTAGATGTGGCCGGCAAAGTCCCGAAGTCCCCACTGCCTTGTGTCAGCTCACCACTCCTCGCACTGTCTCACCAGCTGTTCTTCGCCGCCACCTAGCCTTGGCCCACAGTGGTGTTTCCCTTGCCATCCAAGTCCTGGAGGGCATGGGACGAACATCAGGAATACTGCCTTGGCCGGTTCATCATCTCGAGCTCGCCTCCTCTGCCCCGGGGGAACGGGCACGCCTCCTACTGCTAAGCTCTGCATCCAAACAGTTGCACCACGTGGCTGTCAGAGCACCGCCGCTGAGGACGCTGTTGGACGCTGTACCAACTTGTCTTTCCACGGAAGAACATGCCTGCTGCTGCCCGGAGTGCTGACCCATCCATTGCTGCTGCTGTGCTGAGAAGAACAGAGGTTACTCAGGTTAGCATCCCACGTGCAGCAGGCACACGCAGGCCTGCCGCCTCCCAGCCTGCTCTGCCGCCTCCCGGTCTTCTCCTTCTTGAGGAAGCAAAGTCACCCTTCTCACTGCTGAGCCCACCAGCTGGCCCTTCACCCACATAGATCAAGTTGAGGAACCACTACCACCCATTAGTTGGCTCCTCGATCCTAGGACTTAGCCCTGCCTGCTCCATACCATGCTACTATAGAGAAATGCATCCTGTATGTATTTAGAGAATGTAGCCCGTCCAATTCACCCTCATCTGTGACTAATCACCATTGTAATTTGATCTCTCAGCTGTGACAGCTCAGGAATCTCCTCTGCCACAGCAGAGCAGCTAATTGGTAAACACAGGATGATAACAATAGGTCTGCTTCCATGAAAGCAGGATGTAGACACACTGCAGATTTATTGCAGGATTTATATCAGCTGTAACAAAGAAGTGCTTTTCTTTAAAGATTATGCTGTTTCGTATCTTTCAGAGCAGAGAGGTAGTTCTGAGTGGCATTCATGGTGCTGGACAGGACCCGGGATGTTCTAGGATTTATGCGTTTTGGACTTTGGCCGACTGACCTTGGCCGTTTCTAGAACTGGCCGGCCAATATCAGAAACTCCCACGGAATTGGCCGATTTCTGGTTTTGGTCGTAACATATACAAGTGTGCTCCTGAAATTGTACATAGGTAGATCATTTTGACTTGCTAATTTTTCAAAGTAGCTCACAACAAGCCAAAAAAGCGTAGGCACCTCTGGTTTACTTAATTTCAGTAAAGTTGCTGTATGCGCACATATTTTATCAATACTTTATTATTATTATTTATTGTATTTATAAAGCGCCAACATATTACGCAGCGCTGCACAATAGATAAATGGGTTAACATACAGGTAGAACATACAGAAACTCACAACAAAACAAGATCATGCAAATGATTTGATAACAATACAGTGTCATAGGTCAAAATAGAGACTGTTTGAGTCTACAAGAGGGGTGGTTGTGAGTAAGATTGCATAATCAAGCTGGATACGTTAGGGAGGAGAGCCCTGCCGGAGGCTTACAATCTAAAGGGTGGGGTGGAGACAACAGGTGCGTCTTTTGAGAGGGGGTCTAACAGAACATATTATGGTGCTGGTGTAGGGGGGTATGCGAGCATGAAGAGGTGAGTCTTGAGAGCTTGTTTGAAGGTATTAAAGGTGGGGGCGAGTCTGACGGCTGGTGGGAGAGAGTTCCTGAGAGTAGGGGCAGCCCTGGTGAAGTCCTGCAATCGTGCGTGTGACTGAGTTATGCGTGGTGCGACTAGGCGCAGGTCATTGGAGGATCGGAGGGGGTGGGCTGGTATGTGCCTGTGGATCAGATCAGAGATGTAGGTTGGGCAGGTCTTGTGCACTGATTTGTAGGCAAAGCACAGGATTTTGAAATTGATCCTAAAGCTGATGGGGAGCCAGTGCTTTACAGAATGGAGTTGTAGAGGCGCTGCGGTGAGAAGAATGTATCAGTCTGGCTGCCGCATTCATTACCAATTTAAGTGGGTCAGTACGGTTAGAGGGGAGGCCAGATAAAAGAGAATTGCAGTAGTCTAGGCGGGAGATGACAAGGGCGTGGATAAGGAGTTTAGTGGTGTCAGGGGACAGGTAGGAGCGGATCTTGGAGATGTTGCGAAGGTGGAAGTTGCAGGATCTGGCAATACCTTGGATGTGGGCGGTAAAGGAAAGTTCAGAGTCCAGAGTAACGCCTAGACAGCGGGCTTGGGAGGTAGGGCGGATGGTAGTATTTTCAATAGTGACGTGCAGATCTGGGAGGGGTGCAGCTGTGCGGGGTGGGAATATTAGAAGCTCAGTCTTGTCCAAATTAAGCTTCAGGTACCTGGCAGCCATCCAGGAGGAAATGGATGTGAGGCAGGCAGAGACTTTGTCCATGGTAGATGAGGAGAGGTCTGGGGTGTGGAGATATATCTGGGTGTCGTCGGCATACAGGTGGTAATTGAAACCCATGGAGGAGATGATTTTGCCAATTGAGGCAGTATAGAGTGAGAACAGTAGGGGTCCTAGGACGGAACCTTGAGGAACACCAACTGAAAGGGGTGCAGGAGTGGATGAGGAGCCATTGAAAAATGTTGTAAAGGAGCGGTTGGAGAGGTAGGAGAAGATCCAGGCTAAGGCTAGGTCCTTAATGCCCATTAGCTGCAGGGAGTGGAGGAGGAGGGAGTGGTCGACAGTGTCAAATGCCGAGGAGAGGTCCAGGAGGAGCAGGATGGAGTATTTACCTTCGGCTTTGGCAAGGGCAAGGTCGTTTACCACTTTGGTGAGGGCGGTTTCTGTAGAATGGGCTGTGCGAAAACCAGATTGCAGGGGATCGAGAAGGAAGTTAGAGTTAAGGAAGTTGGTCAGGCGTTTGTGGGCCAGGCGTTCAAGAATTTTTGAGGCAAAAGGGAGGAGAGAGATTGGGCGGTAGTTGGATGGCAGAGCAGGGTCAAGTGAAGATTTCTTTAGCAGGGGAAGCACAGTGGCCTGTTTGAATACGGAGGGGAAGATGATGGTGGAGAAGGAGAGGTTGAACAGATGGGTGAGGACAGGGGCCAGATCAGAAAATTGTGGGCCAGAGAATTAGATGGGACCGGATCTAGGGGGCAGGAAGTGGCAGGTGAAGTTGCCAGTAGCTGGTTGACTTCCTCCACCGTGACAGGATTGAAGGAGGTAAGGGAGGAGAAAGAGGCAGGAGTCGGATGTGGTGGGGACCCGCCTCCCCACCACATCCGACTCCTGCCTCTTTCTCCTCCCTTACCTCCTTCAATCCTGTCCTCTATCCTGGCGATAGAGTGGAGGAGAGAAATATCCCTCCGGATGGTTGTAATTTTGTTGATAAAGTAGTTCAATAGGTCAGTGGCTGAGAGGGTGGAGGTTGGGGGGGGGGGGGGGGGGTTAAGTAGGGCATTGAAGGTGGCAAAAAGACGATGTGGGTTGGAGGCTTGGGTAGCGATCAAGTGAGTGAAGTATATCTGTTTACTATCAGCGAGGGCAGTATGGTACGTCTGCAACTTGGTCTTGTATCCCAGGAAATCATTATTGTTGCGGGATTTCTTCCATTTGCATTCTGCAGCTCGTGTCTCATTTTGTAGTTTTTTTGTGAGGGCAGTGTGCCAAGGTTGGGGGTTGGGGCGACTGTTGGTACGAAAGGTCAGGGGAGCCGCATGGTCTAAGGCTGCGGAGAGGTTACTGTTGTATTGAGCTGCCGCTTCGTTGGGGCAGGTTAGGCTGGGGAGGGAGGAGGAGAGAGAGTGGAGGGGTGTGGCTAGTACATTGGGGTCAAGGTTGCGCAGATCTCTCTGCCAACGTCCAGTTTGGGGAGGGGGACAGAGGGTGTTGGATGGAGTGAGGGTGAAGGTGATGAGGTGGTGGTCGGAGATGGGGAATGGTGTAACTTCCAGGTTGGTAAGTGCGATGGCTTTGGAGAAAATTAGGTCCAAAGTATTACCAGCACTGTGGGTTGTGGCGTTAGTATGCTGAGTGAGACCAAGGGAGTTGGTGAGCAAGAGAAGCTGAGTGGCAGCAGAGGTGGTAGGCTCATCAATTGGAATGTTAAAGTCTCCGAGGATGATTGTTGGGAGGTCGGAGGACAGGATGTGTGGGAGCCAGGAGGCAAGGTTTTCTAGGAAGTGCGATATTGTACTGGATGGGGGGCGGTATAGGACTGCAATAATGGCTGGGAGGGGATGGTAGAGGCGGATAACATGGGCCTCAAAGGAGGTAAAGTAAAGAGAAGGGGGAGGGGTAAGGACACGGAAGGTGCAGGAGGGGGAGAGGAGTAGGCCCACCCCTCCCCCAGGCCTGTTATCTGGTCTTGGGGTATGGCTGAGGTGTAGACCCCCGTAGGATAGGGCTGCAGCTGCAGGCAGGTCAGAGGGGGTGAGCCAGGTTTCAGTAAGGGCAAGAAAGGTGAGAGTTTTTGAGATAAAGAGGTCATGGATAGTTGTAAGCTTGTTGCGGATAGATCTGGCATTCCAGAGAGCGCCAGATAGAGGGAGAGATTGTCTGAGTATGGTGCGGATGGGAATGAGATTGGGGCGAGAATGTTCGTGGGTATGGGGAGGGTGGGAGGTGCGGCGGGGAGAGGGGCTTGGTGGGTAAATTTGGTTGTGGTGGGTGAGGTGGGAAGTATGAGGAGGGGAACTGGGGGGCTGGGAGACCGGAGTGGGCCTGGGGTTAGGATGTGTGGTGAGCAGTGGACAAGGGACCAGGGGGAGGAGCAGATGGAGCCAGAACATGAGACACCAATAGGGCGGGTGATCAAGGGAAAGAGGAGGTGGTATGAGGGGGGTACGCATAATGATGTGTTGGGGATACATACTGTTTCACTGGGAGTGGTGGTGAAAATAGGTAGGGACAATGGTGTAGCAGAGGTTGGAGGATACTTGGTGGTGGGCTTACCTAGGGCAATGGAGCAGCGTTTAGTCATTTATCAGTGCAGTTTGTTTTTATGTGGTGGGGTGGCTTGTAGGCTGTGCAGTTCAGAATTAAGGGCAGAGATGATCTAGTTAGACAGCAAAAGTGTGCAGCAATACAAGTAAGTTACAACAAAGTTAATGTTACCTTGATGTGGTGCTTATTTCTGTTGAATTACTTTACCGATCGTTACACAGGTACATAACCTGTGTTGCGCAAATTGTCCAACTTACATTTCCTGGGTAATGTAAATATAATGTAAATATTGCTAGCATACCACATGTTAAGTTACTTGATTTGCTAAACACCTACTTAGGCAAGATGGGGAACGTGCAGTGTGCTAGCAACATTTGTGTTACCTAGGTAATGTGAGTTGTGCTATTTGCCCAACTTGTGTTACGTGCCTGGTATAACTATCGGTAAAATTGCCGCGCACTACCTACACACAGCAACTTTACCTAACTTAACTTAATTAACCTCATTGTATGCAGGGCAAAATAATGATTATAACAAAAAGGACATACACACTTTTTTTTGCAATACAGTATGTTTAATAGTATTATTGGATGAAAATACCATCAACAAGCAGATAATAACCACAACAAGCAGATAGCATTGGCATGCAGATAATACCAACAAAAGGTAAATGCAGTGATAGGCAGCATATGATAGGCAGTTTTAGTAACAGATAGTTATAAGTAGTTTCTCATGACAGACAGATAGTTAAAAGTAATTTTTATGGTGAGAAGTAGATTCTACTGACAGGCAGATTCTATCAGAATATAAGTAGTTTTTGGCAGATTGTAAGAAATAGACTCTGGTGGCAAACAGATAGTGTTGGGCGAACAGTGTTCGCCACTGTTCGGGTTCTGCAGAACATCACCCTGTTCGGGTGATGTTCGAGTTCGGCCGAACACCTGACGGTGCTCGGCCAAACCGTTCGGCCATATGGCCGAACTAAGAGCGCATGGCCGAACGTTCCCCGAACGTTCGGCTAGCGCTGTGATTGGCCGAACGGGTCACGTGGTTCGGACCCGAACGCGCTCTGATTGGCCGAACTGTCACGTGGTTCGGGTAAATAAATACCCGAACCACGTCATATCTCCGCCATTTGTCTGTGGGTTTAGCTTTGGGTAGGCAGGCAGGGTAGTTCGCGCTCCAGCCACGCTAGCCAGGGTCCCCCCCAGTCATTGTGTGTCACTGCTGGGAACAGTAGTACACCGCTCGTTCAGCCACACTATATAGCATTCTGTGTACTGTTCTGTGTCTGCTGGGAACAGTGGTACACCGCTCGTTCAGCCACACTATATAGCATTCTGTGTACTGTTCTGTGTCTGCTGGGAACAGTAGTACACCGCTCGTTCAGCCACACTATATAGCATTCTGTGTACTGTTCTGTGTCTGCTGGGAACAGTAGTACACCGCTCGTTCAGCCACACTATATAGCATTCTGTGTACTGTTCTGTGTCTGCTGGGAACAGTAGTACACCGCTCGTTCAGCCACACTATATAGCATTCTGTGTACTGTTCTGTGTCTGCTGGGAACAGTGGTACACCGCTCGTTCAGCCCCACTATATAGCATTCTGTGTACTGTTCTGTGTCTGCTGGGAACAGTAGTACACCGCTCGTTCAGCCACACTATATAGCATTCTGTGTACTGTTCTGTGTCTGCTGGGAACAGTAGTACACCGCTCGTTCAGCCACACTATATAGCATTCTGTGTACTGTTCTGTGTCTGCTGGGAACAGTAGTACACCGCTCGTTCAGCCACACTATATAGCATTCTGTGTACTGTTCTGTGTCTGCTGGGAACAGTAGTACACCGCTCGTTCAGCCACACTATATAGCATTCTGTGTACTGTTCTGTGTCTGCTGGGAATAGTGGTACACCGCTCGTTCAGCCACACTATATAGCATTCTGTGTACTGTTCTGTGTCTGCTGGGAACAGTAGTACACCGCTCGTTCAGCCACACTATATAGCATTCTGTGTACTGTTCTGTGTCTGCTGGGAACAGTAGTACACCGCTCGTTCAGCCACACTATATAGCATTCTGTGTACTGTTCTGTGTCTGCTGGGAATAGTGGTACACCGCTCGTTCAGCCACACTATATAGCATTCTGTGTACTGTTCTGTGTCTGCTGGGAACAGTGGTACACCGCTCGTTCAGCCACACTATATAGCATTCTGTGTACTGTTCTGTGTCTGCTGGGAACAGTAGTACACCGCTCGTTCAGCCACACTATATAGCATTCTGTGTACTGTTCTGTGTCTGCTGGGAACAGTAGTACACCGCTCGTTCAGCCACACTATATAGCATTCTGTGTACTGTTCTGTGTCTGCTGGGAACAGTAGTACACCGCTCGTTCAGCCACACTATATAGCATTCTGTGTACTGTTCTGTGTCTGCTGGGAATAGTGGTACACCGCTCGTTCAGCCACACTATATAGCATTCTGTGTACTGTTCTGTGTCTGCTGGGAATAGTGGTACACCGCTCGTTCGCCACTGTATAGCATTGTGCTCTGTGTCGCTGCTGGGAATAGTGGTACACCGCTCACCCGTCACTGTATAGCATTGTGCTCTGTGTCGCTGCTGGGAATAGTGGTACACCGCTCACCCGTCACTGTATAGCATTGTGCTCTGTGTCGCTGCTGGGAATAGTGGTACTGTATAGCATTTCTGTACTGCCACTGTACTGCTGCCAGTCAGCGTGTACTGTAAGGATAAGTGAAATGAGGAAGAAATCCGGTGAAAGAGGGAGGGGCAAGGGAAGAGGTGTTTCCCCTGACGGTTCACGTACAGGCCACAGGGGAGCACCCAAGAAAACCCACTCAATACCGCCCATGTTGTCCAGGACAACAACCCTCACAAATCCAAAAGAACAGGACCAGATAATTACTTGGATGACCTCTCAAGCGTCCAGCAGTGGGTTAAGCAGCACCAGCACATCACGCACGAGGTCCGAGTCCTCAGCCAGTTACAAGGAGCCAGTGGGCACAAAGCTGACACAACCGGCAGCGACACCACGCACACAACTGCCAGATAACCAGTCCGATGAATTACCTCAGGACACAATGGGGTATTCGCAGGAGCTATTCCCAGCCCAACAAACTTCCACCTTTCAAAGGTCAATGGAGGAACAGCCAGAAATGTTGTGCCTGGATTCACAACCGTTAACTGTGGGAAATGCACCGCGCACTGAAATACAAGGCGAGTCCGAAGAGGACTCGGAAACCCAAATCCCAGAGCAATTTGGGCAGGAGGGGTTGCAATTGCAGGAGGTCGGCCGACAAGATCTGGAAGACGACGTTGGAGTGTGCTGCGCAGAGGTTGTTGTGGGGAGCTCTACTCCACGGCGGTGGCCCACAATGACATATGACGAGTTTGAGGAGATGGAAGAGGAGGGTATGGACAATGTGGACAGAGACCCAGATTTTGTTTGTGAACGAGAACATCGCCGTCGTAGCAGCAGCACAGATGAGTCTGTTGAAGAACACACTGCTGCACGAGTTCGCCTTGTGCCACAAGGTAGGCGGCGCGCAATTTCAGGCACCACAAGCGTGGAAGTTCAAGTGAGAGGCAAAAGAGGAGCAAACAGAAATCGCCAGCAAGGAGGCAGGTGCTCCAAAGTCTGGGCTTTCTTTGAAGACTGCACTGAGGATGTTACCATGGCGATTTGCAAGGTGTGCAAGACCCGCCTGAGCAGGGGGAAAAATATTAACAACCTCTCCACCACCAGCATGAGCCGTCACATGCTATCCAAACATCCCACTCTTTGGGCAAACGCGTCAGGACAGGGTACCAGAAACAACACTGCCTCCCTTGGGTTCACCAGACTCACCACCAGACCCGCCTCAGCAGCAGCAGTAGCCCAGCCATTGCGTGGTTCACAACATTCACAAACATCAGACGACGCTGACACTGTCACTTTCCGGAGTAGTGCTCTTGAGGTCTCCCAGTGTTCATCAAACACAACAACCAACAGCCCTTCCGTGTGCAGCGCTACGGTTCAGTTGTCTGTGTCGGAGATGTTTGAGCGCAAGAGGAAATTGCCAGCAAATGACCCCCGGGCCGTGGCAGTAACAGCCAGCATAGCCAAGCTTCTGGCCTGCGAAATGCTGCCATATCGATTGGTGGAGACAAACAGCTTCAAGGGCATGATGTCAGTGGCCATCCCACGTTACGTGGTTCCCAGCCGCTACCACTTTGCACGCTCTGCAGTGCCTGAGTTGCATGAGCACGTGGTCAGCAAAATAACCCGAAGCTTGAAGAATGCCGTTGCCTGCAAGGTTCACCTCACCACTGACACCTGGACGAGTGCGTTCGGCCAGGGTCGATACATCTCCCTTACCGCGCACTGGGTGAACCTTGTGGAGCCTGGCAGCGATTCCTCACCTGCTACGGCACGGGTGTTGCCCACGCCACAAACAGCTGCACCGCCGTCCCTCCCACTGGATAACAGCAGCACCTACCTCTCTGACTCCTTCTCCTCCAACGCATCTCAAAGCTGTACCTCATCCGGAAACGCTAACCCAGCAGCAGTAGGATCGTGGAAGCAGTGCAGCACAGCTGTTGGCATGCGTCAGCAAGCGTTGCTGAAGCTAATCTGCCTTGGGGATAAGCAGCACACAGGGGAGGAATTTTGGAGGGGAATAAAGGAACAGACGGATTTGTGGCTGGCACCGCTGGACCTGAAACCGGGCATGGTTGTGTGTGATAATGGGAGTAATCTCATTCGCGCTTTAAGGTTGGCTAAGCTGACACACATCCCTTGCCTGGTGCACGTGATGAACCTAGTAGTTCAGCGGTTCCTGAGGACATACCCAGGCGTGCCCGATCTGCTGTTGAAGGTGCGTCGAGTGTCCAAACATTGTAGAAATTCCAGTACTGCTTCGGGGGCACTCGCCAAGATGCAGGAGCGCTTCAATCTCCCCCACCATCGCTTGCTGTGTGATGTCCCTACGCGCTGGAATTCTACGCTGCACATGCTAGCCCGCTTTTGCGAGCAGAAGAGTGCAGTGGTCCAGTACATGACGGCGCAGTACCGAGGCGCATCCGGCCAGCTGCCAAGCTTCTGTGGATCCGATTGGGCCAACATGTTGGACCTCTGCCAAGTCCTCCAAAATTTTGAGCAATCCACGTTGCTTGTGAGCAGTGACAACTCTTCAGTCAGCATTACCATACCACTGCTGTGTTTACTGAAGAGGTCGATGTTAAAAATCAAGGAAACAGCTGTCATGATGCAACTGGGGGAATCTGAAGGAGAAAACGATCAGCGTGATGGTACCAACATCAGGCCATCCGCCTCAGGGAACGCTGGCCCCAGCAGCTATGACGAAGAAGAGGAGGAGGAACAGCTGGAGTTGGAGCAGGAATTTCATGCCACCACTGACGAGGGCCAGAGCGGTGCACGTTGGACTTCCACAATTCAACGCGAATGGTCAGCAGAAGCAGACCAGGAGGAAGGTGACGACTATGATGCATCACAACAACTATCACAACGCTCACAAGAGGATGATGAGGATTCTGGTAGGACTCTGGCACACATGGCTCAATTCATGCTAGACTGCATTGAACGTGACCCACGCATTGTGCGCATTCTGGACAACACCAATTACTGGGTTTATACCCTTCTGGATCCACGGTACAAACACAATGTTCCAAAACTGCTTGAAGAAAGAGTCAGACAGGTCAAAATGGAAGAATACCAGCAGGCCCTTGTGGAGACTTTAGAGAGGAGATTGACATCCTCCCCCTCCTCTAGCCAGTTGTACGCAGACAGACTGACTTCCGCAAACCCAGGACGACCAGGAGGGCAGCAAACAACGCAAGCCGCAGCTAGTACCCAAAAGGGAATGGTATCGGCAGTGTCCTTGGAGTGGGAAAATTTTCTGACACCCATGCAGCCGCAGCCCACTGAACAGCAAGCGTGCAGATCCACCTCCAACACCGATCGCCTGGAGAAGATGGTCAAGGACTACATGTCAGATGGCGTAGCTGTGTCGAACCATCCATCTGCACCCTTCAACTATTGGGTATCGAAGCTAGACACCTGGCACGAACTGGCAATGTACGCAATAGAGGTGCTGGCTTGCCCGGCAGCCAGCGTTATGTCGGAACGCTGTTTCAGTGCTGCCGGAGGCATCGTCACAGATCGGCGTATCCGCCTCTCTACAGAAAATGCAGACCGTCTGACTCAAATTAAAATGAATCAATCCTGGATTGGAAATGACTACGCAACACTCCAGGACCCCAACCAAGTAACATGACCAATGAACATCTGGGATGGTGTTGCGTTTCCGGGCCCTGTTTATTGAACCTCTCATCTGTATTACATTTATGACTGCATGGCGGCAAAAAGCATTGCTGCTATATCCGCACGCTTTTTGTCCACATGCAAGGCCTGGGTTGTTGTGTCTCACAAAGCGTGGCCTTCTCCTCCTGCGCCTGCTCCTGTTCCATCACGTCTGCTGCTGCTGGGTTAGCGTTGCCGCGTGGTCCCTGTTTATTGAACCACTTATCTTTATTACATTTATGACTGCATGGCGGTACAAAGCATGCTATCCGCACGCTTCTTGCCCTCATGCAAGGCCTGGGTTGTTGTGTCTCACAAAGCGTGGCCTTCTCCTCCTGCGCCTGCTCCTGTTCCATCACGTCTGCTGCTGCTGGGTTAGCGTTGCCGCGTGGTCCCTGTTTATTGAACCACTTATCTTTATTACATTTATGACTGCATGGCGGTACAAAGCATGCTATCCGCACGCTTCTTGCCCTCATGCAAGGCCTGGGTTGTTGTGTCTCACAAAGCGTGGCCTTCTCCTCCTGCGCCTCCTCCTGTTCCATCACGTCTGCTGCTGCTGGGTTAGCGTTGCCGCGTGGTCCCTGTTTATTGAACCACTTATCTTTATTACATTTATGACTGCATGGCGGTGCAAAGCATGCTATCCACACGCTTCTTGCCCTCATGCAAGGCCTGGGTTGTTGTGTCTCACAAAGCGTGGCCTTCTCCTCCTGCGCCTGCTCCTGTTCCATCACGTCTGCTGCTGCTGGGTTAGCGTTGCCGCGTGGTCCCTGTTTATTGAACCACTTATCTTTATTACATTTATGACTGCATGGCGGTACAAAGCATGCTATCCGCACGCTTCTTGCCCTCATGCAAGGCCTGGGTTGTTGTGTCTCACAAAGCGTGGCCTTCTCCTCCTGCGCCTCCTCCTGTTCCATCACGTCTGCTGCTGCTGGGTTAGCGTTGCCGCGTGGTCCCTGTTTATTGAACCACTTATCTTTATTACATTTATGACTGCATGGCGGTACAAAGCATGCTATCCGCACGCTTCTTGCCCTCATGCAAGGCCTGGGTTGTTGTGTCTCACAAAGCGTGGCCTTCTCCTCCTGCGCCTGCTCCTGTTCCATCACGTCTGCTGCTGCTGGGTTAGCGTTGCCGCGTGGTCCCTGTTTATTGAACCACTTATCTTTATTACATTTATGACTGCATGGCGGTACAAAGCCTGCTATCCGCACGCTTCTTGCCCTCATGCAAGGCCGGGGTTGTTGTGTCTCACAAAGCGTGGCCTTCTTCTCCTCCTGCGCCACCCTCCTCCTGTTCCATCACGTGTGCTGCTGCTGGGTTAGCGTTACCGGTCCCTTTTCCTGGAACCTCTTATATGTATTACATTTATGACTGCATGCCGACAAAAAACATGTTACCTGTGCAAAGAAAACAGACATTTCCCGCATTTAAAAGACAGTTTTCCCTTTGAAACTTTAAAATCGATTTTCTCAAAAACTATAAGCTCTTTTTGCTAATTTTTTTTTCCTCTTGTACCCACTCCCAAGGTGCACATACCCTGTAAATTTGGGGTATGTAGCATGCAAGGAGGCTTTACAAACCACAAAAGTTCGGGTCCCCATTGACTTCCATTATGTTCGGAGTTCGGGTCGAACACCCGAACATCGCGGCCATGTTCGGCCTGTTCGGCCCGAACCCGAACATCTAGATGTTCGCCCAACACTACAAACAGATAATAAGGGGTAATTTCAAAGAGCCAAATTCACTAAACATTGGTCAGATTGCCATGCTCAGGTAGCGCATAGCAATTTTACAATTATTTACACTGACTACATAGCACATGTTGCACAATTAGCACAACCCACATTACCTGGGTAATCCTCATGTTGCTAGGGTAACGTGTTCTATGCAAGTAGTGTAGCACACGCGACGCTACCCTACCAAGGCGGGCATTACCCAGGTAACATGCACACCTATAAAATCGCCGCCGTGAGTCTTGGGCGCTATATGGCTAACCCTGCTCCTGCGGTCCCAGCGGCCTTAATTACTATTCCCCCTCCAAGTCCACATGGATGGTGGGGAATGATGTAATTCGGCTTCCAGCTATTGCTAGCGGCTGAATAACAGTGTTTTAAAACTAACGTCAGCTCCGTATTCTGACGCCACCAAAGTAACTCACTGTGCGCCGCTATAGCCGTAATTCCTATTATGGTCTATGGTGGCGCTGGCTGCACCCAAATCTCCTGCACTGTTATTACAGCGCTCAGCTAACATAGGTTGGACAAGTAGGTTGTACTACGTTATTGGGTGGCTTTACGGGACAAAGTTTGGGAAATTAGTGACCAACGTTATCCATTGTTGAGGAATCAGCAGAAAAGGATGACAATTGTACTGTGTACCTTACATTTAAGGAAGTCATTGCTGATCCTTGTAGTGCATTCAGAGGAGAATTTTGTAATCTTAATGGTTATCCATAAAGTAACTGGGTAACCTGTGTTGTTGCTTCCCCAAGCTTAACCCTCAATTTCGAACATGCCCTGGAGAAGGTCAAATAGTCAGAAACTGAAATATTCAAGCTAGAATAAATGGCTCTGTAAATGCACAACTGTGTGTGTGCTATAGATAAGCAGCTTTTAATGCAAAGTGTGACCTTCAGGGGGCATATAGAATCATTTGCAATGGCTCTGCCTGATATCCTGAAATTAGGTTTAATTCCTGTTTTATTTGGATCTATGCTGAATTTGTGACAGGAATAACCTCTGATTTAAAGCGAAGCTACTGTATTTTGCAGTGAAATCTACTCATTTGTTTTGGATTTTCATTCTGTAGGTAATTTTGTAGGTGATGAAGAAAAAAGTCTCAAGAGGAAATTCGGACTGTTCCCTCCCAGAATGTTCAATATAGTGAAGACATGCTTGCTATCTAAAAAGACTACAACTCAAATCGAATAATGTGGGTTTAAAGGAAATACAAAATAAACTAATTTGTATTTGCATTGTATTTATGAGCCTACTCCTAAATAGATCTTTGATGTATTGAAGGACTACATCACCCAGCATGCATTGTCATGGCCGGGAAGGTGAGGAACTGCCACAGGCCCTTCAAACTGCAGCATCTGCTGTTCTGGAAGGAGAAGAGGATGGAGTTCATACACTAAAGAGGATGGAGTGCATACAGATGGGTTGGGGAGAAGCCCCCCAAGGTAACTAATGCTTGCCACCACCACCACCGCCAATAGCACACACCCTTTACAAACCTTCCTCAGGGGAGGTTCATTTTATATATATAAAAAACAGTGCTCAGATTATTTTAACTGTCTGTGTATCGCAATAAAAAACAACAAACTGGAGGGTGCTGCCCAAAAAAAGCCTGTGGGGTAAATAGCTGTTGTTATGAACCCTTCACAGTATATACTTCCTCCTGCCGCAACCACCCAAGGTGGGGTTCTCCCCTTTCCCCACCCAAGAAAAGGGACAAATTTTAGTATGGTCGGGGGTGCGCTGGATTTAAGTTATTACGCAAATACTGTTCTGAATATGAACGTTTTATTATAAATGTGTTATAATCACATAACATAAAACATATGCACACTCTCATACATTCATACACTCATACAAAGAGCAAGCTGGTTCCCTTTTAAAAGGTGATAAAAAAACAACAATTGTGGACAACAAGAGAAATTTTTTTTTCCACAATTGTTAATTATAAAAAAAAATGCAAAAAATATCGATTTTAAAATTGTATAAATACAAGATTTGTATAGAGATCTACAAATGGACTGATATGCCAATTGCCAATATACTCCTAGAATGCCAGACAATTCTTGTAGAAATAGAGATCTCTTGGTGATGATTTTATTCTCCTAAATTGTGCAAAGTCTAACTTCATGAATTGCAGACAATAGCCGCTCCACACAGGACACCTTAATAGTTCTCACCACTCCTTAGATTATCCGTCCTGCGTGCCCCAGAGATCCTCAGCAAAAATGATCCAAGAGCCTTCAAGGGATCCTCCTCAGCACGGGAAGCCGCTCCGGTCACTCGGCAGGCAGCGCCACCGCAGCGGCAAGCCGCTAACAGGAGAGGTTTTGCCGGATCGGCTCAAACATGCGACTTCCGGTCTTCCGTTTCACCAACCTTGGGTTAGAGACGTCACTTCCCAGTGAGTCTCAACCCGATAGCTGTGGCCACTTCCTTGCGTTCCAGTCCTCCAGAATTGCTCCGTATATCCAATTGTTGCGGTGTTGCAATACTATGGAGAGGCCGAGATCCGGAGCGGCTTCCCGTGCTGAGGAGGATCCCTTGAAGGCTCTTGGATCATTTTTGCCGAGGATCTCTGGGGCACGCAGGACGGATAATCTAAGGAGTGGTGAGAACTACAGTGGTGTGAAAAACTATTTGCCCCCTTCCTGATTTCTTATTCTTTTGCATGTTTGTCAAACTTAAATGTTTATGCTCATCAAAAACAATTAACTATTAGTCAAAGATAACATAATTGCACACAAAATGCAGTATTAAATGATGGTTTTTTATTATTTAATGAGAAAAAAAACTCAAAACCTACATGGCCCTGTGTGAAAAAGAATTTGCCCCCTGAACCTAATAACTGGTTGGGCCACCCTTAGCAGCAATAACTGCAATCAAGTGTTTGCGATAACTTGCAACGAGTCTTTTACAGCGCTCTGGAGGACTTTTGGCCCACTCATCTTTGCAGAATTGTTGTAATTCAGCTTTATTTGAGGGTTTTCTAGCATGAACCGCCTTTTTAAGATCATGCCAAAACATCTCAATAGGATTCAGGTCAGGACTTTGACTAGGCCACTCCAAAGTCTTCATTTTGTTTTTCTTCAGCCATTCAGAGGTGGATTTGCTGGTGTGTTTTGGGTCATTGTCCTGCTGCAGCACCCAAGATCGCTTCAGCTTGAGTTGAGAGACAGGTGGCCGGACATTCTCCTTCAGGATTTTTTGGTAGACAGTAGAATTCATGGTTCCATCTATCACAGCAAGCCTTCCAGGTCCTGAAGCAGCAAAACAACCCCAGACCATCACACTACCACCACCATATTTTACTGTTGGTATGATGTTCTTTTGCTGAAATGCTGTGTTACTTCTACGCCAGATGTAACGGGACACGCACCCTCCAAAAAGTTCAACTTTTGTCTCGTCGGTCCACAAGGTATTTTCCCAAAAGCCTTGGCAATCATTGAGATGTTTTTTAGCAAAATTTTAGCATTTTTAGCCTTAATGTTCTTTTTGCTTAAAAGTGGTTTGCGCCTGGATATCTGCCATGCAGGCCGTTTTTGCCCAGTCTCTTTCTTATGGTGGAGTCGTGAACACTGACCTTAATTGAGGCAAGTGAGGCCTGCAGTTCTTTAGATGTTGTCCTGGGGTCTTTTGTGGCCTCTCGGATGAGTTTTCTCTGCGCTCTTGGGGTAATTTTGGTCAGCCGGCCACTCCTGGGAAGGTTCATCACTGTTCCATGTTTTTGCCATTTGTGGATAATGGCTCTCACTGTGGTTCGCTGGAGTCCTAAAGCTTTAGAAATGGCTTTATGACCTTTACCAAACTGATAGATCTCAATTACAGTACTTTTGTTCTCCTTTGTTCCTGAATTTCTTTGGATCTTGGCATGATGTCTAGCTTTTGAGGTGCTTTTGGTCTACTTCTCTGTGTCAGATAGCTCCTATTTAAAGAGAACCCGAGGTGTGTTTAAAGAATGTTATCTGCATACAGAGGCTGGATCTGCCTATACAGCCCAGCCTCTGTTGCTATCCCAAACCCCACTAAGGTCCCCCTGCACTCTGCAATCCCTCATAAATCACAGCCGTGCTGTGAGGCTGTGTTTACATCTGTAGTGTCAGTCTCAGCTGCTCCCCCGCCTCCTGCATAGCTCCGGTCCCTGCCGCCGTCCCTTCCCTCCAATCAGCAGGGAGGGAAAGGATGCAGGCGGGGACTGGAGTTCTGCAGGAGGCGGGGAGAGCAGCAGACTGACACTTTAGAGATAAACACAGCCAGCTCTGACAAGCTGTTTGTCAGCAGCGTGGCTGTGATTTATGAGGGATTGCAGAGTGCAGGGGGACCTTAGGGGGGTTTGGGATAGCAACAGAGGCTGGGCTGTATAGGCAGATCCAGCCTCTGTATGCAGATAATATTCTTCAAACCCACCTCGGGTTCTCTTTAAGTGATTTCTTGATTGAAACAGGTGTGGCAGTAATCAGGCCTGGGGGTGACTACAGAAATTGAACTCAGGTGTGATAAACCACAGTTACGTTATTTTTTAACAAGGGGGGCAATCACTTTTTCACACAGGGCCATGTAGATTTTGAGGTTTTTTTTCTCACTAAATAGTAAAAACCATCATTTAAAACTGCATTTTGTGTTCAATTATGTTATCTTTGACTAATAGTTAACGGTTTTTGATGAGCAGAAACATTTAAGTGTGTCAAACATGCAAAAAAATAAGAAATCAGGAAGGGGGCAAATAGTTTTTCACACGGTGTCCTGTGTGGAGCGGCTAGTGTCTGCAATTCATGAAGTTAGACTTTGCACACTTTAGGAGAATAAAATCATCACCCAGAGATCTCTATTTCTACAAGAATTGTCTGGCATTCTAGGAGTATATTGGCAATTGGCATATCAGTCCATTTGTAGATATCTATACAAATCTTGTATTTATACAATTTTAAAATCGATATTTTTTGCATTATTTTTATAATTAACAATTGTGGGAAAAAAAAATTCTCTTGTTGTCCACAATTGTTGTTTTTTATCACCTTTAAAGGGGAACCAGCTTGCTCTTTGTATGAGTGTATGAATGTATGAGAGTGTGCATATGTTTTATGTTATATGATTATAACACATTTATAATAAATTAGGGGCGGACATACGGCCGTGCAGGCCGTGCCGCCGCACGAGGGCCCCTGAAGTTCCGTTTTCTTCAGGGGCCCATGGCATTAAGTACTTTTTTTTTTTTTTTTTTTTTAATATTTTTTTTTTTTTTTATTATTTTATTCCCGGGGGCCCCCCGACTCCTATCCTCCCTCCCTCCCTCACCTCGGGGGCCCCCTCCCGATATGCGCGGCGGGAGAGCGAGCGAGCGGCAAATGCAGGAAGGGCTCTCCAGGCATCCGCTAGAGGCCCAGCCGCTTGGTCTCCAATATGTCTCCAGTTGGAGACATATTGGAGACTCAGCGGCTGGGCCTCTAGCGGATGCCTGGAGAGCCCTGAAGACTTCCTGCATTTGCCGCTCACTCTCCCGCCGCGCATATCGGGAGGGGGCCCCCCGAGGTGAGGAAGGAAGGGAGGGAGGGAGGATAGGAGTCGGGCCCCCCACCCGGATAGCTACCCACCCGGCTACCTACCCACCCGGCTACCTACCTACCCACCCGACTACCTAACCACCCACCAGGCTTCCTACCTACCTACCCACCCGGCTACCTACCCACCCACCAGGCTTCCTACCTAACCACCCACCCAACTACCTAACCACCCACCCGGCTACCTACCCACCCGGCTACCTACCCACCCACCAGGCTTCCTACCTAACCACCCACTCAACTACCTAACCACCCACCCGGCTACCTACCTACCTACCCGGCTACCTACCTAACCACCCACCCGGCTACCTACCTAACCACCCACCCGGCTACCTACCGGGCTAGTTACCAACCCACCCACCAGGCTACCTACCCACCCACCCGGCTACCCGGCTACCTACCTAACCACCCACCCGGCTACCTACCTAACCACCCACCTGGCTACCTACCTAACCACCCACCCGGCTACCTACCGGGCTAGTTACCAACCCACCCACCAGGTTACCTACCCACCCACCAGGCTACCTACCTACCCACCCACCAGGCTACCTACCCACCCACCAGGCTTCCTACCTACCCACCCGGCTACCTACCTACCCACCAGGCTACCTACCCACCCACCAGGCTACCTACCTACCCACCCACCAGGCTACCTACCCACCCACCAGGCTTCCTACCTACCCACCCGGCTACCTACCTACCCACCCGGCTACCTACCCACCCACCAGGCTTCCTACCTACCCACCCGGCTACCTACCTAACCACCCACCCGGCTACCTACCTACCCACCCACCCGGCTACCCACCCACCAGGCTTCCTACCTAACCACCCACCCGGCTACCTACCTAACCACCCACCCGGCTACCTACCGGGCTAGTTACCAGCCCACCCACCAGGCTACCTACCCACCCACCCGGCTACCCACGCACCCACCAGGCTACCTACCTACCCACCCACCGGGCTACCTACCTACCTACCGGGCTAGTTACCCACCCACCCACCAGGCTACCTACCCACCCGGCTACCTACCCACCCACCCACCAGGCTACCTACCCACCCACCCACCCACTCAACCAGGCTACCAACCCACCCACCCACCCACTCACCCACCCACTAGGCTACCTATCCACCCAACCACCCATGGGAGCTGCGCGCCGGATGGAGGCTGGGACAGGAGGTCTGCTGCTGCAGGTGAGTAAATGTTTTTGTTTTATTTATATTAGCAGGTGTATGTTCTGGGCAGGTCTGCCACATGATTGCATGTATTTTCTTCGCAAATCTGCCGACATGATTGCATGTATTTTCTGGGCATATCTGCCGACATGATTGCACGTATTTTCTGGGCATATCTGCCGACTTGTTTGCACGTATTTTCTGGGCATATCTGCCGACTTGATTGCATGTATTTTCTGGGCATATCTGCCGACTTGTTTGCACGTATTTTCTGGGCATATCTGCCGACTTGTTTGCACGTATTTTCTGGGCATATCTGCCGACTTGATTGCACGTATTTTCTGGGCATATCTGCCGACTTGATTGCACGTATTTTCTGGGCATATCTGCCGACTTGATTGCACATATTTTCTGGGCATATCTGCCGACATGATTGCACGTATTTTCTGGGCATATCTGCCGACATGATTGCACGTATTTTCTGGGCATATATGTGTATTTTCTTGAGAAAACCTGCACAATTATGTGAATTTTCTGGGGAAAGGGTCACCAAAACTTGGGCCCACTGTCTTTGCGTTGCACTTTTCAAGGGAACCTGAGGTGAGAATAATATTGAGGCTGCCATATTTCTCTCCTTTTAAGCAATACCAGTGCGTACATTTGAATACGGCGCTGGTAGACTTGGGCGCAGGATCCAGCTGTTAAATGGCTGGTCCTGCTTCTGCACAAGTCCGGGGCGTTTTAATTACTATTCCCCCTCCAGGCCGACATGGATAGTGGGGGAATGAAATAATTCGGCTTCCAGCGATTGCTGGAGGCCGAATTATTGTGTTTTTTAAACAACTTCGGCTCCGTCTTCTGACGGAGCCGACCTTCCTCACTGAGCGCCGCTATAGACTGATTCCCATTACAGTCTATGGCGGCGCTGGCTGCGCCCAAAGCTAGCAGCGCTGAAAAGCACTGCTCCGATACCAGTTGCCTGGCTGCCGTGCTGGTCCTCTGCCTCTTATTCTTTCAACCATAGACCCTGAACAAGCATGCAGCAGGTCAGGGGTTTCTGACAATATTGTCAGAACTGAGAAGATTAGCTGCATGCTTGTTGCTGGTGTAATTCAGTTTATTACTGCAGCCAAATAGATCAGCAGGGCCGCCAGGCAACTAGTATTGTTTAAAAGGAAATAAACCCTCACCCCGGGTTCGCTTTAAGTTACAGTTAGCTCCGCCCTCATCCGGTCATTGCCACGCCCATTTTTTTGCCGCGGCGCTACGCGCCGCAGGTTCTGTCCACTAATTTTTGTAGCCACGCCCATATTTTGCCGCGGCGCGCTAGGCGCGCCGCAGGTCATAGGGGGCCCACAATTACAATTTTGCACAGGGGCCCACTGCTGGCTGTGTCCGCCACTGCAGATCAGTATTTGCGTAATAACTTAAATCCAGCGCACCCCCGACCATACTAAAACTGTCTGTGTATGTTTGTAATTATGCATACCTCCCAACCGTTCTGATTTGCCCAGGACTGTGGTGGGTTGGGAGGTATGATGAGCGCCCTTCCTTCCTCCACATCCTGTGCCCCATCCTGTGCTCCCCCAGCTCAGTTTATGCAGAGTATGTGGAAGCAGAATCAGTGCGTCTTTCACTATAGTCCAGTGATGTGCGTCCTTCTATGAAAGGTGCTCAGCTCTCTCTCTAGTGTTTGGTATTTCCATCTCCTCACGTTGCAATTAATCATGTGATGCAGGCTGAGCACCAATGACAGGAGGGCACACATCGATGCACTCCAGTGGAGCAGGTGAGAGCCGCACTGCTTCTGTTTGCACATGGGGTTGATTGACTAAACAGTGCTATTTCATAACACACAGCGCTATTTCATAACGCGAGTACGGCGTAGCGCATAACAAGCGCTATCATCAAGTACGGTAGAGCGCGTTAATTAGATAGAGGTTGGTAGGGAAATAATCAAGAGCAATGATGTTTTCAATATGCGTAATACTTTGCGCCGTTAAAGAATTACGCACATATAAAATAATGTGTTATTAATTTAAATAGTGTGTAGTTTAATTGTGTATGCTTTAAAAACATAGCAAAGTTAGCATTCATTACCTAACATGCACTCATCCAGCCAAACCTCAAACGGTTCCTTCGCTGAAGGAAAATTTAAGCAAAAATATTTTTTAAAAATTTAACATTTGTCCAGGACTATTCATACTTTTTAAATGTCATAAATACTAATTTATGTGATCAAGCACATGATTTGAGCATCTGTAAGGGGACAACAACACTGTGTAAATACATGTTCCCTATGGAGGGAACCTGGGGTGCAGGAGGAGGGAGAGGCAACTTGGGGTCCAGCAGTGCAGGAGCCCTTGCAGAGCTCAGGGGCCCTGGGCCAATTGTCCCCTTTACCTCTATGTCAGCTCCAGCACACACTGTGTCCCAGCTTCACAGTGTCCCCAGCAATGTGCTACAGCTTCACAGTGTGCCCAGCAGTGTGCTGCAGCTTCACAGTACACACACATTACACAGCACACAACACAAGTCACACTACACAGTATCCACATGTCACAATGCATACAGTGATATACACAGGGGCGTAGCAATAGGGGGTGCAGAGGTAGCGACCGCATCGGGGCCCTTGGGCCAGAGGGGCCCCGAAGGGCCCTTCCTCAACTACAGTTTTAGCTCTCTATTGGTCCTATGCTCAAAATAATCACTTCTATAGATACTTTGAATAGCAGTGATCATTAACAAGCTGTTCCCCATCCCCTTCTTGCACCTCTGACTCTGTAGTTGCCATTGGCAGGTTTTGGTGTGCCGTATCAATTGTTACGTATAGAGTGCTTGGGGGGCCCCAATGTAAAACTTGCATCGGGGCCCACAGCTCCATAGCTACGCCACTGGATATACAAATAATAAAAGTTATGGTTGTTTGGCATTGTACATATGACCAACACAATTTAATTACTACTTAAAATAAAAATTGTAAAGGACACATACAAACAAATAACACTTACTTGCCCAGTCTCAAACTATTCTGAAGCAAGTGCTGTTGAGCAAAGCTTATATAGGCAAACAGCTGACAACTGTTAACATTACGTGCCTAAAACTTCTACTCGCTCAAATGAATGCTATCAGTTTAGCGCGCGTAAAGGTTTACGAGAACAATGACGCGCGTAATTCATGTAGCGCTATAGCACTATTCAATAGCACTGTTTAGTGAATCAACCCCATACTCTGCATAAACTTATTTAGGGAGCACAGAATGGGGGAGGGGGCCACTAACATAGAAAACAAATGTTAGGCATTGCATACCTTTAATTGTAATCAATCACTTAGCTCAATCATCTAATAACGGGTGCAGTGTCATTGCTATCAAACCGTAAAAATATATACAGGGACACGCACACCAAGTCTATTCAATGCATATAAAAGTTTATATAAAGAGTAGATGATACATAATAAATAGATCAGATCTAGACAAACAATATCTATTCAATAGTACACATGATATGGTTTCCCAATAATAAGTACAAACACAAGGCGTCAATAAATTGGAGCATACACTAATAGAGTGGCATGAATTGCATAATCAATGACTATACTAGACAGTCGGAGTAGTCCAGCGCTGCCTCTCTTCCTCACTGCAACAGTTGCCACTAAGCCATAGACCCATTGAGAAAGGACATATTCCGAAACGCCGACGTCTGGGTAAAAAAGTTGAGGGTGCCAGCACCTCCTATTGCTTTGATTGCTTTTATGCCGTTTTGCAGATGTTGCCTCAATAAGAGCAGCTGCTCTTAAACGGACTCTTTCTGTCTTATATGGACAGTATCTTGGGACGCACTGCCTATTAGTAGCTCTGGACTACTCCGACTATCTAGTATCGTCATTGATTATGCAATTCATCCCACTCTATTAGTGTATGTTCCAATTTATTCATCTACTCTTTATATAAACTTTTATATGCATTGAATAGACTTGGTGTGCATTTTTTCCTGTATATATTTTTTATGGAGGGGGCCACTAACACAACCAGGGAAACTTTATAGGAGAGGGAGGGGGGAACCACTAGACACCAGGGAAGCTTTATTGGGAAGGGTGAATATCTGGTTGCCAGCATAGCTTTATTGGGGAGAAGGAGATGGAGGGAGGTGAGAAAGCCCTTCACTTCAGTGAACCTTTATGGGGAGGGAAGGGGAAACCACTAGACACCAGGGAGGGAAGCTTTATTGAGAAGGAAGGGAGTCTCAAGTGATAGCTAGCAATATGTGCAGGGCAGAATTTCCGCACAGGCCACCTAGGCCAGTTCCTAGGGCGGAAACCTGCCGACAGGAGAGCTGGGGCGGCTGTCGTACAGTGACTGTACACAAGGCAGCACGTCAGCTGTCTCTGCTGCGCGCTGTCCACAGGCTCTGCTAAGATCTGCACTTCTGCACGGAGGAAAGCGCCCCTCCCCTCTCCACTCTGACACTGAGGGAGGAGGAGGTGCAGAACTTGCTGATTACGTCACTGAATATGACTGATGGCTGACTGGCTGTGGCTGTTTCGCGGGACTATTGACTGCAAGATGCTCGTACCTGGAGTGCATCTGTATGCTTCTAGCCTGCTACCCCCTGTGAGTTCTCAGGAATGCCAAAGTACAACACAGGTAACCTGAAGCTTTCCTTCCACGGAGCTTTCCGTCCAGCTGTGTTCAGAGCCGCCCTACCTCCACCTCGTCTTATCAGAGATCTAAGCCCTCAGATAAAGCAACGGAGCCATCGCCTGGGAATGGGAGCCACAGGCATAGAAACCTTGTCCCTTCAGACAGCACCCATGATTGATAGGGGTCATCTGTACTAAGATATGAGTAGCCTACCCCTCCTGCTTCCTGTAGTTACTATTTACAAAAGACCAGGACTGAAGCATGCAGTAGGGGTGGGTGTTGAACTGCAGAGTTGGAAAGGCTAATGTGAAGATCTTCACAGAGATGGGCACAGCCCTTGATTGTCACTATCAGAGGCTTTTCTACAATCTCTGCAGCACTTGAGCTCTCTTTCACTTTTGTCCATAGTGTCAGTGATGTACATAAGCTGCAAATCACACAATGTATAGCAAACCACAACACATGCTGGAAATAGGTAAATGAGTGTTTTCAGTTTCACACCAGGTCATGATTTATCTGATTATACTGTAGTTAAAAACAGACAGACATTTCTTGTTTACAATCAAATCCCTGCTTTCATGTCATTAACTACCTGCGGACTGACGCAGTTTACATCTACGGTGGGCGGGTGGCACTGCGGTTCTGACCGGACGTAAACTCTACGTCCCATTTACCGCGTGCCCCCGCCCGTCCCCGCTGCTGTCGCTGCTCTGTCCCTGCCGCAATGTGCTGCCCTGCCGCCTCTATGACTGCAGAGCACTGTGAGCCGGGCAGGAGCCGTTCCCATTGGCTCCTGGCCCTGTCATTACTGTAAGCCAATCCCATTGGCTTACATTGAGTGACAGGGTCAGGAGCCAATGAAAGCGGCTCCTGACCGGCGCACAGCGCTCTGCCTTCATAGACGGCAGAGAGAGCAGCCTGCGGCGGGGACGGAGCGGCGTGACCGGCGGGAGCGGCGGATTTTAGCGGCGATTCGTCGGGAAGCGGCGGTTTACTGTACCAGCACCCTCTGGTCCTTAAGGGGGCAGAGGCTGCTGGTACCGAAGTGGTTAAAGAGAACCAGAGATGAAGCACCCTCATGTATTTTACCTTATAAATCAGTGGGAACATGACAGTAAACACCTAATCTGCTCTTTGTTACATTGTTCTCTGTTTAATTTGCCTGTTATCACCTCTAAGATAAGAATCCCGACTAAGCAGTCGGCTGGCTTTGCTACAGAAAGATTATAGCTGAGACTGTGTTCTTTTGTGTCTTTTCAAGTCCAAGCCTGCCCCCTGCTGGCTTTGCTCAGAAATCATTATAGCTGAGTCATTATAGCAAAGCCAAACTCAATGCTCAGTCCGGGATTCTTATCTCAGCTAGATAACAGACACTTTTAGCAGTGAGGATGGAACAGAGAGCAGGGTAGGTGTTTTCTCTAATGTTCCCACTGATTTCTATGGTAAAATACATGAGGGTGCTTCGTCTCTGGTTCACTTTAAAGGTGCCCACTGCTCATACATCAGACGATGTATGGGCAGATCGACCAAGAGACAGATCTCTCTCTGATCCGAGAGAAATCTGTCAGCCGCCCATACACTGCAGACCAATTCCTGATCAATTTCAGCATGAAATCTCTCAGGAATCACCCTTGTTACACCGCCTCCGGAGCTGTTCCCCCAGTGAAAAATGTGCCCCCTTGTGGCCCACGCTGGCTCCATCTCTGGACTCTTCCGCACATACACACATCACACACGCACCCACGTATACACCGGCAATCACCTGTTGCAGCATGTTCATTCGACACATGCAAGCAATTTTGGCCTCTTTGTGGCACTGATTTTCATCCAATTATAATAATCGAATCGGATGGTCGATCAACTGCCTGGTCGCATAATGTATGGCCACATAAAATGTCCTCAGAGGAGCTTGCAATGTAATCCCTGCCATCATGTCTCTGTCCTCAAAGAAGTTTAGTCTAATTCCTGCCGTAATGTCACTAGTTATCCTCAGAGGAGCTTACTGTCTTATGCTGGGCATACACGGTCAGATAATTCTTATCAATCGAGCTGCTGAAGGCTCGATTGATAAGATCCAACCTGTCTGATACTCCGCCGGATCGATACTGCGCTCGATACCGGTGGGGAGAACAATGGGAAGAAACGAGCGGCTGATTAGCAGCGCCTGCGGGGATGAGCGGGAATCGATCCGCGCGCATCAAGCCACTGGCTTGATACCAGCGCAAAACTAACCGTGTATGCCCAGCATAAGGCCCGTTTTTCAAGAACAGTTGTACTGTATGCTCAGCAAGCAGTTACCAGGCAGCCGTGAGCAGTTGTGAGAGTTTGTGAGGCATTTCACTGCCTATCAACTGCTCATGGAAAAGGGCCCTAATTCTTGTCCTTGGAGGGGGATGTGCTGTATTTGGGAGGGGGTACAACTCAAGGGGGCACAATTTATTTTTTAGCACCTGACTCCAATGATTGGGAGCAATTTGCTGCACTGTATGTTTGCTGGGGAAAAGGTTTGTGTATGGGAAAGGGGGGGATGGGTTTGCTAGGACCCCATTGGTCAGGGGCGGCTGATGATAGTAGGCCTAGGGCGGTAAAAAGTACAAATCCGGCCCTGAATATGTGCTGCAGTTACATGCCTGATAATACATTGTAGTCTGGCCTGCTAGGCTGAGGATAACACCTAATTATATTTTAGGGCCACAATGCCTAATTATGTTTTGGGTGCTTACTGCTTCATTATATTTTAGGGGCACACTGCCTAATTATGTTTCAAGGGACACACTGCCTAATTGTGTTATTCACTGGGATCCTTTAATTAATTATATGGTTTAGACTAGAGGATATACAGCCTTATGTTCTTTCAGGTAATATGTTGCCCAATTATGTTTTTTGATTGGACACAGTAATGCAATTATGTTTGGGGGAAGGATATGCTGCCTAATTTTGTTGTTTGGGGCTACAATACTACCTTATTATTTAAAATATTGTTTGGAGGAATTGGTAACTAATTTATTATTAATTAATCGTGTTGTTTTGGAGGACATGTTGCCAAAATGTATTGTTTCCCTGATGTCTGCTTAGTCATGATCTAAGATTCTAGAAGTAGTTATTGTAGAAAAAAGCACATCCACCCTCTCTTCTGGCTTTTTGTATGGTAGTAATAACCTACTTTTTTGAAGAGAGAGAGAAGAGAGAGAGAGTGAGATGTGTGTGTGTGTGTGTGCGTGCGTGCGTGCGTGCGTGTGTGTGTGTGCGCACGCGCGCGCGCCAGAAGACTTTCCATATGAACAGGAGGGAGGCACCCTAAAATGACAGCTCACACTGCTGCTGCTAAAATTCCCAGCAGCGTAAAATACTATTCATAGCAACTCGGAGGAGAAGTAATTTGAGATTGGGAAATTGCCAGAAGCCCAATGTACTTGTGCTCAGGGACTATGCGGCCGACGCCGAAAGCACCTGCTTTGCCAAAAAAGTATAAAGTTCTTAAAAACTGTTGAAAAGGTAAGGGTAAACTTACCTCAATAAAACAGTGTCTAGGGCGTCATGGGTGGTGACACAGACAGTTAACCCTTCACACACTCACATGCAAATGTTCATACAAATGTATTCACAGAAATCAGTCATCCAGGAACCACTGCTATCCCTACAGATAAGGCCCGGTTCACACCGGCAATTAGTGGCAAACAGATTCTTAAAAATGGATCTGATTACTGGTCGATCGGATCCATTTTCCCTCCGTTTGCCATTCAGCTGCTTCCATTCCATTACTCCATATCTCCCCCAGACCCCCATCAACAAAGTGAATTTTGCTGCCTAGAATGGTCCGTTTCTTCATTAGTGTGAAGAAACATTCCGTTTTCTCATTGCCCCCAGTGCAGTGCTTCAGCTTCTGTTTCCACTCCACTGGGAAAAATTGCTGCAGAGCAAAATATGCGGCCCGTTCAGTGCAGACCATTGTGAATGGATCCATAGGTTAACATTGCATCTGTTTGCATCCGTTAGGATCCGTTTCGTTAGGATCTGCGAACTGACCATTTTTAACGCTAATGTTAACAGGGCCTACGTTAAAGGCCAGGTCTTAGTACAAAATAATCCATTCTCTTGCGTAGTCACCTTCACCGTGTAGAGGTACCCCAGTATTTGTAGGTGTCCTAACTCTGGCTCTTGGGTGGTGACAGCACACTATCCTGCCTAGAGCAGCAAATGACTAGCAATAGCCTTACACTGTGCATTTGATGCTTTCTATTAGCACAGGGATATACAGTATGATGCATATTATATGTTTGCTGTATGTAAATTATGCCCATTGTGTAACCCCTACCCACAATTTGTTGTGACTACATCAACACAGCACCCCACAGCACTGCCCATTTTATCTGTTTAATGTGCCCAAGGAGTTCATTGGATCCTAGCAGTGTCCTCCTTGTTTATAGAACTGGAACCATAAGGGTGTTTTTAATTTTCTTTTTGGAGGGCATATGGGCAAAAAAAATAAGATAAATAAGTTATTCAGACCTGTCTTTTAAGAAAGAAGGCTAAAAACCTCTAGATATTTACATTATTTTAACAGTGTAGATATTTTCTTTCTCACACATTTGTCTGGGCTCTGATGAAATCCCCTTAAAGCACTCTAGCACCATCTGGTGACATTTCATTGCAACTCCTAGAGAAACTTTGTTAGGATATTAGGGGTTGTAAGGTATTACATTCAATAGAGAGTTTGCTGCAGCTAGCAACAAGTATAAATAACTAAATATGGCTATTATAATAAATATAGATCTGTGTGGCAGTGGCATGGCAATAGGGGTTGCGACCTTACCGGGACTGCCGTATTAGCCCTTTATTGGTTCTATGCTTGTAATGATCACTTCTATATATGCTTTGAATGGTAGTAATCATTAACAAACTGTTCCCCTCCTCTGCCTGCACCTCTGACACTGTGGTTGTCCTTGGCAGGTTTTGGTGTGCCGTAATAATTGAGTGCTGGGGGTCCCCAATGTAAAGCTTGTACTGGGGCCCATAGCACCTTAGCTAAACCACTGTGGCTATTACAGGTTAATGCAGAGTAGAGCTCAACCAGACAAATTAGGTCATTTCGGCACCCGGCGCTCAGCACCAAGCACCGAAGCTGGGCACAGCCATAGCACTAGTGCTATGCTGCACACCCCACGCAAGGGTAATTCGGGTCTCCAGCTATTGCCAAATCCCGAATTACATCTCCTTCCGAGTTGCTACAACTTGAAGGGGAAATAGTATTTAACACAGCTGGGAATTTGAGCGGCAGCAGTGTAAGCCGTCATTTGGCTCACTCTGCGCCCAGTTCAAGCGCGGCAGAATAATACTATGAACGCCAACCAAACCATGTTATTTAATAAAGCCTGTGGTATAATATTATGAAACCAGCTGGTGGCCTATGCTACTCTGCGTGGGACAGTAGTGTGTACGCTATCTCTCTAGACACTGTGCTACAGGATGACGCACCATCTAATCAACACGGCGGCCAATCACGGTGGGGTAGAAGATGACGTTTCTGGTCATACATAGAGTGGACAGCTTGGAAATTATTATTACAGATAGAAAGTTCAAGTCTGCTATGTAGAGGTTATCTAGAATGTAAAATCTAACTCCTCGTCATTTGCTATTATACAGTATGTTAGCAATACACTGGAAGACATGTGCAATCAATTGGAACTGGTTTTAAACATTTAGTCTAGTAAAACGCTATAAAAAAAATAAGGAGATGTGGATGAATGTTCAATTGTTTTATCAGACAAACAATATTATTATTTTTAGTATTTATATAGCGGTGACATTTTCCGCAGTGTAGAGTATATTATCTTGTCCATTAACTGTCCATCAAAAGGGCTCACAATCTAATTCCTGCCATAGTTATATGTCTATGTATGTATCGTGTAGTGTATGTATCATAGTCTAGGGCCAATTTAGGGGGAAGCCAATTAACTTATCTGTATGTTTTTGGGATGTGGGAGGAAACCCGGAGTGCCCAGAGGAAACCCACGCAGACACGGGGAGAACATACAAACTGCATGCAGATGTTAACGAGTAAGGAGAAAAGCGCTACACCATAAAACAAGGTGCTATATACACTCAATATGTTGGCGCTGCCCCTTCTATTTAAATAATACAGTCTCTGCAGAAGGTAGCGCTTGCACAACTAACTATTGGGCAATAGTAAATGTTCAAGAGTTCATGTGGTCTTCACAGGCATTTGTTTTGAGGTCAGGTGTACACGGAGATCTATCTGCTGTGAGTACAGAAGGAGGAATAGTGGTGACAAGTCATTTTGGTGTGGTGGGTGACGGCCCGAAGTGTCCCAAGGCTCTAATAGACCTGAGTGGAGGTCTTTAAATCCGGTAAGTGTCTGCTAACAGGGTGTTGGTGGAGGTAGTAGGAAGATAGAGCAAGATATTGTGAAGGTTGCATTCCCCTCATTGGCAGATTTAGATTGTGTGAAGACCACATGAATTCTTGAACATTTACTATTGCCCAATAGTTAGAGTTGTGCAAGCGCTACTTTCTGCGGAGACTCTATGCAGATGTTGACCTGGCTGGGATTCGAACCAGGGACCCACGCTGCAAGGCAAGAGCGCAAACCACTACGCCACCATGATGCAATCATTGATCCAACGTGTCCATTCTTTATTAGAGATGCACACCTAATACACCTATTCTCAAGCCTGGATGGCTTTAGAAGGTTGAAAGGTTTGGAGAGATTAAAGTGTTTTGGAAGAGAATTCAAAGGATGGGAGAGGCTTGGGAGAAGTCCTGTATATGTAAGGAGGTCATTTTACTAGAGGAGAAGACTATTTAAGAACACATTTGTTAACCCCCTTGCCGGCCCAATTCCTGCGGCAAGGGGGCAGCGCAGCACTTCGGCGATCAGAGTAAGCAGGAAATCCCGTTTAGAACGGGATTTCCTGCTGGGCTTCCCCGGTCGCCATGGTGATGGGGCGGGATGACGTCACCGACGTCGGGACGTCAGAGGGAATCACGATCCACCCCTCAGCACTGCCTGGCACTGATTGGCCAGGCTGCGCAAGGGGTCTGGAGGCGGGGGGCGGCGCGGCGGGTAGCGGCGAATCGACATGCGAGCGGCGGCGATCGTAATATGCACGCAGCTAGCAAAGTGCTAGCTGCGTGCAATAAAAAAAAATATGCAAATCGGCCCAGTGGGTCCTGAGAAATCCTCCTGCGCAGGTTACCCCGAGCTGAGCTCGGGATAACCGGCAAGAAGGTTAAGTGTTGATCAGACATGATTGCCAATTTTTAAGAGCTCAGAGAGATCTCCATAGGAACCAACAGAGAACAGTGGAGATTTTTCATACTCTCTGTTTGCTACTTTTTCCACAGATTGTCACTGTATAAATTAACGGTACACAATGAAATTCAATGGACTGCATATGGCTGCAGCTTACAGAATAACCATTAGAGCTGATGGTCAAGTGATTAAGGTTTCTGATGACCACTTTAGGGTCACGTTCACAGTGGCCATTGCGTTGCATCCCGTGACAGCAGGAACACAACAGATCAGGACAGTGGCACCGCACATTTTGCTCGCTTTGCATACAGTCAATTAAAAGTATGCTTCACTGTTACTGTTAACACATGCGTATAGCAGTATAGTGCTGCCTTGACCAATTATACCGCAACACACCCGCTGCACTATGAACATCGCATAGGTGGTGCATATTTCAGTGCGGTAAGGCGCGTTGCAAAACAGATGTTACATCACACCACAATGCACCACAGGTATCAGAAAACTGTAGAACAAGTCTATAAAAGTGAAGAATGACCCCTTAGTGTTTGATGTATTTAAAAAAAAAAACTGCATCAGTGAGTAGTTTAGAATGCTTATTTTGAACTGTTTTAATGCTGCTCAGATGTATAACAGACTGACTACAAGGTAAATAATAATAATTGCTGTAATACAGGGGGTGTATCTGGGTAATATAGCACCTATGGCAAACACTGAAATCGCGCCCTACATACATTTAGCAGAAGTAGCTAGAGGTGCCCCCAGTATATGTAGTGAGAATTAGCCCCAGTATTATACATCAGAGGTAGCCCCCTGTATAGGTCATCAGAGTGAGCCACCCAGTATAAGTAGCGAGATAGCCAGAGGTTGCCCCGTAGTATAGCCAGAAGTGGCCCTGCCAGTATGGGTAATAAACCAGTTTAGGCTGCCCTCCCAGCATAGGTAATTAGATGAGTACCCCCCCAGTATAGGTTGCTAGAATTAGACGCCAAGTATAGGTAACAAGTGGCATCCCCCAGTATGGTGATGGAATACGTGGGGAGAGAAAGCAAGCATGGCGCTCATGGTGCTGTGGAGCCCATGGCATGAGCCATGCCTGCACCCCTCTAGATACGCCTCTGCTGTAATATGACATTCTATCACAGCCACAATCATCTTAAAAGCATTTGACTGGGCTGTTTATAAAGCTGTGGGACATTTTTTACACCTTTTAAAATATTAAGGCGATAGGTCCATGTATATAAGTAGTGGATTTAAAAGAGGTGTTTATACATTACCTTTTCCACCACTGGCCAGGGATGTACATTGCCAAGCATTGGGCAACTCTGGCCATGACTCTCAGGGCTTGAGTCACTGAACCCCAGTCCTCAGTAAAAATAACATAGCACTCATAATGCATGTAGAGCAACCCTCAATATGTACACAGTACACTCATTGCTTTTATACTGCACATACCACCATTTGTGTAACTTGTTTTGCACCAGACACAGACCATTTATATCATACTTTTCTCCTAGCAGATTCAACATATACAAATAAGAAGTACATTTTTTCCAGAGTAAAATGAGCCATAAATTACTTTTCTCCTATGTTGCTGTCACTTACAGTAGGTTGTAGAAATCTGACAGAAGTGACAGGTTTTGGACTAGTCCATCTCTTTATAGGGGATTCTCAGGGATATATTTATTTTCAAAAGCACTTAGTGAATGGCAGTTGCTCTGTCCAACTGCCAAAAAACTGTGTAGGGCGCAGGGAAGCCGGCCACCATCGTGGTATAAATCCTTTTTAGGGAATATCTTCATAAAGACTAAAAGCCTTGCTGAGAATCCCCTATGAAGCGATGGACTAGTCCAAAACCTGTCACTTCTGTCAGATTTCTACTACCTACTGTAAGTGACAGCAACATAGGAGAAAAGTAATTTATGGCTCATTTTACTCTGGAAAAAAATGTACTTCTTATTTGTCTATGTTTGCACAGATTTTAAATTTTACAATGTTTCGCTGTAGTGCCCCTTTAAGCCAGGATGCAAACCCTTGTCAAAGAGCTCAAATCCTACATCAAAGGCAACAGTCTTACCAGTACGCTATCCAGCTGTACTAGCAACCGATGTGCTGTGAGCATACACATAGAGCTATTGGCACAACCTGCACTACTTTACTTGCTTGAATACCAGTAACATTTTCATGCACTGTTTGCACATGGCAATTGTACCGTAGTTAGTGGAGATAGTGGATTACCCCATACAGAGTGACCTCTTGATTCCCCCCCCCCCCCCCCCAAAAAAAAGTTTTTGTACATCTGGACTGAGAATGTCTAAATGTAGCATGTGTATAACTGTCCCTCGATTATCATTTAGAGCTTCACTGTGGTGGATCAATAAATGACAAATAAGCATTTAACCACCCCTTTCAATAGGCACACACATATATATGTACTCCCATGTTACATGGCACTTCAGATACCTTTTCATGAAAACCCAAGGCGAGAAAAAAGTTCAGATTTACTTACCTGAGGTTTTCTTCCAATTCCCCGCAGTCTACCAGGCCCCTCGCTGTGCTTCCTATCCCCTCCTGTATGCCATTGACATTCTCTGGAAGGTCGCCATAGGCACATGCATGATCTAGGCTACGCGCCTCCTTAATCACACCTTCCTAGCTAACAGTGTTCTGCGCAGGCGCAGTTTAAGTCAGTATGAACTGTTCAAGCACAGAACACTCCCGGCTATGGGAACCCAATCAAGAAGGCCTGTGGAGTAGTCCTGACCAGAGTTGTGGTAGCAGATCTTTCAGAAGGGGCAGCAGAACAATGGAGTGGATCAGAAGCACAATGAGGGACCGATAGGCAGTGCCAGTAGGGTAACAATAGGGGCTGCAACCGCCACACCTATGGGGCCCAGGGCCGTTTTGGAGGACAGAAGGGGTCTCAGCATTAGGGGAGAGCATTGGCCACCTACATCCCCCCTTCCCTTACCTCGGGCTCTCCCCTTAGTGCCCCCCATCCAGCAGCAGCGGGCAGGAACACAGGCATACCTTCATGCGTTCCACCACGGAGGTCCGCTTTTCTAAGTGTCAGATGCTACTTCCTGTTTATCAGGAAGTAGCTCCTGCTTTGGGGGGCAGGAAGGGTTGCAGCATGAGGGGAGATAAACAGGAAGTAGCGTGTGGCACTTAGAGGATGGGGCCACTCCCCCCTTATCTGCCGATGTAGGTGGCCAATGCTCTCCCCTCATGCTGCGACCCCTCCTGCCCCCCAAAACAGCCCTGAGTGGGCCCCAGGGGGAGGGGGCATCCAAATTTTTGCAGGGGGGCCCAATGATTTCTAGTTATTCCACTGGGCATTCGGGGACAGGAAGAAGTCCCAGGTAAATAAATCTGAACTTTTCCCCCTACTTTGGGTATCTTCAGAATCAGAATCATCTATTTTCGCCAAGCATAACAGGGTTATGCCCGGAATTGGATTTGGCACAATACATAGCTCAAAAAGAAGACATACATAATAGATTCACAAGCATGCAAGAACATCAAGCAGAGGAACAACAATTACCATTTAAATTGTTCGTTCATGACAGATCATCCTGTGGTTCCTGTCCGCACACAGATCCTGTCTTACGTAAATTTAGTCAGACCTGAGAGATGGTCGATTGATTGGCAGTGTCACAGCTCAGGCCGTGATCCTTGATGGGGTGGGACTGTGGGAGTGCTTATGGGAGTATTTCGAGGAAGTTTAGGAGGCTGACAGCCGAGGGGAAGAATGTGTTCATGTGCCTAGCAGTCCTTGTTGAGATAGCTCGAAGCCTCTGGCCCAATGGGAGCAGATTTTTAAGTATAGATAATTCACTTACCTCAGGGAACAGTTTAGCTAATTGACACATTATGAAGCTTTTTTAAGTGCTTGCCTGAGAGTGTGTTTTGTCGTTAAGTAAGTGTGATAAAACAGAATTGTATGTGGATGAGTACTGGTGTTGAAGGCCTCCTCCCCAGTGTAGGAACGGTTGCCTCAGTTTGACATAGGTGGTCTCTTTCACCTCTCTTGTGAAACAGTGTTGTTTTCAGGCTGGATGCACAATGGTACATTACAGCATATCCTGAGCGGACACGTTGTGGTGAGTGCATTCACACTAATTACATCCAGCTCACCACTTTCGCTGCCATCGTCTACACCGCCATTCGAGTCTTCCTGCCTCTGATACCCCTGCTGGGCTTGGGTACAAGTGATAGTAAACTCAGAGCCCCAGCAGAAACGTAGGGCTACCATTGGCTAGATCAAGTGGTATCATATCTAGCAACAGGAAAAATTATCATTGGTCCACCACTCGGTGAGCCAGTGAAAATCCACCCTGGTGCTTGAGATGATTCTCATTAGTCTTTTGCAAACCAATAATAGCCCTACAGTTCTGCCGGGACTCCGATACCAACGCTTGTCCCCAAGCCCAGCAACCGTCAATGTACAGTACGGACCCGGATGGCGAATGAAGACACAGAAGATGGGTGAGTAGATCCAGAATGGAGAGGGAGAAACAACCTAGTGGGAATGGACACTGCCCATTCCAATAGGCTTGCACTGATTCTGTGAGCATCACAAAAATCGTGCCAGCCGCTCTGGCTTCCACTTCATTCTGCTCCATTAAAATTGGGATGTGTAAACAGTTCCTATGTTTAACATAGGATCCGTTTACACATCCACTCCCTTCCCACTGTATTTGAGCATTTTTTGGCCAGTGAGAACAGGCCTTTAGGCCTTGTGCACACACTAGAAGAAAGTCAGTTGAGGCGGCTAATAACGACTGCCTCTGCCAAGAGCTTGAGTACAGCGGCCCCAATGTCATTGTTCACTCACCCTGCCCACTCTGTGACATTTCTTGTGCAGGGCTCAGTTGCCCCACCCACACACACAGAGCAACAGAACGTGTCGCTAGCCTGGAGGCTAGCAACTTCAGTGTACAATCTCAGCCCTGCACTGTCGCCCATGTGAACCAGTCCGAATCCCTTTCTTTTTTTACATTTCTTGTATGTGTGTACAAAACATAAAGGAGTAGCTCTTTAACCATTTCAGCTCGTGGGTATTTTCACCTTATGGACGAGAGGAATTTTCCCATTTCAGCGGTCCTCCCTTTCATTCTCCAATAACTTTATCACTACTTATCACAAAGAAATATAACTATATTACTATAGCTTGTTTTTTCTGCCACCAATTAGGCTTACTTTGGGTTGTACATTATGTTGAGAATTATTTTATTCTAAATGCATTTTAATGAGAATAATGAAGAAAGAAATTGAAAAAATAATTTCTCAGTTTTATTTCGGTTTTTATAGTTTTAAAATACCACATGCTACCATAATTAAAATCCACAGATTTTATTTGCCCATTTCTCCCGGTTATTGCAACGTTAAAATGATGTCCCTAGTATAATGTAAGTCAGTAGGTGTAACTTTACTATTTGGCCACAAGATGTCCCCGCTGAGCAAATCCTATGTAGCGTATAAGTACGCTACATAGGAAACAATGTGTTGCTACATTGTAACTAGGAAAGTGACACAGGCTTCAATAGAAGCCTGCGATCACGATGCCCTGCGGGGAGATTAATGAATGGGAACTTTATTCCCATTCATAAATCTAACTGTCGGTGGCAGAAATCGGTGACGGAAGGAAGCATGGCGGCTCTACTTAAGAATAAACACTGTTTTTGAACAAAAACAGTGTTTATTTTTGGCGGACATGTACGGATTGGCACAGGGGACTTTTGTCCTCTGGAGCCATTTCCCCCTGCTCCCAGCAACATCGTGATCGCGGGCATCCGCCCGCACAGCCCCCCAAACTGCAGGGACGTGACTAACGCGTCCCTGCAGCTGTAGCAGCTGCCGCTGCGGATTTGAGGCTCACGACCGCGCGGCATAAATGGTTAACAATGACTTACGGTAGGCAGTAATAAAACCTAATAATAGTTCTAATCCTTTCATATGCTATAAAAATATTTGGGGGGGGGGGGGGGCTGGAGTTCTTGTTTAAAAAAATAGGCATAAAGATAAATCTTGCTTCTTAAAAACTGTTGTGTTCCTGTTGACTCTGCTTCAGCTAATGTTCAGTTTAGCACATAGAAATGCTTGTTACTGTGTACCTGGCTATTTTGACATGTAGCTAGTCTGTAGTGATTAACATTATTACAGCGTGCAGATAAGTCAGTGGTCTATAAATACATCTCCCATCTGTTTTAATTCTCATTGTGCTTCCCCTCCACTTATGATAATTACAACATATGCACTTTGCCTAAGCCACGTAATGAAACCACAAAAGCATTCAGTGGGAAACCTCCTACATTATTTATCCTGCAGAAGGGATTTCTAGTGCTTAGCTTGCAAAAAAGATGAATAATTTAAGAACGAGGCTAAAGCAGGTTGCAACAGATGAAACTGGAAATCAAACTGACATAAGAAACATCACATGAAGCAAACGTGGTAATGCGTGGAGGATATTACATTAACATCATTTATTCCCTTTCTGCTGGCATGATGCACCATTGATGCTATTACTAATATATGCAGTGGTTCAAGGATTATCACTTCCTCATCTTCTCATTCTTATAGGATTCCTATAGGACTAATTTCACTGTACACCAGGAATGCATGTAATCTAGTTTCAAAGGGAATTGAAGGGAGGAGGTACAAGTTTAGCATATATATCTCCTCATAACTACAGGGAAGCGTACCCTGCAACCGCAAGGAGGCCCAGAGCTGTAAGTGGGCCCCAACTACCAGAGCCAGGGACAAGGTCCTCTAGCACCCAAGGCTGAGACATCAAAGTGCGCCACTCCATCCCATTTCTCTCTGCTTCAAACACAATAGGGGAATGATAGCTGAGTGAGTTGTGTGCCCGCTCCTACACTGCGCCCTGAGGCTGGAGCCTCTCTCGCCTCTGCCTCGGCCCTTGCAACTACTACTCCACTCCCTCTGCTGCAGGGGTCCATCCTTCATATCAGGTGTTTTTGTGGCTACACTTGTTTATGACCCTTGACCCTTTTAACCAGGGGTAGGCAAGGGAACGAGGAATGGGTGTGAACATTGGAAGGCCACATCAAATTCTTGCTGGGGGCCCCATGACTTGTAGTTATGCACCTGTATATCACCCCAAAAGATTTTTTTACAAGCAGGATTTGGTGTAATATTACAAAAAGCGTAGCCCATAATAAAAGTAATGATTAATGAATAACTTGTATATGTTACCACCAGATCCCACAGCTTGTGAGTGACTTCAGGATCTGACTGGCCAATACGCGAAGTGGCCGTGCTACTGCAGCCAATGCCAGGAGCACCAGACTGTGTCCTTCTCTCACATCTGTCTGCAGGGAGGAAATATACAGGGCTGCCTGTGCCTGCACTGTCCCCCTCCTAGCTGTGTGTGTGCACGTGTGGCATCTCCACCTTTCATTACAGCTTGTGTTTTACGGCAGCGCATACCAACGACACAGGCTGCAATAAAAGACCAGATATACCACACATGAGCACCCCAGGCACGGCTGAAACTTGTGCCGTTTTTGTCTTTCTTTGGGACTCAGCCGGCCAGCTCTTTTGCTTTCCTATTCTGGCTGGCCAAAGTCCAAAACCATCGGCCAAATGCTATTTGTTTCAAACATTGGCCGCAGTAGCTTGGCCACTTCGCATATTGGCTGGCCATGTTTATTAATATCACATTGATCCCTGCATGTATTGCACTTACTTTTTTACTTTTCCTAATCACCTTATCTTTTCCAACTCTTTAGAGTCTATCGAGGCTATCAGTATTGTTCTGAAGGACAGCTATCAAAAGATACATTTATATATCAACGCCATTAATAAATAGGACTGGGAAGCATACTGGCTACGTTTTGTGTTTATACTGCTATGCAGGCCAAACTTTTTATTAGCGGTCAGGGGATTTTCTTATAGGGCCTACTTCATATGGGGTATGGGGGAAGGTTACTCAGCCCACACTTTTTTGTATTGTGTGTGTGAATGGGGGGGGGGGGGGTAGCTTTACTGGCGACCCTACTTAGGGGTTGAAGGCAGCACTTGTTGTGGGGGTGAGTTGGGGTCCCTTGGGAGGGGGTCCCCATGAAATTTTCCCTAGTGATCCCCATGGGTTGTAGTTATGCCCCCGGGCTCCCATATCCTGCAAAAAAAATTCAAATACAATTAACTATGTAGAAATGTGTTTTTATTGATGTAAATATCATCTTTAAAAAATGTGCAAGTAATGACTGTTTGCAAAATGAGGCTTATCAAAGAAGCTTTGCTTGTTTCATGAAGTGCAGCTTCTGCAGCGCTGTAGGCCATTCTCATTGCAGGCTGTGCACTTTAAAGCTTTAAAAGAGTCCGTGAAGCAGTTGCGGAATACTGACATCTTGCTTCCATGGCACACTACACAAGGAACGAAGCCAAAACCCCCACAGGAGGCACATGCGTGGGGGTGCTGGACTCTCTGCAGGGGAACAAACACATACATTATTTCAATATAGTTTGCACTGTTGGGATAGGCACATGACAATTTCAAGGAATGCATATTTTTATAAGAGGTTACATGCTTTTGTCCCTATGTCGCCTCTTGTCTTGTCAGCCTCTATGTTACCTCTTGTCTCCCTCTGTGTCACGTCTTGTCCCCGTCTGTGTCACCTCTGGTCCTTCCGTGTCACCTCGTCTCCCTCTGTATCACCTCTTTTCCTCCTCTGTGTCATCCTGCCCCCCCCCCCCCCTCTGCTGTGCACTACGGGCCTGCATGGGTCTAATTTTTCAGACTCACACCAGCAGCCCCGCTACCCGCACTCAACCCACTACCCATTTTCTGGTGAATCTGGTACCTGCACCCGACCCGCAGACCTCCAGTCCCACAACCTGACCCACTTTTTCCATGTTATTATGAAATATACATTAACATACTCACTGGAAGGCTGTAAAGTTAGTGAAACCTATTTTTATACACAAACCAAAACCAAAAAGATAACTTTTTTTTTTGACTAAATTATGACTAAATTATCTCATGCTTGCTTGCTTTCACTACCCGCAATCCGACCCGCACCAGCAGGCCACTACCCCCAAACCGATTAGAATCAAAACGGGTACCTGAACCCGACTTGATGCTGGCCTCTACTGTGAGCGGCCCCTGGCCCCTTTTGCCATACTCCCATGCCAGCACAGAATCTCACCACCCTCCTGCAGGCCCCTTTGGCTTACCATGGTTACTTCTGGCCGATGCTTCTGACATCATGAGAGGCACCGGCTGGAGGTAATCATGGTGACAGGACACCGGCAGGAGAGTGGTTACTTTCGGCATGGGACCGGGGCCATGTGAGTACAGCAGAAGCACCGGGCAGCCCACCAGGGCCAGTGAGGCCCCCCACTTAAGTGAGGCCCCAAGCAGTGGCGTGTCATGCTTGTACCCTGGCAGTGCCCCTGACCATGCATAGATGAGACCATGAATCACTCACTAACCTGAGTGCAATGGCAGATAGAAAACAGACTAACATGCAATAAGTCTTTTATCTCTTGGAGTTGGATCAGGCCTACAAATGTTCCCCTACCACTGACCTTAACCCTCCTTTTCAAAGCCTAACCCTAGGGGCCTAGCATGCTTCTGTCTGTTTTTTTATCAGTCTGTAACCTTGATGTGTTGCTAGAAAGCAAAGGGATATTTACTGTATAGGCATAGGTAAATCAGGCAGATGCCTGGTGTGAAAACTGTAGGAAGGGGCACCACAAAGCTAGTCTTAGCACACTGCACTTTATGGAAATCTTATACTCAACTGCTAGTTCCATGAATAAAAGAAAAGGATTGATGGTAATTTTAACAACCACGGTAAATGGGCACTGCTGTCAATTGTTTCGTCTCTGATTGAATTTCTTGGACAACATTCTAACCTTTAAAGGACTTCCGAGGCAAGGGGGATTAAACAGATTGTACTCACCTGGGTCTTCTTCCAGCCCATAGCAGCTGTTTCAGTCCCTCGCCACAGCCCTGGTCCTCCTCGTTGTCTCGTTGGCCACCCGTAATTATCGTGACTCCGTCGGCATTCGGCTCTTCTGTGCCTGCACGTCATCTGACACGTACTGCACCTGCACAGTAGTTTGCGCAGGCGCAGTATGCACCAGATGACATGAACGCATGGTCATGAGTGCAGGTGCAGAAGAGCTGACCTGCCGGCGGTGTCACGATCATTACGGGTGGCCAGCAAGACAACGAGGAGGACCAGGCGAGGCAAGGGACTGAAACGCCTGCTAGATTTTGGAAGAAGCCCCAGGTAAGTAAAATCTGTTTAATCCCCCTCGCCTCGGAAGTCCTTTAAAGTGAGTGTTTACCATTTAAAAAATAAAAAAGTTGGATACTCACCTAAGGAGAGGGAAGGCTTGGTCCTAATGAGCCTTCCCTCTCCTCTCCCAGTGCCCGGTCCCGCCAGGGCCGGGCCGAGGCAGAGGCTGGAGAGGCTCCAGCCTCAGGGCGCTGTGTAGGAGGGGGCGCACAATTCATTCAGCTGTCATTCCTAATTGTGTTTGAAGCAGAAAGAAATAAGAAAGGGGGATACATGACAGTGATTGCAAGCCAGATAACTAGAGATTAAGGTGTTGGGGAGGTTAGGGGCCCTGGGGCACCTATTAGTCTAATAGCAATCAGTGTGTGAAGGCTGGGGTGGGAGGGATGGAGAGGCGCACTTTGGTGTCTCAGCCTTGGGTGCTGAAGGACCTTGTCCCGCCTCTGGGTCCCGCGCAGGATCCCCCGTGGCAGTATTCGACCAGTTCGGTCAAATACTGCCACTTCCGCATGCCGAAGGGAGCTTTCGGAAGCCTTCGGGAGCACTCGGACTCCCGAAGACGGGCCGCTCCATACTACGCATGCGCGAGCACCCTCTATGATGCACTCGCGCGTGCGTAGTATGGAGCGGCCCGTCTTCGGAAACCCGAGTGCTCCCGAAGACCTCCGAAGTCCCTACGGCGGCGGACGCGAACGGAGGAGCCAGCGCAGCACCGAGGGCACCGGGAGAGGAGAGGGAAGGCTCATTAGGACTGAGCCTTCCCTCTCCTTAGGTGAGTATCTGACTTTTTTATTTTTAATGTGGTACCCATTGGCTTTAAAGACCCAGGCTGTACATAAATAGTACAATAGTATATTATAATAGTATAGTATCATTATAACGTGGGTATACACATCTCAAAACTATTATTAGAAAGATTTGTTATATGGGTTCGCTAAATTTAGGCCAGTGAGATGTATACGGTCTGGTAATAATGTGTGTATCCTTTACAAACCTATTTTGAGTACCAACATTATTTCTATGTAAACTATCAATCTCTCATTGGTTCCCACAAAACTAATTGATGTAGGTTATATCTTCCAACTCACGAGATTGGGTTAGGGAGACAAAAGGTGCCTCTCCTGGGGCGATAAAATGGCCAGAAGCAGCCCTGAGAAAGCAGACAAAAGCACGCTAGTGTGTTTAGGCCTTTAGTTGTTATACTGTAATGATCTGCTCAGCTGCCTGTGCAGGCAGGCAGCTTTTTGACCATTGTTTAGGTTTGCATGCTGCAGGACTCTGGAAAGGAGAGCTTCTGTCAGTTTTGCAGCTTGTGCTTGCTGAGGAATTTGCATACGTTGTCATGCAAATTGCCTGGCCACATTCATTGGAGGCGTGTACTATAAGTACTATGTCTTTCCCACAATGCTTGGCTGGTCATAAGGATTTAGTCCTGTGTAACACTCCTGGAGGGGTGTCAGCCTTACTCTCTGTTTGAAGATCAGCTTAGAGTAATTCCTGGAAAACTGCACTAGGCAGGTTTCCTTAGTGCAGTTAGGATTGCTTATCTGTTTGTTTGTTCTGCTGCTATTGTCCTGTCCCAGCGGTGGTCGACAGGAAATGGTTCTGATCTCTGTTCTTGGAGTATAGCTGGTGCAGCGGTTGCTACCAGCTATCTCTTCTGATCTGTCTCACTTGGATCGCACTAGCATCTTGCGCTAGCGCTGTGGATCCTTCTGTTCTGTCTCCTTGGATCGCGCTGGCCACTTTCCGCTAGTGCTGTGGATCCTTCTGTTCTGCTACTCTGTACCTGGATCGCACTAGCATCTTGCGCTACCACTGTGGATCCTTCTGTTCTGTCTTCCTGGATCGCGCTAGCCACTTTCGCTAGTGCTGTGGATCCTATCTCTCGCTTGTTCTTGTTTTCGTGTGTCTGTCTTGTCAGCTACGAATGCTTGCTGGAGGCTCGGTGAGGTAACCGTTAAGCAAGCGCTCGCGTCCTCTGTTACATGTTTGTCTGTCAATGGTTAGTTAGGCGTGCTTGTCTCTATTGTGCTTAACCACTCTTTTCAACGTGGAGACCGCGCATGAACGCGTGCACTGTTGCGAATGAGTGCGGTGTTCGCGTTCAGTTAGCGTTTGTTATTTTCTGTATCTCCTTATTGTATGATTTGCTGTGCCTTTGCTATCCTCGTATTCTGTTCTGATCTGCCTTGTGTCACTTTTGGCAATCGCCTTTCTTGCGGTTGCGTTTCTGTTTCGTATCCGCTGTTGTGTGTGCGCTGTCGCGGGGTGGCGACTAGATTGGCGCACACACATACAACCTGTCCCTTTGCTCGTTCTCATTCGCAATCGCTTCCCTTGCGATTGCGTTCTGCGCTTTGTACAACTGCTGTCTGGCATTTGTGGAGGTACAGAGGATTGGTTCCTCTGCACTCCTCAGCGCCATCTGCCGACAGGAATTTCCCTCTACGGGTGCGTAGCACCTTTTGCTGGGTGCCTGCAATTATACGCTTGTGGAGGATTTTCCCCGTATCAGCGCACGCGTTGTGCGCTGATCACGGAGAAAGTTCCACAATCGTTACATATACATTAAAGAGTGGCGTAGCACCCCCTGTAGATTGTAAGCTCACAAGGGCAGGGCTCTCTCACCCTTTTGTGTCTTGGAATTTGCTATACATTTAGATCATCATCTTAAATTGGTCACTATGATTACTATGTCTACCAATTCTGTATTATATACCAACGTCTAAATCTTGGGTATACCATTGTCTGTATTCATTTTGTGCCCCATGTTTGTTTCTTATTCTGTACAGGGCCACAGAGTATGTTGGCGCTTTAAAATCAATAGTAATAATATTAAAAACAGGATCTAAATGGAGGGGAGAAGTTGCATTGTGCAGTATGCATGCAATGAGATGCATACAGAAGCATATAGTATAAAAAGTATGCTTCACTGCAACTGTAAATGTGCACATAATTCCATACAGCACAGAATGCTGATTTCGGCCCATCACACCACTACCACAACAATATGAATGTACCATTACAATGTAATCACATTGTGTCTGCCATGCAATTATATTGACGGACGCAATGCACTCCTGCCCCAGACACACCCCCTTCTGCACCGCCCCACTGTGAATGCCTGTGGTACCGGGATGGCACATGTGATGGTACGGGGTTGTGCGTGCGGTGTGTCAAAAATACATTTTAATTAATAGTTTTTAGCAATACTTCCTCAGGTATAAAAAAAATAAATCTCTGCAGTTAAATGATGTGTCACGCCAAAACTGTGTTGTTCAAAAAAGACCTGCTTCAGTGTTTAGACATTTTCCTAACATTTCTAAGCCACAGGATCAGCATTTATGTCAGACAACTGTCAAATTTCAAAGGTAATAATGGCAGTTTTCTCTATGAGTTTTAGGCCTTGTTTAGATCAATTAGCGGAGATGGCTGTGCGATTGGAACGCAATGCATACGATCGCACACCATCTGCGCCACTATGCGCTGTGCTGCAGATCCCATTCACAACAGTGAATAGATCTGCACTGCGATTCCAGAAAAATGCATGCAGCAGTGTGATAGCGCATGGCATATGATGGGAACTCCTACTGTTCTTGTTTGTCGCACACTATACGCACTGCCAAAATTCACACGGCAGCACATAGTCTGAACGAGGCCTAAGGGCCTTTTCATATCATCTGTTGTGTTGCATCACAACAGACAACATCATTGCAATGGGCTTTCACTTTTAGGGCTTGATTCACTGAACCGTGATAATTCATATCACCAAATTTTCGTGCGGAATCGCAAGTTTTTATGCGAAAACGCGAATTTTCTAACAAAAACTCGCGATTGCGCACAAAAACTCGCGATTGCGCGCAAACAGAAAAACGCAAGCGAAAACGCCCATGATATGAGTTATCATAGTTTAGTAAATCAAGCCCTTAGATCGGTGCAGCACAGTGGGCTAGGTTCTGACGCAGTAACACTCAGTATGCTGTACGTTACCAGGGCAAATAGTGTGTTTACAGTGGGAGTGAGGCACACTTTCATCGTACTGTATGCTGCAATGTATGGTCGTACCGCAAGACCAACGCCTGGTGCGACTTTTTTGGCTCCATTGTGTTGTGATGTGATCACACCACTAACCTAGTGTAAAAATACTCAAACTCACTGAACTCTGGTAAGATCACCATGCGCACGCAGTGCTTGACAATTTAACCCTTACTCACGCGGATGGTGTAGTGCATGTTGCGTTAGTAGGGATAATCACAGATATGCAAATTCTTCTGAGTTGATGCAAATGTATGCAATTTTTTATGCAAATGTATGCAGCTTGAAAATGAACCAATCAATTTAAACCTGGGTTTAAACTGATTGGCCCATTTTCAAACTGCATACATTTGCATAAAAATGTGCATGATTTCAGAAGAATTTTCATCTCATCGATCATCCCTAGTAGGGAGACAGTTACCTAGGCAATGGAAGCATTGCTAAGGTAACGTTGATTGCACTATTTGCATAATATGAATTAGTGAAGCAATGCTTGCATTAGTGAAGTAATGCAAATTCAGCTACCGGTAACATGCGATCTGATGTCCGCATAAGTAATGGTAAAATTGCTGTGTTCTGCCTGCCCCTGGCAATTTTACTACAAGTTTCCTTTAAGAATGAGTAGGACTGCAGGACGCCAATCCATTATGTTGAGTTGACAGAACACAAGCCTTACATAACCTGTTGTGAAATATTTACTGCACATAACATGGATAATTCATTACTGTGACGGAAAGATTTTTTTTTAATGCGCAGCACATGCTTCCTGGATAGCTGAAACCAATGGAGTAAGAAATGTTGACTGCTGATATTTAGAATCATCAGCTGGGGAAAAGCTATGAGCATCCAAATGCCGATTATTTCCTCATTTCTATAGCTGAAAGAGATATTTACCCCCTTTACATATGTCGGTAGATGTGTAGACGTGAGCGGAGTGGAAAACAAGGAGAATGTGATGCACCAAGCAATTTTTGTGATGGCTTTCTGTAAATATATTACTATCAATCTGCATGCACTTTACCGCCCAAGGCCATCTGTCACAGGCTGCCCCTGACCAACAGTGTCTCAAGCAACATCCTCCACCCCCATTTCAATATAGGGAGCCAAATGCCCCCTGCCCCACCCCCACTACCCTTGCAGCATAGGTAGCCAGATGACAACCAAACAACCCCCCTCCCCGCCCCCGCAGCAGTATAAGCAGCCACATGCTTCCCCATCGCCCCCCCCCCTTTAAATGTAGGTCATCAGATGCTTCCCTCTCTCTCCCCCTTTAAGTTTATGTGGCCAGATGCTTCCCCCACCCTCCCCCTTTAAGTTTAGGTGGCCAGATGTTTCCCTCCCCCTCCCTCTTTAAGTTTAGGTGGCCAGATGCTTCCCCCTCTCTCCCCCTTTAGGTTTAGCTGGCCAGATGTTTCCCTCCCCCTTTAAGTTTAGGAGGCCAGATGCTTCCCCCGCCCACCCCCTTTAAGTTTAGGTGTCCAGATGCTTCCCCCGCCCTCCCCCTTTAAGTTGAGGTGGACAGATGCTTCCCCATCCCACTTTAAGTTAAAGTGGACCCAAATTAAAAATACAAGATTTCAAAAATAAAATCTATTTTCTAAATTATAATAATGAATAGCAGCCTTTTTTCAGTTTCATGATGAGAAATATAAAATATTTTACATTTATTGTAGGAACCCCTCCCTTCCTTTCAAATTGCCGGACAAAATCCGGCAAACTGGTGGAGTAGGTGGTGTCCGGCAATGGAGGAATTGCTAATGGCTGCCTCCAGTATAACCCTAGTTATTAAAGAGAACCCGAGGTGGGATTTACTTATGCTAGTGGGGCACAGAGGCTGGTTGTGCACACTAACACCAGCCTCTGTTGCCCCATGGTGTGCCTTCAAGACCCCCTGCGCGCCGCTATACCCCCCGCAGTGCTGGCGACACGCAGCATGTCGCCAGTACAATGTTTACCTCTCGCCTGTCTGTTAGCGCCGCTCCCCCGCCTCCTCCGTATCGGCGCTACTTGCCCGCGTCACTTCCCTTCAATCAGCGGGAGGGAAGGGACGCGGGCGGGTAGTGCCGATACGGAGGAGGCGGGGGAGCAGCGCTAACAGACAGATGAGAGGTAAACATTGTGCTGGTGACACGCTGTATGTCGCCAGCACTGCGGGGGGTATAGCGGGGGGTCTTGGAGGCACACCATGGGGCAACAGAGGCTGGTGTTAGTGTGCACAACCAGCCTCTGTGCCCCACTAGCATAAGTAAATCCCACCTCGGGTTCTCTTTAAAAGAGAAGGCTGAAAAGCATGCACTGAAATGCTCATAGGTTTGAAGGAGTGTTTATTTATGTTTGTATGTGTTAGAGTGGTGCAACTAAATATTTTTAATTAACAAAAATGTTTGGTTTGGGTCCACTTTAAAGTGGCCATCACCAACCGTGATACATTTTAGAATGTAAATCAGACAGGGAGAGGAAAGGGTGAGAGAAGATTTTTACAGTGGGCAAATTAATTTTAAATATTCACCTCAATCTTCATTAGCAGATCCTGAAGCTCTCCCGATTCATTCATTGACAGAATTTTTTCAGCACCCTGTAATAAAAAGTATGAAAAAAAATGAACAATAAATGTAAATTTTAATGAAGGTATGCTTTAAAAGAGCAAGAGGCCACCTTATTTTTATACATTTTCTGCATACATATACACAGAGATGAACTAGTGGCAACAGTATAGAGGTCCACTTGCTGCACATGCTGCCAAGGGGAAATATTGGTGCATCACAGAATATGCTAGACAGTCATGGTGCTAAACCGGGGTACACTCGGGCACTGCAACCCCCCCTCCGGCAGCATGCACTGAACAGGATAAGGTCTGTAAAAAACTCTCCATGTCATCCTGAGTCTATGTAGGTGCTAAGTAAACCAAGGGTCTTATCTGTTTGCCATAAGTACCTCAAAATCCTTGCAAGATCCCTTGTAATTAATGTATCTGGATGACACTTATATTTGCTAAAAAAACCTTTTTCTGATTGTATGTTCTAACATTGTTAGTCAGCAGGAATAGTCTGAAGAAGGCTTACTAGCTGAAAGCTTACTTTTTCCTTTTAAATTAACCAGTAAACTAAAGCTTGTATTTTACAGACAGGAATTTTTGAATCAGAATAATAATCCTGATTCAAAACTTCCTGTCTGTAAAATACAAGCTTTAGTCTCTAACAATGCTTAGCTAAGATAAGGAATTAAACACACAGTGTTTCTCTCCCTCCTGCCTCTTCCCCCTCCTACTACTTATATAGAGTAGTGAGACACAGGCTGGGGGCTGGAATGATGTGCCTATGATCGGGCCACACAGGAGCAAGTTTGCTAGCAATAATCCAATCTTAGCTGCGCTCATTCATACATCCTCAAGTTGCTTCGCCGTTGCAATCACCCCTTGAGCATGAACACCTCAGAGAGAAAGCACAAAACACATATGGCGGATAATAGTGCAGACTGTTTATAGCCACTGACACCCCCCTGGTGTAAACATATATGCTCAAGCTTACTGACAATGTGAGGTTTGGGGAGCTTGGAAACCACCACCAATTACAAACAAACACTCCCCTCCAGGAACCTATGTCCTCTCTGCTCACCGTCGTGCAGCTAGGTACACACTTGTCCAATAGCCTCCTTTAGTCAGCAATCTCCAATATGCCTGATCACCACTCGATGTCTTATTCAGTATGTGGTCCTTGCACAATACCTCAAACAGTAACAATAACGCCAATGTGTAAAACCAATTACTTTAATAACTATTAAAACACTAATGCGCGTACATCATAAAATTTTCCACAAGCATATCACATAGATGTTACCGATCCCTCCATCCTGGATTACGGCACCGCTCGTCTCTCGTCGTATACAGCCAGCGTCCTCATCGCCACTCTCAAGCCACGCCATGCTAGCAAGTAAGGATTAAAGCATGCCAGCTAGCCAAGTACATCTGTAGGTAACTTTTGTTCAATAGTAGCACCATTATTTGGACAATCTGCTCTGCTCAAAAGTTCTGTTTGTGATTTTTACATTTGGTTATTATCATTAATGAACTAGTTGGCCTAAATTTTATCACCTTTGTTAGGCAAAAAATTTCTAAAGCTCGCCATACAAACATCGATTTCGATCATCCAAATAGCCCCACCAGACATCCATCATGCCCCCTTTGTGCCCCCCAAAAAATTTGAAGCAGGAGCCACCACTGATGCTAGAGTGTGTGTGTATGTATATGTGTTTGTATGTGTGTTAATTTCTATTGTATTATATGCTTTATCTCTCCTAGGTTACTGAAAAATTGGGTCAAATTTTGGGCCAAGAATGATGAGCCATTGCAGAACCAGGTGGAAAATTCAGGTAGAGAGACTTGCCCAGAAGATATGCCATTGTGGTTGCCAACACACCGAATCTGGAAGCTGACTGCTTGTGCAGGCAACCATTTTTTCATGTGTTCATTTTTTTTTTATTTATTACATCACAAGAAAAAAAAATTAGCTCTTTCTCAATGTCAGAATGCATGGTTAAATAGATTGGTTAAATCCAACTGTGATTACTCTTTTATATATGAGGCTTGTCTAGAGTTCTCAATGTGCGGTACGCGTACCCCAGAGGGTACTTCTGCTGGTTCCAGTGGGTACTTGGGCTTGATATACTTAACTTAACCAAGAATAAAAAATTTAGAATTTTAGAAAATTATAAATCTTATTTAAACAGCACCAAATTAGTGTTTTAGCTAAGCAATAGTAAACGCTTGGAATTGTTTAGAAGTTATCATGTACCACGATTTAATATATATTTGAGAAGGGGTATTTGTGATAATGTTTACTATGCTAGGGGGGTACTTGGTGAGTACAGGGTTTTTAAAGGGGTACATACCAATAAAATGTTGAGAAACACTGGTAAATGCCATTTTCTTTTATCTGCCACAAAATGTATGTTTGGCTTAGCTGATTAATGTGTGCTGTACCATTTACAGAGGTTGGACCAGGGGCAGAGGTGCAGGAGATCTACCGCTGACAACAGAATTCAGGATGGGACTCATCTGGTTTTGGTGGGCTGTTCGTTTAGGAGTCAGCCGTTTAGTGTGTGCGTCCCTCTTGTGGCCGGGGACCCGGCACTCAATGATTCATGGACCAAATGGCAAAATGACCAAATTCTTTACAGATATCATTTTTTTGCACATTCTCCCTGGCTACCAGGACAGTTTGTTCTAATTATGCTTCGAGGGCCCCAATGCTTGAATGGTGGATCAGGAGTATCCGGCGACAAGCCTCTGGGCTATCCATAGGCTTTCTTTTACTGAGGTAAGTATCTATTTTTTTTTCCTAACAGGTAAAAATCAGATCTATTACGTGTTTGAAGCTATTTGCCTTACACTAACATTGTTTGTATTGAGCACATATTACAGGTTGTGCTATCCAGAACAAGGAAAGGACATTTGCCCACTACTTGCCGACTGCTCCACGCCAATTGACGTGAGCAGTGCGGCAGCCCCAGGACCGCTCCATGCCGATTGGTGTGAACGGCCGTCTATGGCGCTAGCAGGAGATTGTGTGCAGGCTCCACTCCGCCTTCAGTCTCCCAGCGGCGATCGCCGCTTGGGAGACTGTTTGACGGCAAAACCGCTATCTAATTACTTTGTACAGCGCTGCGATCTGCAGCAGCGCTGTACTGGGGACAGCCGTGTGACACGCCTGTCCCCTCTGTCAGTGTGGAAGTGATCCGCTGTCATAGGTTGAAGCCTATGACAGCCAATGACGCTGATTGGTTGGCGGGGGGAGGGAGGGGGGGGGGAGAAAGAAAGAAACAGTGAAAATAATCAAATAAATATTTTAAAAAAAAAACATAGGGGGGGGGCGATCAGACCCCCCCAACAGAGAGCTGTGTTGGTGGGGAGAAAAGGGGTGGGGAATCACTTGTGTGCTGAGTTGTACGGCCCTGCAGCTTGGCATTAAAGCTGCAGTGGCCAATATCATGAAAAAGGGCCTGGTCTTTAGGGGAGGTTAACACTGTGGTCCTCAAGTGGTTAAATCAGCACCAGTATCTTTTAAAAATGAATTAACAATTAATTAATCAACAATTAATCAACAATTGTATTAGTATAGCAAACAACATGATTGTAAACAGTTACAGTAAATTTTCATAACCTCTCTGATGACTTTAATTCATATATTTTTCCCTAAAATCCATATTCGGCTAATTTTTGCAAACCTGTCATGCTTTTGTGGTTCAAAGACATAACCTCCCCCCCTGGAAAATTTTCTATGGACACCTGTGGTTCTACTCACCAAAATGGTCGCTAATAGCAACCATAGATTAAGTGTGTGTGGAATCAAATATTTTTAAGAAGACTTTACTGGTACCAGGAGCATAAGTAGACTTAATAGGGCCCCCTTGCAAAAATTATAGCATCGGCCCCCTTGGTCCCCGAACCCCATGTGGGTCACGTGACCGAAAGCCGGGGAATGGCAGCAGAGAGTGTTCTGCTGTGTCTGGAAGCGGGAAAAAAATTACACATATTGCTGCACATTTTTGTTTTTGTCGAGAGGCCCATGGACTATATAATTCAATGTCATTTCTTATGCACACTCAATCTGTATTTAACCTAAAAACTTCTGATTAAATGTAGGGAAATACATTTAATCATATACTGTATATAACCAAAAATGTATAGATATGCTGATGTTCATCAAATAAGTTGTTTTTCCTTCAAATGTGTATCAGATCAATCTATACTTCTATTCCTATGATTGGAAGAAGCATCTCCTCCTGCTTAGCTTGCTGTTTGTTAGAACTGGACAATCACAAGATTATGAAAAGACAGCAACAGACATTACTTAACCAGAAGAATGCTTATACCAGCAGATTTCACTAACCAATGGACAATCTAACATTAATCTAGCATGTTCAGCAATTATTCTTTTATATGGACTATGTATATCCATAAGACAACCCATTTTATACGTCATATTAACATGTGATTACATTACGTCATAAGCTTAAAGGGATACGGTAGCGGGGTCGGGGGAAAATGAGTTGAACTTACCCGGGGCTTCTAATGGTCCCCCGTAGACATCCGGTACCCGCGCAGCCACTCATCGATGCTCCGGCCCCGTCTCCAGTTCACTTCTGGAATTTCAGACTTTAAAGTCTGAAAACCACTGCACCTGTGTTGCTGTGTCCTCGCTCCCGCTGATGTCACCAGGAGCGTATTACGCAGGCCCAGTATGGTCTGTGCCTGCGCAGAACCCTCCTGGTGACCTCAGCAGGAGCGAGGACACGGCAACGCAGGCGCAGTGGTTTTCAGACTTTAAAGTCTGAAATTCCAGAAGTGAACCGGAGGCGGGTCGGAGCATCGGTGAGTGGCTGCGCGGGCACAGGATGTCTGCGGGGGACCATTAGAAGCCCCGGGTAAGTTCAACTCATTTTCCCTCGACCCCCCTACAGTATCCCTTTAATAAAAAGCTATCCCTGACCTTTCTGGGGCAGAGAATTATACCGTCCACTCTCAATTATGCATGCATAATCTGTTTTGATTCCAGGTAGACCCGAGGCCTACAATCTGGGAGAGAATTTCTCCACCCTCATATCTTTTACATGAGCAAACAGAGTTTTTTTGCTAACTAGCTGCACTTGCGGTTGGGGTGAGGGAGGCAGAGGGGCCCCCAAAGCATCTGGGTCGCTCTGCAATGGCAGGGGTCGCAGGGGTGATTGCTACGCCCATGACTGGTACCTAAACAAACCATTTTGCAAATCCAAAACAACTTCTTTAGGTAAAGTGCCTACAATGTGTCATACCATCACACATCAAAAATGCATAAATAAATGCACATACAGTATGTCATAAATAAGATCACGCCAAAAACAAAATATACACATATTCATGCAAAATATGTTCAAGAATTACATGTAAAAAAAAAATCCAGACTGGTCATATTGTTTGATAGAATATAGGTCAATGATGGCTGTCCTTGGCACTCCAGCTGTGGTGGAACTACAAGTCCCATGAGGCATTGCAATACTCTGACAGCTCTAAGCATAACTCTGGGAGGCAGAGGCATGATGGGATTTGTAGTTTTTTCACAGCTGGAGTTCCACGGTTAGCCATGACTGATATAGGCTGTAATGCAAGACAGACTCTCCTACAATTTAAAAATGCTTAAAAAGGAAACGTCTGCACTTATGGAAAAAATTGTGGCAATATGTGAAGCGCACTGATAAATGACAATACTGTAAGTTGCCTATAGATCAATGTATACAAAGTTCAGAAGCGCTCACGGCTCAAAACAACACAAGTTCAGTTTAACAAAGTCACCATCCAGTAGTTCAGATCAACCAACTGAGCGTCCCAGAGCTTCAACCGACTCCTTGATAGCTTGGCCAACACGTTACATAAAACATGAAAAGAGAGGGCACATAGCATAATCCAATAATCATATATTTCCCATCACCATTCACCATTCAAAAGTGATTGTAAACACCACCTCGTGCAGGGACACACTCCCCCCCATGCACCCGCACTCACCCAGTCAGCCTCCAACCAATCCGGAGGTCTGGATATATGGCATAGACAGGGGGTATGGCAAATCTCACTTCCAGTTACAAGGTAATCTAAAAACTTAAAAAGCGCCAGATAGTGTAAAACCTTTTAATATCTTTAAAAAGTAAAAGAGTAGCACTCACTAGCGTGGAAGATCATAAAGCATTTAATACATATGCAGACTGCGGTCCCGGGTAGCCGATCACTCTGTTAGGATTCCTCCTGTGACGTGTTCTGTCCATTGCAGGTGGATCCGCAAATGGACAGTTCTGGATTGTCAGTCTGCATTAGGTTGTGCATTTGCAGTGAGTCAATTTATCATTTGCAATTGCTCTGCAGTTCTGGACAGCTCAGAATGCTGTCATTATTCCACTAATGGTTAGCCCTGGATTTCCTGCATGCATGTGCTTGCATAGCACTGCATACATTTGTTATGATGGTCTTTCAGCTGGCAAATGGTGTTCAGGCCAGCACAGGATTGAGTGATTATCATTCAGCTGTGTGGAGATTTGCATCTCTGCTCTCATTGGATGACCTCAGTATAAAGGTTTGCTTCCTGCAAGCGTGCTCCGCCTGTCATAGTTTCAGCTCTCTCTAGGCTGTTACTGGGTCCCTTGATATTGTAAAATATATTCCTTGTCTTAGTTCAGTTAATCCTGTGGAGCTACATTATATATTTCCCACGGGGACATATATACGTACTCCTTCTAGTATAGAGATTTTGCATTACCTAGCCTTGCTCCTGATCCTAGCCAGTGTTACTTGCTTATGTTATATATCGGTTCATCACCGATATATACATATGTTAGTCAGTCGTTGTAGTTTCATTGATAGCTGTAAATTGTAATACGCTAGGATATGATATCTATTGTATATTTGTCTATGTATTACATTTGCCTGCCTTTTGATTCTGCTATTTCCTGACTATTCTATCCTGTCCTTGCCAGGTAGCCATTGCTGTGGTTGCTATTGGTTACCTCACTCTTGTCTTTGTGAATGCTTGCTGTCACTGAGATAGTGATTAGTTTAGCAAGCATTCATTCTGTCAGTCTCTGTCTTCCTAGTCCTGTCCTTGCAGGTAGCCATTGCTGTGGATGCTATTGGCTACCTCACTTCAGTCTGTCTTGTATCTGTCTTAATGTTTGCTATCGCAAGAGCAGCGCAACATCGTACTGCGCTGCCATTGCGTCTTATCAGAAGCCCAGAGCTGCAGTTCCTCTAGGCAGCCAGGGTAGCCTCTTCCATAATTCAGCTCTCAGCCTTGTTGTGCTGGCTGGTCAGAAAGTATGACCCTCCAGCGTTACACGCTGCTTCCTCATTCTGCCGGTCACGTGACATAGCTCCGCCCTATGCATTTCATCAGGGAACTGTCATGATCGCTGCTGCAGCAGGTGCTTCTGGCAGTAGTAGTGCTACAGCTCAGGCAGTTCTGATCTCTTTCCATGCAAGCTGCATAGCTTTGTCTGCCTTTCCCTGCTGTCAGCTTGTGACTGATTATCATTCACCTGTGTGGGAATCTGCATGTCTGCTCCCATTGGATGACCTCAGTATAAAGATCTGCTTCCTGCAGGACTCCTCGGGTTATCATAGCTTCAGTTTAAGCCTGTCTTGCTGTTGCTTCGGCCCCAGATCGTGTTTCTTGTTCTAAAGATACTTTGCTGGTCTTGCATCATATATTGGTTCATTGCCAATATATATGCATACCAGCACGTTTATTATTTTCCTTGTATTCGTGTTACGTTGATACATCAGTGTCGCTGATGTATACGTACACGAACTGTTTATATCCTGTGTTCAGTTAGTCAGCTTTCCAGCACGTTTTGGTAGTTTGCGCGTATCGTGATCACCCGTGCTGAGTTAGTTATCCTGCTCCTGGTTCTGTTTGTGGATTGCGTTCATCTCTGCGAAGAGATAACGAATCCTTCTGAATCCTGTTCTGTTACCGTTTGTGGATTGCGTTCATCTCTGCGAAGAGATAGCAAATCCTTCTGAGTCCTGTTCCCTGTATTGCTCCAGTCCTAGTCAGTGTTCATGCTTATGTCATATATCGGTTCATTGCCGATATATACATATGTTAGTCAGACGTTACAAATAGTTTCATTGATAGCTGTAATTGTAATACGCTAGGAAAACATACTTATTGTATTTTTGTCTGTGTTACGTTCATCTATCTTGATCCTGCTATTTCCTGACTATCCTGTCCTGTCTTTGTGAGGCACGCCATCGCTGCAAACGCATTGGCTGCCTCATTCCAGTCTGTCTTGTTGTGGACGCTTGCTGTCACTAAGTAGCGGCTAGCTAGCAAGCGTTCATTCTGTCTACCTGTCCTGATCTCCTCAGTTCTGGTTTATGAGCTCAGCGCTACCTTGCGCTGAGACGTTATCGCGAAAGTATTGTTTGTGGCTGTCGGATCTGCACCGGCTCTGTGCGCCACAATCTCCTTTTGGAGTCAGTCCTCCCCTCCACTATACTAGGGATAGCCTGTTTCCTTGTGCTAGTGTGTGTACCTCCTCCACGTCAGCTCATGCGTTGCATGCTGACTGTGGAGAATACACCACCAAGCCTTACATTATGATATCCCCATTACCAATCCCCATTGTGGGGGGGGGGGGGATTCCCAGAAACTATGACACTGTTAATTATGGTTCCTGTTCCTTTAAGAAATTTGAAGAACTTAGCTCTGAAACAGAAAATGAGTTTTTCTCTGAATGTGCCAGGTTCCTGGCCAATCCCGATCTCCAAGCGACTCCTGTTTCAACCTGGGCACTCCAGCTAGTTTATATTTTGTTTAAAGGGCAATTGTTCCAGTGGGCTTACGATGTTCTCGATCATTCCGATTTGAAAGAGAGACCGCTGGAATTTCTAGCGTTTGTGATCCATAACTGGTTGCGCATAGATCCATTGCCTTTTCCTCTAAATGAACTCCTGGCAGCAGGCCAATCAGCTGCCCCTTCAATTGTTTGCAAAAATGATCAGCAAGCAGAGAGTGTTCCTGATAATTTTCCTGCAGCTTTGAATAAATCACCAAAGGCAGCAGGGTCTAAGGCAAAATGCAAACGTTCTAAGAAACGTGTCCGATCTGCAGAGTCGTTATCCTTAGCGACTGAGACCTATAATGAGATTCTGCCATTAACAGATAATGAAATGCAATTGTCTTTCAGGGGAGTTAAATGGACTTATGAAACTACTAATGAACTTTCATCACTGGCTAGGGAAAATAAAGATTTTTGTTTAAAAGAATTATCTGAGTATGATTATGAGGAGATATTACAGAGTATTGAACAAATCAACTTATTTGTGAACCAAGGGAAGTTTGCATACACTACAGTTCAACACTTGCTACAGGTATTGGAGATTCTTAAGAATAAGGAATCTGCCAATCACCTGCTAATTAACCCAATACATGTCCCTGCCACAATCATATCTGCAAACTGAGATCAGCCTGAATGTTCAGCTAAGTATGCATGAGATCCCCCATTCGAGAAGGGAGAGATGGAAGCCCTGGTCTGTGAATGGAAGAATGATTCAAGTTCATTTTGTCAATTTTACAGTGCAAAAAGTGAATTCGTATTGAATGCATGCATTAAGTCGGCCTATAACCTAATAGAGATTGGTGTGTGTAGGTATGACTTTGTGGCTCCATTGATTGATGTGTGGGAACTGATTTTGGATGATTTTTATGTGACTCCGAATTCGCAAATTTGGCGTTCTGACCCGCCTGCTTCAGCACCTTTGGCTGATTCAGCAGGTGATTCGGAGCTCTTTTTGTGTGAAATTGAAGTTCCTGCAATTCCACCCTGTACCATGGATAACTCAGTGTTACTTCCCAGTAAAACAGAAGCCACTGATACTTTCTTAACCTTGCCCTGCACAAATTTCTCAGCAGAGAATCCAGAGGTCCTGCTGACTTCTGAGTCCAGCCTAGCCAGTACTCATGACTCTTTGTTCAGTGAAACAGACATCAGAAAAATCTTGCCTGCCTCTGCAAACACTTCCTGTGTTAATAAAGTTCAACTCCTGTCTGATCCAGCAGATGCCAATAGATGCATTACATTATCTTCTGAATCCCAGCAATCCTGCCTAGAAACCTCAAAACCCCAGCATCTGAATTTCCTAATTTTACAAATGAATGGTGATTCAGATGCGCAAACATTGTGTCTTGATCTTCCTGTTTCTACACCTCGCTCTAGTTCCGTGAATAGCTCAGAGCATCTGCTATGTGAACCTGAAATCGCAGAATTATTACCTTGTTCAGAAAATGTTCCAGTAAATTTGCCCTGTACCATGAATTGTGCAGTAGATCTCTCCTATGAAGCTCAGGTCACAGAATCCTTATGCTGTCCAGCAGGTGCTTCCATGGTTTTGCCCTGCAATATGGACTGTTTAGTGATCCTGTCCAGTGAAGCTGGAGTCGCAGAGTCCTATGCTTCACCCAGTACTTTGGATACTTCAAACCCTCTAGCAGAAGACTCTGAGGCACTGCTTACCTCAGTGGGTGTTGCAGCAATATTCACTTGTTTAGCAGCTGTCTTAGAATTAAAGTCCACTCTAAATAAACTTGATGAATCTTTATCTGATGAAGCAGAAGTCATTGAAATATTGTCCTCGTCAGCAAGTGTCTTAGATACCTTGCCCTGTACACAGTCTGATTTAACCAATGTTGTTGAGTCCCTCTCCAGTGTTGTAACAGCCGAGGAACTCCAGCCCTGTCCTCTGAATGTTTCAGAAGTCTTGCCCTGTAACATGGATAATTCTGATTCTCTGGCCGGTGTGGCAGAGATTCCGGAGTTCCCTTCCTGTCCAGGGAATTCCTCAGATTTGCCCAGTTCAGTGGGGGATGCTGTAATATTGACTTGTTTTGCAGCTACTTTGGAGCCCCAATCCCAGGTACTAGATGAGTCTCTGTCCAGTCCAGAAGAAGTTGTGGAATCCCTATCTAGCTCAGTTCATACATCAGAAGACTTGTCCTGTCTTGTTTATGCCCCTGAACCTGATTTGTTAATAACCTTGCTAGAATCAGCGACATCCAAGTCTGTTCCTGCATTCTTTAGTGAGAGTCCAGTGCTTGTGAAGTCTAGTCATGATGAATTTTTGTCCAGTCCTGGTTTCGGTCCTATCTTGGCTGACCCTGAGGTTCACAGTTCCTTGACATGCCCAGAGGTTTCTCTTGTGCCAGTGTGCCCAGATGTGCTTTGTGTGCCAGAATGCCCAAGTGTGTCTAAGATGTTAGCGTACTCAGATGCTTCCTTAGGGGAGACATGTTCTGATGTTGCCAGTCTGCCTGCATGCCCAGAGATGGTTCTGGTCCCTGAAAGCCCTGATCTTGATGTTTGTCCTTGTAACCCTGACTCGGGAATTGCCATAGGTTCCATGGGGGTTCTTGATAGATCTCCATGTGAGCCTAAAGGGCGTTCTGACCTTTTGGGATCTCTTTGGAGCTTCAAAGTGTTCTGGGAGATCTCTGAGGAAGCTTGTCCTGGTACCTTGGACTGGTTCAACAGTGGGTTTTGTGTTGGTAAAGACAGTTCCGGTGGGCATTGCAAAGGCTTTGGCATTTTTGGACGGTCCCTGGAAGGCAGTGGGCAGGGCCGGGCCGAGGCAGAGGCTGGAGAGGCTCCAGCCTCAGGGCGCAGTGTAGGAGGGGGCGCAGAATTCATTCAGCTGTCATTCCTAATTGTGTTTGAAGCAGAAAGAAATAAGAAAAGGGGATACATGGGAGTGATTGCAAGCCAGATAACTAGATATTAAGGTGTTGGGGAGGTTGGGGGCCCTGTGGCGCCTCTTAGTCTAATAGCAATCAGTGTGTGACGGCTGGGGTGGGAGGGATAGAGGGGCGCACTTTGGTGTCTCAGCCTTGGGTGCTGGAGGACCTTGTCCCGGCTCTGGCAGTGGGTATCGCTCAGAGAGCTTTGGGGGCTTTCTTCTGGAAATCATGGTTCTGATGGGTGTCACACTGAGACTTGTAGTACTGATGGGCATGGTTCAGTAGGTTCTGGTTCTGATGGGTCCAGTCTTGTGATGACTCATTCTGGAATTTGGTCTTGCCGGGCTGTCCCGGTCATCATGAATTATCAGTTAGGTTGTCTCCTTGGGAATGTCAGTTTTGAGAGGCGTCTGGTATCCGCCTTTAAAGGGGGAGGTACTGTCATGATCGCTGCTGCAGCAGGTGCTGCTGGCAGTAGTAGTGCTGCAGCTCAGGCAGTTCTGATTTCTTTCCATGCAAGCTGCATAGCTTTGTCTGCCTTTCCCTGCTGTCAGCTTGTGACTGATTATCATTCACCTGTGTGGGAATCTGCATGTCTGCTCCCATTGGATGACCTCAGTATAAAGATCTGCTTCCTGCAGGACTCCTCGGGTTATCATAGCTTCAGTTTAAGCCTGTCTTGCTGTTGCTTCGGCCCCAGATCGTGTTTCTTGTTCTAAAGATACTTTGCTGGTCTTGCATCATATATTGGTTCATTGCCAATATATATGCATACCAGCACGTTTATTATTTTCCTTGTATTCGTGTTACGTTGATACATCAGTGTCGCTGATGTATACGTACACGAACTGTTTATATCCTGTGTTCAGTTAGTCAGCTTTCCAGCACGTTTTGGTAGTTTGCGCGTATCGTGATCACCCGTGCTGAGTTAGTTATCCTGCTCCTGGTTCTGTTTGTGGATTGCGTTCATCTCTGCGAAGAGATAACGAATCCTTCTGAATCCTGTGCTGTTACCGTTTGTGGATTGCGTTCATCTCTGCGAAGAGATAGCGAATCCTTCTGAGTCCTGTTCCCTGTATTGCTCCAGCCCTAGTCAGTGTTCCTGCTTATGTCATATATCGGTTCATTGCCGATATATACATATGCTAGTCAGACGTTACAAATAGTTTCATTGATAGCTGTAATTGTAATACGCTAGGAAAACATACTTATTGTATTTTTGTCTGTGTTACGTTCATCTATCTTGATCCTGCTATTTCCTGACTATCCTGTCCTGTCTTTGTGAGGCACGCCATCGCTGCAAACGCATTGGCTGCCTCATTCCAGTCTGTCTTGTTGTGGACGTTGCTGTCACTAAGAAACGGCTAGCTAGCAAGCGTTCATTCTGTTTACCTGTCCTGATCTCCTCAGTTCTGGTTTATGCGCTCAGCGCTACTTTGCGCTGAGACGTTATAGCGAAAGTATTGTTTGTGGCTGTCGGATCTGCACCGGCTCTGTGCGCCACAATCTCCTATTGGAGTCAGTCCTCCCCTCCACTATACTAGGGATAGCCTGTTTCCTTGTGCTAGTGTGTGTACCTCCTTCACGTCAGCTCATGCGTTGCATGCTGACTGTGGAGAATACACCACCAAGCCTAACAGGAACTGACTCATCAGGGGTGGCGTGTGTGCGATCGTCTACCCGGGAACGCAGTCTGCATATGTATCAAATGCTTTATGATCTTCCACGCTTGTGAGTGCTACTCTTTTACTTTTGAAAGATATTAAAAGGTTTTACATTATCTGGCGCTTTTTAAGTTTTTAGATTACCTTGTAACTGGAAGTGAGATTTGCCATACCCCCTGTCTATGCCATATATCCAGACCTCCGGATTGGTTGGAGGCTGACTGGGTGAGTGCGGGTGCATTGGGGGGAGTGTGTCCCTGCACGAGGTGGTGTTTACAATCACTTTTGAATGGTGAATGGTGATGGGAAATATATGATTACTGGGTTTTGCTATGTGCCCTCTCTTCATGTTTTATATGATGTGTTGGCCAAGCTATCAAGGAGTTGGTTGAAGCTCTGGGACGCTCAGTCGGTTGATCTGAACTACTGGATGGTGACTTTGTTAAACAGAATTTAAAAATGCTACTAGGCAGGGAACACGCTTGTTCTCGCATTTTTTTTTTGGGGGGGGGGGGGATTCAGGATTTCTGTCGCTTACACGTGCTACCACATTTTCCTTTACACAATTTTCCATGTTTATTTGCAATTTTCTTTATTTCAGCAAATATATATCATAATTAGGTGCATATGCGTGGTGCAGAAAAAGCCGAAAGCTGTTTGATAGAAAATAGCAGAGGGAAATGTGAACAACATGTGATTCCCAAGAATGGCAAGAACCTTACCCCTAATTTTGTTAGGCAAAAATGCAGTGTTTATTGGAAGTATTCTGTGTATGTGTAACCTCTATAAGGTCTGGAACCCACTACAAAGTGCTATCGCAATCACTAGATATTTGTAGTAGGGCTTTGTAAGCGATTTTGAAAGCGGTTTCCATGCTCCTATACAATACATTAAAATGGAAACACTCCCAAAATGCTGCATGTTCTGCAATTGCCATTTCCCTAATTACAATAGCTCTAGTGGGATCTGCTGCATCCACTTATATTGGCATTTTGGGAAATCGGTAGTGATTGCAATCGATCACAAAACACTGCCAAAAACGATGGGTTCCTAGTGGGTTTCAGCCCTTACAGTTTAGATTCTTACCTGCCCTTTTTCTTACTTTGAATTGATTTGTACTTTTTACTGAGCTGTAGAAATAAGTTTAAATATTATATTTATCTACTTGAACTTTCTATATTGTTTTAAAGCAGAATTGTGGTCTGGCCTAACAAAAACATGTCTCTCAACTAGTGTTGGGCGAACACCTAGATGTTCGGGTTCGCGAACGTTCGCCGAACATCGCCGCGATGTTCGGGTGTTCGCGCCGAACTCCGAACATAATGGAAGTCAATGGGGACCCGAACTTTCGTGCTTTGTAAAGCTTCCTTACATGCTACATACCCCAAATTAGCAGGGTATGTGCACCTTGGGAGTGGGTACAAGAGGAAAAAAATATTTGAAAAAGAGCTTATAGTTTTTGAGAAAATTGATTGTAAAGTTTCAAAGGAAAAACTGTCTTTTAAATGTGGAAAATGTCATGTTTCTTTGCACAGGTAACATGCTTTTTTTCGCCATGCAGTCATAAATGTAATACAGAGAAGAGGTTCCAGGAAAAGGGACCGGTAACGCTAACCCAGCACCAGCAGCAGCACACGTGATGGAACAGGAGGAGGCGCAGGAGGAGAAGGCCACGCTTTGAGACACAACAACCCAGGCCTTGCATGAGGACAAGAAGCGTGCGAATAGCATGCTTTGTACCGCCATGCAGTCATAAATGTAATAAAGATAAGTGGTTCAATAAACAGGGACCACGCGGCAACGCTAACCCAGCAGCAGCAGACGTGATGGAACAGGAGGAGGCGCAGGAGGAGAAGGCCACGCTTTGTGAGACACAACAACCCAGGCCTTGCATGAGGACAAGAAGCGTGCGGATAGCATGCTTTGTACCGCCATGCAGTCATAAATGTAATAAAGATAAGTGGTTCAATAAACAGGGACCACGCGGCAACGCTAACCCAGCAGCAGCAGACGTGATGGAACAGGAGGAGGCGCAGGAGGAGAAGGCCACGCTTTGTGAGACACAACAACCCAGGCCTTGCATGAGGACAAGAAGCGTGCGGATAGCATGCTTTGTACCGCCATGCAGTCATAAATGTAATAAAGATAAGAGGTTCCATAAACAGGGACCGGCAACGCTAACCCAGCAGCAGCAGCAGCAGCACACGTGATGGAACAGGAGGAGGCGCAGGAGGAGAAGGCCACGCTTTGAGACACAACAACCCAGGCCTTGCATGAGGACAAGAAACGTGCGGATAGCATGCTTTGTACCGCCATGCAGTCATAAATGTAATAAAGATAAGTGGTTCAATAAACAGGGACCACGCGGCAACGCTAACCCAGCAGCAGCAGACGTGATGGAACTGGAGGAGGCGCAGGAGGAGAAGGCCACGCTTTGTGAGACACAACAACCCAGGCCTTGCATGAGGACAAGAAGCGTGCGGATAGCATGCTTTGTACCGCCATGCAGTCATAAATGTAATAAAGATAAGTGGTTCAATAAACAGGGACCACGCGGCAACGCTAACCCAGCAGCAGCAGACATGATGGAACAGGAGCAGGCGCAGGAGGAGAAGGCCATGCTTTTTGAGACACAACAACCCAGGCCTTGCATGGGGACAAAAAGCGTGCGGATAGCATGCTTTGTACCGCCATGCAGTCATAAATGTAATAAAGATAAGAGGTTCCATAAACAGGGACCGGCAACGCTAACCCAGCAGCAGCAGCAGCACACGTGATGGAACAGGAGCAGGCGCAGGAGGAGAAGGCCATGCTTTTTGAGACACAACAACCCAGGCCTTGCATGAGGACAAAAAGCGTGCGGATATAGCAGCAATGCTTTTTGCCGCCATGCAGTCATAAATGTAATACAGATGAGAGGTTCAATAAACAGGGACCGGAAACGCTGAACCATCCCAGATGTTCATTGGTCATGTTACTTGGTTGGGGTCCTGGAGTGTTGCGTAGTCGTTTCCAATCCAGGATTGATTCATTTTAATTTGAGTCAGACGGTCTGCATTTTCTGTGGAGAGGCGGATACGCCGATCTGTGACGATGCCTCCGGCAGCACTGAAACAGCGTTCCGATATAACGCTGGCTGCTGGGCAAGCCAGCACCTCTATTGCGTACATTGCCAGTTCGTGCCAGGTGTCTAGCTTCGATACCCAATAGTTGAAGGGTGCAGATGGATTGTTCGACACAGCTACGTCATCTGACATGTAGTCATTGACCATCTTCTCCAGGCGATCGGTGTTGGAGGTGGATCTGCACGCTTGCTGTTCAGTGGGCTGCTGCTGCATGGGTGTCAGAAAATTTTCCCACTCCAAGGACACTGCGGATACCATTCCCTTTTGGGCACTAGCTGCGGCTTGCGTTGTTTGCTGCCCTCCTGGTCGTCCTGGGTTTGCGGAAGTCAGTCTGTTGGCATACAACTGGCTAGAGGAGGGGGAGGATGTCAATCTCCTCTCTAAAGTCTCCACAAGGGCCTGCTGGTATTCTTCCATTTTGACCTGTCTGACTCTTTCTTCAAGCAGTTTTGGAACATTGTGTTTGTACCGTGGATCCAGAAGGGTATAAACCCAGTAATTGGTGTTGTCCAGAATGCGCACAATGCGTGGGTCGCGTTCAATGCAGTCTAGCATGAATTGAGCCATGTGTGCCAGAGTCCTACCAGAATCCTCATCATCCTCTTGTGAGCGTTGTGATAGTTGTTGTGATGCATCATAGTCGTCACCTTCCTCCTGGTCTGCTTCTGCTGACCATTCGCGCTGAATTGTGGAAGTCCAACGTGCACCGCTCTGGCCCTCGTCAGTGGTGGCATGAAATTCCTGCTCCAACTCCAGCTGTTCCTCCTCCTCTTCTTCGTCATAGCTGCTGGGGCCAGCGTTTCCTGAGGCGGATGGCCTGATGTTGGTACCATCACGCTGATCGTTTTCTCCTTCAGATTCCCCCAGTTGCATCATGACAGCTGTTTCCTTGATTTTCAACATTGACCTCTTCAGTAAACACAGCAGTGGTATGGTAATGCTGACTGAAGAGTTGTCACTGCTCACAAGCAACGTGGATTGCTCAAAATTTTGGAGGACTTGGAAGAGGTCCAACATGTTGGCCCAATCGGATCCACAGAAGCTTGGCAGCTGTCCGGATGCGCCTCTGTACTGCGCCGTCATGTACTGGACCACTGCACTCTTCTGCTCACAAAAGCGGGCTAGCATGTGCAGCGTAGAATTCCAGCGTGTAGGGACATCACACAGCAAGCGATGGTGGGGGAGATTGAAGCGCTCCTGCATCTTGGCGAGTGCCCCCGAAGCAGTACTGGAATTTCTACAATGTTTGGCCACTCGACGCACCTTCAACAGAAGATCGGCCACGCCTGGGTATGTCCTCAGGAACCGCTGAACTACTAGGTTCATCACGTGCGCCAGGCAAGGGATGTGTGTCAGCTTAGCCAACCTTAAAGCGCGAATGAGATTACTCCCATTATCACACACAACCATGCCCGGTTTCAGGTCCAGCGGTGCCAGCCACAAATCCGTCTGTTCCTTTATTCCCCTCCAAATTTCCTCCTCTGTGTGCTGCTTATCCCCAAGGCAGATCAGCTTCAGCAACGCTTGCTGACGCATGCCAACAGCTGTGCTGCACTGCTTCCACGATCCTACTGCTGCTGGTGCTGGGTTAGCGTTTCCGGATGAGGTACAGCTTTGAGATGCGTTGGAGGAGAAGGAATCAGAGAGGTAGGTGCTGCTGTTGTTATCCAGTGGGAGGGACGGCGGTGCAGCTGTTTGCGGCGTGGGCAACACCCGCGCCGTAGCAGGTGAGGAATCGCTGCCAGGCTCCACAAGGTTCACCCAGTGCGCGGTAAGGGAGATGTATCGACCCTGGCCGAACGCACTCGTCCAGGTGTCAGTGGTGAGGTGAACCTTGCAGGCAACGGCATTCTTCAAGCTTCGGGTTATTTTGCTGACCACGTGCTCATGCAACTCAGACACTGCAGAGCGCGCAAAGTGGTAGCGGCTGGGAACCACGTAACGTGGGATGGCCACTGACATCATGCCCTTGAAGCTGTTTGTCTCCACCACTCGATATGGCAGCATTTCGCAGGCCAGAAGCTTGGCTATGCTGGCTGTTACTGCCACGGCCCGGGGGTCATTTGCTGGCAATTTCCTCTTGCGCTCAAACATCTCCGACACAGACAACTGAACCGTAGCGCTGCACACGGAAGGGCTGTTGGTTGTTGTGTTTGATGAACACTGGGAGACCTCAAGAGCACTACTCCGGATGGTGACAGTGTCAGCGTCGTCTGATGTTTGTGAATGTTGTGAACCACGCAATGGCTGGGCTACTGCTGCTGCTGAGGCGGGTCTGGTGGTGAGTCTGGTGAACCCAAGGGAGGCAGTGTTGCTGGTACCCTGTCCTGCCGCGTTTGCCCACAGAGTGGGATGTTTGGATAGCATGTGGTGGCTCATGCTGGTGGTGGAGAGGTTGTTAATACTTTTCCCCCTGCTCAGGCGGGTCTTGCACACCTTGCAAATCGCTATAGTACCATCCTCAGTGCAGTCTTCAAAGAAAGCCCAGACTTTGGAGCACCTGCCTTGCTGGCGATTTCTGTTTGCGCCTTTTTTGCCTCTCACTTGAACTTCCACGCTTGTGGTGCCTGAAATTGCGCGCCGCCTACCTTGTGGCACAAGGCGAACTCGTGCAGCAGTGGGTTCTTCAACAGACTCATCTGTGCTGCTGCTACGACGGCGATGTTCTCGTTCACAAACAAAATCTGGGTCTATGTCCACATTGTCCATACCCTCCTCTTCCATCTCCTCAAACTCGTCATATGTCATTGTGGGGGGCCGCCGCCGTGGAGTAGAGCTCCCCAGAACAACCTCTGCGCAGCTCCCTCCAACGTCGTCTTCCAGAGCTTCTCGGCCGACCTCCTGCAATTGCAACCCCTCCTGCCCAACTTGCTCTGGGATTTGGGTTTCAAAGTCCTCGGACTCGCCTTGTATTTCAGTGCCCGGTGCATTTCCCACAGTTAATGGTTGTGAATCCGGGCACAACATTTCTGGCTGTTCCTCCATTGACCTTTCAAAGGTGGAAGTTTGTTGGCCTGGGAATAGCTCCTGCGAATACCCCATTGTGTCCTGCGGTAATTCATCGGACTGGTTATCTGGCAGTTGTGTGCGTGGTGTCGCTGCCGGTTGTGTCAGCTTTGTGCCCACTGGCTCCTTGTAACTGGCTGAGGACTCGGACCTTGTGCGTGATGTGCTGGTGCTGCTTAACCCACTGCTGGACGCTTGAGAGGTCATCCAAGTAATTATCTGGTCCTGTTCTTTTGGATTTGTGAGGGTTGTTGTCCTGGACAACATGGGCGGTATTGAGTGGGTTTTCTTGGGTGCTCCCCTGTGGCCTGTACGTGAACCGTCAGGGGAAACACCTCTTCCCTTGCCCCTCCCTCTTTCACCGGATTTCTTCCTCATTTCACTTATCCTTAAAGTACACGCTGACTGGCAGCAGTACAGTGGCAGTACAGAAATGCTATACAGTGGTGGGTGAGCAGTGCCAGCAGCGACACAGAGCACAATGCTATACAGTGGCGGGTGAGCGGTGTACTACTGTTCCCAGCAGACACAGAGTGGCAGTAAACAATGCTATATAGTCTGGCTGAGCGGTGTACACAGTGTGGCAGTACACACAATGCTATTTAGTCTGGCTGAGCGGTGTACACAGAGTGGCAGTACACACAATGCAATATAGTCTGGCTGAGCGGTGTACACAGAGTGGCAGTACACACAATGCTATATAGTCTGGCTGAGCGGTGTACACAGAGTGGCAGTACACACAATGCTATTTAGTCTGGCTGAGCGGTGTACACAGAGTGGCAGTACACACAATGCTATATAGTCTGGCTGAGCGGTGTACACAGAGTGGCAGTACACACAATGCTATATATTCTGGCTGAGCGGTGTACACAGAGTGGCAGTAAACAATGCTATATAGTCTGGCTGAGCGGTGTACACAGAGTGGCAGTAAACAATGCTATATAGTCTGGCTGAGCGGTGTACACAGAGTGGCAGTACACACAATGCTATATAGTCTGGCTGAGCGGTGTACACAGAGTGGCAGTACACACAATGCTATATAGTCTGGCTGAGCCGTGTACACAGAGTGGCAGTAAAAAATGCTATATAGTCTGGCTGAGCGGTGTACACAGAGTGGCAGTACACACAATGCTATATAGTCTGGCTGAGCGGTGTACACAGGGTGGCAGTACACACAATGCTATATAGTCTGGCTGAGCCGTGTACACAGAGTGGCAGTACACACAATGCTATATAGTCTGGCTGAGCGGTGTACACAGAGTGGCAGTACACACAATGCTATATAGTCTGGCTGAGCGGTGTACACAGAGTGGCAGTACACACAATGCTATATAGTCTGGCTGAGCGAGGTACACAGTGGCAGTACACACAATGCTATATAGTCTGGCTGAGCGGTGTACACAGAGTGGCAGTACACACAATGCTATATAGTCTGGCTGAGCGGTGTACACAGAGTGGCAGTAAACAATGCTATATAGTCTGGCTGAGTGGTGTACACAGAGTGGCAGTACACACAATGCTATATAGTCTGGCTGAGCCGTGTACACAGAGTGGCAGTAAACAATGCTATATATAGTGTGGCTGAGCGAGGTACACAGTGGCAGTAAACAATGCTATATATAGTGTGGCTGAGCGAGCGGTGTACTACTGTTCCCAGCAGCGACACACAATGACTGGGGGGGACCCTGGCTAGCGTGGCTGGAGAGCGAACTACCCTGCCTGCCTACCCAAAGCTAAACCCACAGAGAAATGGCGGAGATATGACGTGGTTCGGGTATTTATTTACCCGAACCACGTGACCGTTCGGCCAATCAGAGCGCGTTCGGGTCCGAACCACGTGACCCGTTCGGCCAATCACAGCGCTAGCCGAACGTTCGGGGAACGTTCGGCCATGCGCTCTTAGTTCGGCCATGCGGCCGAACGGTTTGGCCGAGCACCATCAGGTGTTCGGCCGAACTCGAACATCACCCGAACAAGGTGATGTTCTGCAGAACCCGAACAGTGGCGAACACTGTTCGCCCAACACTACTCTCAACTCTGTATTCCTCATATGGTTATCCTGCCTGCTTTTGCCCCAAAATAAGGTTGCACAGTTCCTGATAAGGCTCCAGGAGAAATAGCATATAAATGTATTAACCATTTCAGTTATTTTTTCTCCTTTTTTTCTTTTGTTTTCTCTCTTCTCATAGAAAAGAGGAGGATTGAAATGCTCCAGATCCTATGTAATGAGATAGGGGGCTATCATCATTGTTTAAAAGAGTTCTAAAACAAGATTTACAATGATCTGCTATACATCCTTCATGTGATATTTTATTGGCTACAGATATCAATATACAGTACTATTGATACAATCACTCACCCCGAGATAATGGCCGTCAATGAATACAACAGGTAAAGAGGGGGCTTCACACACACGGCGACATCTGTCATCCAGTTCTTTTCCATAATCACTGTTCAGAGCGATGTTCTTCTCTTCAAACTTCACCCTATGATTCTGAAAGATCTTCCTCACCATTTCACACCTTTCAAATGTATTTCGCACCACACGTAGGCTAGTAGTGTAAATCACTATTCGACCATATTCCAGTGTGGTGGAGGCCTGCAAAAAAAAAAAAAAAAAGATGCTGTAAAATGCTTTAAACCTTTTTGGGATTATTTAATACTAGCTGGACACCCGGTGTTGCCCAGGTATGTATTTGGCCGGTGTTGTCTCCGCCCACTTTTCCTAACCCTAATACACAATTACTCAATTACTTAATGACCAAGTGTGTGAGCTTTGCGGTCTTTGGCATCAATAATTTGCATAGAAATAAAATAAATCTGATTGGATGTGGCTACACCCCTTTTCTGAATTTGGACCCCAATCACCCAATGGCCAACTGTACCAGGTACAGGTGATTAACAGTGCACGTAGCTTGTGCCATTAACAGTGCAAGAATGGCAGCAATTAAATATTCCCCTTGAAAATCAATAGGTGAAATTTGATTGGCGTTTGTAGGCTCCGCCCACTTTTCTGAATATTAATCCCAGTCACCCAGTGACCAATTGTGCAATGTTTGAGAACCCTACCATTAACAGTGTAAGAATTGCTGAAGTTTACATTTTCTCAGTGAAATTTGCATTTTTCTCCGCTTACTGATGAACTGGCATTGCCCGATTATGTATTTGGCAGGAGTTGGCTTCGCCCACCTAACCCTAACATACAATTAATCAACTACTCAATGACCAAGTTTTTGAGCTTTGCGGTCTTTGGCATCAATAACCTGCATTAAAATGAAACAAATCATATTGGCTGTTTGTGGCTCCACCACCTGTTATAAATTTAAACCCCAGTCACCCAATGATCAACTGTACCAGGTTTGAGGCTTGTGCCATTAACAGTGCAAGAATGGCAGCAATGAAATATTCCCCTGAAAAATCAATAGGTAATTTTTGATTGGATTTTGTAGGCTCCACCCACTTTTCTGAATATTAATCACCCAGTAACCAACTGTGCAAAGTTTGAGAACCCTACCATTAACAATGTAAGAATGGCTGCTGTTTACATTTTACCAGTGAGTGAAATTTGTATTTGTCTCCGCCCACTTTTTGGTTATGGGAATAAAAAGTATCCTATACTTTATTCCAGGTAATGTACTATGTGTGTGCCAAATTTCATTCAAATCCGTTCTGCCATTCTTGCATGATCGAGTAACAAACATCCAAACATCCGAACTTTCCCATTTATAATATTAGTAGGATGCAGCAGCGTGCAGTAACCCATAGAGATGGCAAACGCGAACGCGAAAAATGTTTGAACAGGCGAATATGGCAAACCGCCATAGACTTCAATGGGCAGGCGAATTTTAAAACCTACAAAGATTGTTTCCACAAAAGTGATGAAAAAGTTGTTTCAAGTGATCTAATACCTGGATGGGGGCATGCCGGAGGGGGATCCATGCCAAAAGTCTCACCAAAAATTATCAAGTTGATGCAAAGTCAAGTTTTAAATCCTAATGGGCAGAAATCACAGTATGCACAGCTCTGGGTGTCAGTGGGCTGTGGAGTGTCTCACACAGAGAAATGCAATAGTACTATCAGAATACATATATAATACAATAATAATGCATTGGAGTGGTTCTGTGCCTGCAACTTAGTGAGGCAACAGCAGTAGTGTGCACAAAGCTCTGGGTGTCAGTGGGCTGTGGGGTGTCACACACACACAAAAAAAAAACACAGGAGACTGATGTGCTAGCCCTCAAAAGGGCTGTTTGGAGTGCTTTCACAGCATGTAAGGAACAAGAACACAGGCCTAGCTAATACTTTCCCTACCTAGCTGCAGCAAGTCTGACCCTGCTCTCACTAACAGTCAGCAGCCAGAAGAGAATTGATCCAATATGGCCTCCACAACTGCTTTTTGATAGGGGGGTGGGGATATTTCCAGGAAGGGATGCTAGCTGATTGGCTGCCATGTGTTTGCTGACTGTGAGGTAAGGGGTCAAGGTTTAGCTGAATGATGATGTATAGGGGGCGAATCAAACACGCCAAATGTTCGCTGGTCACAGTGAATGGGAACAGGCAATGTTTGCAGAATACTGCTCGCCGGCGAGCTGTTCGGGCCATCTCAAGTAACCCACAGCAGTAAAGCATCAGTTAATTATTACTGTATTACTGTGATTTAATATTTAAAAAAACACCTTTCTGAGTACTGAACTTCTACTGTCAGTGGCAGCACAAGCTCTGTGTAGCGACCTACCTCTTGAAAAATGTAACAAGGATCTCCATCCTAAAATACAAAATCCTGCAGTGCTGCTGTAATGAAAAGTTATATTTACCTGTGGTGTCTTGTCCCACAAAGCCATCCCAAAGACCCCGCATCACTACCCTTCCGACGCCTGGCCCCACCTACCCTCTGCAATTTAATGCAGTAAATAGCTTGGCGTTTTTTCTCGGAGGTGAGAGGGGAGGCAGGGCCAAGCGGTGGAAGTGGAGTGACACAGGAGTTTCGGGACGAATTCATGGACACTGCAGGTAAATATAACTCCTAATTACAGCAGCGCTGCAGGATTTTGTATTTCAGGATGGAGATCCTCTTCAAGCTAATGAGGGTTACATTATTGCATTTGATAAGGTATGTTGCTGCTCTCCTATTTAATCTATTTACTCATCAGAAAGCTGCCAGTGCAAATAATGTATCATCTGAAGCATCCAAGCAATATCAGGTGATAATTAAAGCTTGCATCCAAGGGCATTGTTATGATACTTAGATATCTAGGATACTTTTGTGCACCCTGGGTGAAAAATGGGCATGGCCACGCACCAGAATGTGGTGGTGATCATGGGTGGAGCCAAATTTACATTGAGTTAACAGTGGTCTAAGTAGGCCTGCCCAGCAAAATGTTATGATTAGGTAAGCCATAAGTAAGCTATGATTAACCCCCTTGGCGGTATGAAAAATACCGCCAGGGGGAAGCGCAACAGTTTTTTTTTAATTTTTTTTTTTTTTTTATCATGTAGCGAGCCGAGGGCTCGCTACATGATAGCCGCTGCTCAGCGGCATCCCCCCAGCCCCGCCGATCGCCTCCGGCGATAGGCGATCAGGAAATCCCGTTCAAAGAACGGGATTTCCTGGAGGGCTTCCCCCGTCGCCATGGCGACGGGGCGGGATGACGTCACCGACGTCAGCGACGTCGGGACGTCATTGGGAGACCCGATCCACCCCTCGGCGCTGCCTGGCACTGATTGGCCAGGCAGCGCTCGGGGTCTGGGGGGGGGGGGGCGCGCGCCGCACCGGATAGCGGCGATCGGGCGCGCGGCGGCGGCGATCGGGGTGCTGGCGCAGCTAGCAAAGTGCTAGCTGCGTCCAGCAAAAAAAAAATTAAGTAAATCGGCCCAGCAGGGCCTGAGCGGCACCCTCCGGCGGCTTACTCCGTGTCACACACGGGGTTACCGCCAAGGAGGTTAAGGAGCCATGCAGTGCTCTGATACGCATGAGCTTTTATCTGTGTGTCATTTGATGTACTAAATAAAAACTTGGATTTTTTTACCTTGCCAATACCGATAGCGGGACATTCTTTCTGGAATCCAGCAAAATGTTGGCTGAAGCCCCCCTCTCCATTATTACAAAAAACTAAACAAAAAAAACAAATATGCAGCATATCAAATAAATAGGCAGTGTCCCTCAAACATAACTAAGCAGAGTTACTTGGCTTGCATGCCATGCTGGCTTGCCTGGCTTCTGTGGTGTGCTGGCTTTTAAATAGATACGTATATATGTTGCATGTCCACATCCAACGCCTGTGTACCAGAAGGTGCCGAAAGCACTCCTCTCCTTGTGGTTCACTTCTTCCCACCTCCTCCCTTGCAGAGCATTGCTGCGGCATTAGCTGGCATGTTATTCAGATATGGAACATAACTGTGAGGCTTTCCAGAGGCCTAGTACCGCTGCCAGTCACAGTTACATCAGCGGTATTGGGCCAGTGGAAAGCTGCACGGTTTTGATTCATTTCTGAATGATGCGTCAGCCATTTGCACGGCAATGCATCTCTACAAGGGAGGAGTCGGGAAAGAGTGAGCCATAAGAAGAAGAGCGCTTACATCCTAATGGCACTTTCTGGTATGCAGGCGCTGGATGAGGACACAGGTAATGTATACGAAACTATATGACACTTACTACTCTTGTACCTAGCAAAAGGTGCAAGAGTTTACAACTGGCAGTTACAACCCCCTTTAAATTTTATTTTACAGGCACAGAATTTAATTTGTGTGCATACCATAATGCAACTCACATTATGCACACAATGGCCTCAATTCCCTAAGCTTTATCCAACACTGTATTTACCTCATGAGTAAAATCTAATTTTAAATTCACTAAGGTGTTATAGATTTATTGAACATTTTATCGATACAACATTCGATAAATCTATGAAACCTTAGTGAATTCAAAATTAGATTTTACTCAAGAGGTAAATTATAAATATAAAGTGTTTAAAAGCTTAGTGAATTGAGGCCAATGGGTATGTTATACTAGCAACGTGCATGTCATGTACATAATGGGGGCTGAATACATGCACCTCTTTACTTCTGTAAATACTGGTAAAATTGCTGTGCATTGCCTGCACATGGCAAATTGACCATGATTTGTAAAATCAACTCCCATCACTTGAAATTCCCTCTATATAGTAAGAGGCTTGATTTTTGTATATGTTACAGAGTAACAGTATAACCATTCAAATACAGTATGAATGACTGGAACTCGCTGGTTTATAGCCAGCAGTCTGAGTGAGTCAAGCAGCAGCTGATGTCAGTCAAAAGGTTACATATCACTCCTGTTATGAGATCTCTGCACAAAAGGTAAGGACTCTCTGTCAGAGGTTTGTCAAGTCTAGCTAAGGGTATCATACTACCATATTGACCCAGACTTTAAAATCTCATCTTCCTACAGCAGTGATTGGCTGTGATATGAGCCAGTTAAGAACGTTAGCCACTCAAGGCACAGTGGAGAGCACTGTCTAGGGGGATACAGGGAAAATACACTTGTGTCCCTTTATTAAGAGTACCTCAGATAAAAATAACAGAGCCTTTCATGACAGGCTTTGTCTTAATGATGGAGAATTTTAAATTTTCCTTTTTTTTCTTTTTTTTTGGGGGGGGGGGGGGGCGTGTTAGGGCTAAATACTTACCTGTTCTGGTGTCATCCCTTAAGGAAGGTGACCACTCCGCCCTCCTCGAAGATGCTACCCAAGTATTTTTTTGTTTTTTTAAAAAAATTGCCATTGAGGCTCTACTACCACCATCTGTGTTGCTGAGGCCCACCCATATCAGGAGCCCATGCCTAATTTTTGGCTGCCAAAGTGGCCCCCAGCAACGCAGGCGGAGGTTTCCGTTTCCTTCAGAGCTTCAGTCTTCAGAAACATGGCTGCAACTGCTGTCCCGAGGAGGGGGCAAAGCGCCACCTGTGACCTGATGTATTTAAGCCTGAGACCCCCCATATCCTGATCCGTCATCATTAACCACTTGAGGACTGCAGTGTTAAACCCCCCCAAAAGACCAGGCCATTTTTCACTGAATTGGCCACTGCAGCTTTAAGGGCTCGCTGCAGGACAGCACAACTCAACACACAAGTGATCCCCCCCCCCCCTTTTCTCCCACCAACAGAGCTTTCTGTTGGTGGGGAGATGTTTGTTTATTTTTTTACAAATATTTTTAAATAAATTTACTCGGCTGTGAGCGGATCGCTTTCCTGCCTCTGGAGGGGACAGCCGAGTGACACGGCTGTCCCCTGTACAGTGCTGCCTTAGATTGCAGCGCTGTACCGAGTAAACAGACGGCGGTTTCGTATCTAACAGTCTCCTAGCAGCGATCGCCGCTGGGAGACTGATGGTGGAGCGGAGCTCCGTCATTCATGTGGAGATCACACACACATCAGCGCACGATCTCCTGCAAATCCCTCCCACAGGTCTTGCTGCCAATTGGCATTAGGCGGTCCTGGGGCTGCCGCCGCGCTCACGCCCATTGGCATGAGGCGGTCGTTAAAAAGTTAAAAGCAGACTCTGTCAGTTTTACCGGAGGTACTCTTTAATACAGGATACACATAATCACAATAATAAATAGAACAAATTGGCTGTATAATAGATATTATCTTCATCAGTTCATCGATGCACTGTAACAAGGGTATTGTACTGCTTTGTGTTTTTAATCCCCACAATATGTATTATTCAGTTTAACTCCTGCATTGTGCTTACTGAGCTTGGTCTCTTTCTATGAAGAGATCCTTTGTCCCTTTATTATAGTTACTCAAGAGCTATTATCAGTTTAGCCTTGTGCCTTGAGTTCTTTGGGATGTAATCCAATAGGCCTGTCTATCTGATCTCAAATACCCAAGAGTGAAAGTATACACAACTTCATTAGACCCACAGATGTTCTTCTTATAATACAAAAACACTACTATGTTTCACTTGCCTTCCCTATCAAGAGAAAAAATAAATTAAAATCAACCAAAGATTATGGAGAGTAAACAGAACAATCTATTAATGTTTGGCACCATACTGAGGACAAAATTCCCATGTTTAAGTATAACATTATTCATAGCTAGCATATTTCCCCGAAAATGAGATAGTGTCTTATATTAATTTTTGCTCCAAAAGATGTGCTAGGGCTTATTTTCAGGGGATGTCTTATATTTCTATCAGGAAGTGTCTCTCAGCAGAACATTTCCTGTTCCTTTGTACTGTGCTGTTCCTGGATCTGAAGATATGCTACTGTACTGATCAGGTACCTGCCCTGTCATCCCTGTGTACAGCTGATAACCTTGCTGTGTGCTGGGATGACGGGACTGGTGCCCAATCGGCACTGCACCACTGTGTCCCTGGCTGCTTGCTGGCCGCTTCTTCCTCCTCTTTAACTTCTGCTAGGGCTTATTTTCAGGGTAGGGCTTATATTTCATCATGCTCAAAATTCCAGCTAGCGCTTATTTTTAGGGTATGTCTTATTTTCAGGGAAAGAGGGTATACATTAAGAAAGACCAAGATAGCACTACAACTCTAAGCAGTCCACATATAGCTGAATAGAATGATGACTAGTATATAGAGGCGTAGCTAAGGAGCTGTGGGCCCCGATGCAAGTGTTACAATGCCCCCCCCCCCCCCCCCCCCCCCCCCAAGCACTCTATTCATAACAATTGATACTGCACACCAAAACCTGTCTGACAACCACAGTGTCAGAGGAGCAAGAAGGGGATGGGGAACAGTTTGTTAGTGATCACTACCAGGCATGGGCTGAAATTTGGCTTCGGGTGATCCGGATAGTTACTATCCGGATTTCACCCAGTAATAGTAATGCTGTGCGGGCTGGGCGGGGGGGTCAAGCTTACCTATCTGATGTCTTCTTCGCTCGTCCATCGGCGCCTCCCACGATGCGTTCCATGCAGCGTCACATGACTACAAACACTTCCTCCTTCAACCCAGAAGGAGGAAGAGTTTGTAATCACGTGACGGTGGATTGTAACGCATCGTGGGAGGCACAGAGGAACAAGCGAAGAAGACGTCAGATAGGTAAGCTTGACCCACCCGCCCAGCCCGCACAGCATTACTGGGTGAAATTCGGATAGTAACTATCCGGATCACCCGAAGCTGAATTTCAGCCCATGCCTGATCACTACTATTCAAAGTATAGGACCAATAGAGAGCTAATACTCTAGATGAAGGAGGGCCCTTCGGGGCCCCTCTGGCCCAAAGGCCCCGATGCGGTGCCTACCTCTGCACCCCTATTGCTATGCACCTGTTAGTATATTCAGCTATATGCAGACTGCTTAGAGTTGTAGCACTATCTTGGTCTTCCTTCATATATGCCTATTGATTTTAAGACGTGCACCACCATAATTTACACATTTTCTTGTATATATCAGTGCAGTGGTTGTTTGAATATTTTTGTATTTATAGCTAGTTTAGTATTAAAGGGCACTGAGCACCCATGACCCTTTTATTTTACAATGAAACTTCCCATAAGGGAGGTTGGTAACGCAGTATGCCATTGGGGGGCTGGGGGTTAGGGGAAGCGCCATTGCTTACCTATGGGGTGCTGCTTCTGTAGCCCCTCCCCCCACACCCCACATCAGTGCGGAACACATCATCGGCCCCAGCAGCAGCAGTTCAAAGTTTCCATCTGTGGAGCACGCTCCTGGCTGCAATGCATGGCAGGAGATGCATGCCTCAATACATGCCTGGAGCTGTAGTCCGTACCTCTCCCTGGCGGGAGATGTACTCACTACTATGTACTACAGCTCCCAGCATGCATTGTGACATGCATTTCCTGGCATGCACTGCAGCCAGGAGTGTGCTCCACAAGTGGAATCTTTGAACTGCGGCCACTGCGGATAGTGATGGTGCACTCCACACTGACAGGGGGGCTACAGTAGCAGCTCCACATAGGTATGCAATAGTGCTCCCTCTAACCTCTGGTCCCCAATGGAATACTGCATTATGAACTTCCCTTCACTGTAAAGAAAAAAGTGTGATCGGTGCGCAGTGCACTTTAAACACACGCTGACCTGTAGTTTATGATGGATATAACTTCTTAGGCTACACAAAGGACAGGCAGACTAGTCTGTGTGTTACACTGAACTCTGCTCAGGAACCAACGAGCACAGAACCTTTTATTTTATCACTATGGCACAGCAAGAATAGGAACACACATAAAAGTAACACTGCCATCTAGTGGCCATGCAGTATACTAGTCATACAGTAGTTGTTGCATATACAATACATTCCTTGTATGCTAAAACCCCCACTCAACAACTACTATCTATGTCAGTCCCATTTCTGATCTAAGATCCTCAAATCTATTTTTAGAAAGTGGCTTTGTCAAAGCATCAGCAATCTTTTTTTTTCTGATTCACAGTACATAAGTACAATCAATTTTTGACCAACTAGGTCATGAATTTAATGATGTCTGATGTTGATGTACTTGGTTCTTGCACTGATCTTCTCACTTGTTGCAAGCTTAATGCAAGCCTGATTGTCCTCAAATAAGACAGTAGGTTCTGATGTTGCCTCTCCAAGATCCTTGAGTAATTGCTGTAACCACACAACTTCTTGACTGGCATATGCTGCCGAGATTCAGCTTCTGTAGAAAACAGTGCCACTGACGTGTGTTTCTTACTGGATCAAGATATAGGACTGTTTCCCAATTTTAATAAGTAACCACTGGTGGACTTGCGTGTGGGTTGTGGTCACCTGCCCAATCAGAGTCCACATATCCCATGAGGTTTAAGTCACCACTCGCTGACAGTTTCAAACGTAAGCCTTTTGTCTGTTTCAGATATCTCATAACTCTTTTAATTGCATTCCAGTCTCTTTCACGTGGTTTATCAACTCGTCTGCAAAGAAGAGACATGGCAGCTGCAATGTCTGGACGTGTAGTGGTTGCAATGTAGAGAAGTGCCCCCACTGCTTGTCTGTACTGTTCATTAGATGCGAGAAGATCATCTTCTCCTTCTAACTTTGGATAGGCTGTATCCATAGGTGTGCTTGTTCCTTTGGCCTCTGTCATGTTGATTTGCTGAAGAATAGACTCAATTTTTGCACTCTGGTTTAACAGGAAGCTTCCATCTTTCTCACGCTGGATGTCAATTCCAAGATAATATGTCACTTCTCCTAGGTCTTTTGTTTCAAAATGCTTGTTGAGTACTGTTAATTTTCCAATTTCATTGTTGTTTTTGTGAGCAATGATCAGGTCATCAACATAAACTAATATATACATCCATTCAGCATCTATTTGTTTGGCATATAGGCACGGATCAGCCTTGCTTCTTGTAAATCCTTCACTTAATAGAACTTGATTAATTTTTGAGTTCCACGCTCGTGCTGATTGTTTGAGGCCATAAAGAGATTTTTGCAACTTGCAGACAAGGTGCTCTTGTCCCTTTTTCACATATCCTTCTGGCTGACACATGTAATGGTTCAATATCACCATTAAGAAAAGCTGTCTTTATATCGTGATGTTTCACAATCATTTTTTGCATGGCAGCCACTGTCATAAGTGTTCTGAAAGTACTTTGTCTAGCGACTGGCGCAAAAGTAGCATCATAGTCCTCACCGAACTTCTGTGAGTAACCTTTCGCAACCAACCTTGCCTTGTACCAACAGATTTTTCCTTCAGAATTACATTTGGTTTTAAAAACCCATTTACATCCTATGGTATGTTTACCTTGAGGTAGCTCTGAAAGAGTTCATGTCTGTAGATCATTGAGTGATGCAATTTCTTCATCAGCAGCTTTATTCCACATTTGTTTCTCATGCATTGACAGTTCCTGCATCTCCTTCCATGAACCAGGTTCAGTTTGGACGGCTCTTCGGGCTATATAAGATAGTCGTTCAGCTGGAACATCTTTATTGGTTCTGGTTGATCTTCTGATCGAAGGCGTCTCTGGTTCAGTTTCTGATTTCTCTGTAATAATTTCTATTTCTGTGTCATTTTCTTTATTTTCTTGAGTGACAGATGTTGATTCTTCCTCAGTTTGGATAGTTTGAGTCGGCTGTTCAAACTTTAAACACACAGAACTTTCATCAATAATCACACTTCTACTGACTGTTATCTTATTTGTGTCTTGATGTAAAATTCTGTATCCTTTTTGTGATTCACTGTACCCCACAAGTATTCCTTCTTCTGCACACGCATCCCATTTTGTACGTTTTTCTTTTGGAATGTGTGCATAGGCTTTACTTCCCAAAAATTTGATATATCTTGAATCTGGTTTCTTTTTGTTCCACAGTTCATATGGAGTTTTTGTTGTTGCTTTTCCTGGCAAACGATTTTGAAGGTAACATGCCATCATGATAGCTTCTCCCCAGTATGTGGTTGGCATATCAGCATCAAAAAGCATGCTCCTCCCACTCTCACACAGCGTGCGGTTCATTCTCTCTGCAACTCCATTTTGCTCTGGGTTATATGGAACAGTCGTCTGGAACAAGATTCCATGTTTCCTCAGAATGGCCTGCGTTTTACCACTTGTATATTCTGAGCCATTATCTGTTCGTAGTACTTTGAGCATCCTGCCAAATGTATTACTTACTTGAGCGAGATACTCTTCTAATTTCCCTGGCACTTCTTCCTTATTGTGAAGTAGAAATACTGTAGTGTATCTGGAGTAATCATCAATGAAAGTCAGAAAGTACTTTTTCTTTCCTGGAGTTAAAGTTTTCATAGGACCACAAAGATCTGAATGAATCAAGTCCAGAGTCTTCTGAGCTTTGCTGCTGGTCTGCTTGGGAAAAGGTTTCCTTGTCATTTTTCCTTTAATACAGCTGGTGCAGATCACCGTTTGATCACATGGATTGATCTTAATACCACTTGCATAGTTATTCTCACCTATTTTCTTTATTGTATCAGGACTTCTGTGCCCGAGGCGTCTGTGCCACATGTGGATGCAGTCTGAATGCTTATCCTCTTTGGCTGTTTTAACCATTTCACTGCAGTTCAGCCGATATAGTTCATCTGTGATTTTAGCCTTTGCAAGCAAGCAATCCCCTTTTGTGATGACACAACTGTCACCCTGAAATGTGACTACATTGCCTAGGTCAGTGAGCTTCTTTACTGACAAAAGATTGCTGTCAAGATCTGGCACATACAGAACATTTCTCATATGGATCTTTCTAGTGACATGTGGAGAGATAGGACAGTATAGAAAGCCATCTCCTATTCCCATTGAATTTGTGAATTGTCCATTAGCTGTAGTTATCCTTTCTGTTTTGCTTTCATCAAGCTGAGTGAAGAAATGTCTGTCATTTGTCATGTGACTAGTAGCACCTGAGTCCACACACCATGCTTGCACTGAGGTGACACCATTTTTGGATCCAAATGCAAACCCCTTTGTTTCTGTGACATTCTTAGCTTGTTGCAATCCACTCTGTTTTTGCATTCTAGCTTTCCAGATTCTACAATCTGCCTTTAGGTGTCCTGGTTTTTTGCACACAAAGCATTCCCGTTTTTCTAGCTGCACATTACTTTTGTACTTTACCTTTAAAGCAGTCTCAAAACATACACTTGCATGACTCATACTTTCTGCTTTACGCTTGTATTCATCTACAAGTTTGCCTTTTACATATTCCAGTGTTAGTTCATCATCTGGACAGTGCTGTGACAAGTGCCTCATAATTTTCAGGAAGTCCACTTAACAATAATGCTGCCACATGGAAGTCCTTTATAACTTCTCCAATCCCTCTCAGTCTCTCCACCATTTCTAAGGTCTGTCTTATATAGTCCGGCATTTCCTGGTCTTTCTGTAGCTTGGTCTGATAAAGCTTTCTGATTAAATACAGTTTATTGCTGAGATTAACTCTCTCATGCACTTTCTGTAGTCCTTCCCACATTTCTTTAGCAGTCTTACAGTTACATATGTATGATTTGATCATCATCTATGCATAAAGAGATTGTGCTCTGAGCTTTCTGATCTCTGTCTAACCACTCCTCCGTGATCTGTGCAGGTCTAGGTTCATCTATACATTTCCACGTACCTTCTCTTATAAGCAGCATTTTCATCTTGAATTTCCAGGACTGGTAGTTCTGATTTGATAGATTTGCGATGGAGAACTTTGCTGAGGGGATGCTGGCAGCCATTTCTGCTGTTTGTCTTTCTGATGCTGTCTCCAGTACTCAATTGCTGTAGCTTGCTGTATCTGGTTATATCCTGGGCTTCTGCAGCATGTGCTGGATTTCTGTAGCATGACCTGGGCCCATAACCTGATGGATATAACTTCTTAGGCTACACAAAGGACAGGCAGACTAGTCTGTGTGTTACACTGAACTCTGCTCAGGAACCAACGAGCACAGAACCTTTTATTTTATCACTATGACACAGCAAGAACAGGAACACACATAAAAGTAACACTGCCATCTAGTGGCCATGCAGTATACTAGTCATACAGTAGTTGTTGCATATACAATACATTCCTTGTATGCTAACAGTTTACCACCATTACAAAAGTGTGGAAATCTGTAGTATTGCAAGTAGGGATGAGCGTCAGGCTACTTGTGTTGCACATGTTACACTAGTATTATTATAATTGTGCTATGCACACTCCCTGCACATGGCAACTTTGCTGATGTTTAATAAATATGGCCCATGGTATCTTCACCAAATTCAACAAAGTATATTAAGGAGAATAGTGGGAATATGTCCCAAAACATTTTTGAACAGAGATGATAGTTTTGGCGAAAATCAATTTTAAAACATTTCGGTATAATTTTTATTTTTTTAAATACAGTTAAATGACAGATAATGCATCTTTACTTACTAGTATTGCAGCTGTACATAGATCCCGAGCAGAAGCAGTGAATAAACCCTGAGCTAAATAATGCTGAATAGGGATACCTAGCAAATATGCATATTATTTGCTGTCTAAATAAAAAAATAAAAAAAATTAGTGGCCCCAGCCCTCTTGAACCCCTTGTCACCCATGCAGGCTGGTACAGCCATGCCCTGAGCCATGCCAGCCCACATGGTCCATGACACAGGGGCTCTAAAGCAAAGGCTTTAGAGCCTCCCAATCTCCCCCAAAGTCAGTGTTTCCAAATCAGTTGTTAGATAGTAGACTGCATGATCAGCCATTGACAGCAGGGGTGTTGCTAGCCCCAAAGATCAGTGGCACGTGGTGCCCCGGATCTATTCTGGGGGCATGCAGGGGGCTATGGTTCTTCTATGAGGGCTTGCTGGGAGTTGTGGTGCCTCAATGGTAGGTCCATGAGAGCATAAGAGGGGGTCCACTAGAAGGTCAGGGAATGATATGTGGGAACTTACAGATAACCTGGCAGCAGGCCAGCTCGCCCAGCAGAAAGCCAGACCAGTCAGGACAGAAGCCAGATAACTCGGCCTAGTTATGTGATATGCTGCATTTTTGTATTAATGGAGAGGGGGCTTCATCCAACATTTTTCAGGGCAGGCCTACTTAGACTGCTGTTAAGTTCATGTAAATTTGGCTCCACCCATGAACACACCCACCGTATGGTGCGTGGCCACACCCATTTTCTGTCTGGAGTGTCCAAAAGTGCTCCGGATCTCTTGGGATCCTAGGAGCACCCCTGACTGACAGACCACCAATCCAGGCTACACGTCTGTGTAGACCACAGAATACTGCTGTAAGTAGTGAACCCTTGCTGTGATCTTATGGTGCAATTTTTTTCATTCAATCTTACCATTTCTATGTAATATAAGGGAACTGCCTAAATTATCCTTTCAGTATATTCACTTAATTTACCCTCATATTACATAGAAATGGTAAGATTGGATGAAAAAATTGTACCATGTATGGGCACCATTAGAGTGATATATCACATAATTGGAAAGGCATTATTAAAGTCTTGCCCTTGTTAGTGGGCTCTCCCTATAACAAAATTGTGGGCAAAATACCTCAATTTGATGATAACAATAGGTCATAGATCACAGGACAAAGTCTTCATTTTCAGGATCAAAGACGTAGTTGCCAACCGACATAATGAGCATATACAAATCCTGAAAGATATTTACTCTGCTTCCACTAACATCGGGAGGACACCATCAAATATAGTTATTGAAGAATGAGGACTGTGAGCCCCAATATTTCTTGTATGCAGTCACACTGTAAGTAAGTTTATGTTAATAGAAGCTTCCTGCCCACTCAGTCCCTTCTGACTGACTAGCAACTCAGTAGGGCTTGCTTAAAGGAGAGAGATAAAACCTGCATTGTGTAGGTAAAGAAAAGGACATACTCACCGCTCCCCTCGCTCCCTGCCGTCGGGTCCCGCTCGTCAGCCACAGCTCCCTGTACTGGCTGACTCTCCTGACCCTGACCTGGACATACTGCGCCGCACATGCGCAGTATGTCCTGTAATCTTCGCTTCTGGCATCGCATCATGACGCCAGAAGTACAGACACTCCCCCGCCTCCTGCGTGTGCGCTCCAGTGGCTCCACTATAAAGCTAGCATGTAGCTTTATAGTGGAGCCACTGGAGCGCACACGCAGGAGGCGGGGGAGTGTCCATACTTCTGGCGTCATGATGCTACGCCAGAAGCGAAGATTACAGGACATACAGTGCATGTGCGGCGCAGTATGTCCGGGTCAGGGGTCAGGAGAGTCGGCCAGTACCGGGAGCTGTGGCTGACGAGCGGGACCCGATGGCAGGGAGCGAGGGGAGCGGTGAGTATGTCCTTTTCTTTACCTACACAATGCAGGTTTTATCTCTCTGCAGCCTTTTGGCTGCAGTATCCTTTAAGCAAGCAGTGGAATGGTCTTGAAACTTGCATCATGCTTAAAATGGTATTAAACTCTGGCATAATATTCAATAAAAATGTGTTTTCCTACTTTTTATAACCCATACAGTTATCATATTTGCTTTTGTGCACAAGTATTAATATTCATTTAGAAATTACAAGTTTCTAGAGTTTAGTTTATTTGCTCTGAAAGCTGCCATTGCATTTTATTCATAACTGGTGTATTTATATTGTAATTTACCCAGTAATGATTTCTGAGCAGCTGTCTGTGTTCTGGACACATTAGGAGTTTCAGAACTGCCAGGGGATGTTTACATTCCTCTCTTGCTACAAATAAGTAAACACAAGATAATGTTATCACCAGTTCCGATGTGGCTCTCACTGCAGGAGCTTTCTATTAAAAAAAGTAAGTTCTGTGTTTAACTGTATGAATGCTGTTCTGCTTAAAAAAATGTGGTATTATATTATATGCTGTAAATAATCTTTTGCATTTAGAGCAAAAAAGAAATGCTGGGTTTCATAACACTTTAATTTTTACAATATTACCTTATAAATGATTTAGTTATTGTTTCTCCAGACCCCCTCATGATCCAAGATTGGCTTTGTGACATGGACTGGGTCCAGAAAATGGAAGATTTGACTAGAACAATCCAGAGGCGGCAGGAGCAATTCTGGAAAACTTGGTTCAGTTGGTTTGAATTTAAAGAGTACTCTCGGTATCTGTCTCTCATGCCTAACTAAACTGGCAGTCTCTTTCACGCAGGGCTGAAGTTGATGTAATTTATATGGACCATTCCCTTCCTCTGGCGGTTCTAGGGTTAATGACTGATTTCGGGGCAGGCTTCCCGCCCAGCTCGAATCCTCTCTCTATCTTCTTTTTCTTTCTCTCTCCTTTCATGGCTTTACTTATCGCTACCTTCTAGTGCACGGTTATAGTTTTGTTCATATTAAGTAGGTTGACAGTGCTATGTGAGCAATTTTTCTCTGGTTCTGGCTTTGTGACACTAATTTCTTAGGGCCCGTTTCCACTATCGCGAATCCGCATACGGGCAACGCATGTGGATTCGCACAGTCAGTACAAGTGGATGGGACTGTTTCCACTTGTGCGTTTCCCCGCACGTTTTTCTGTGCAGAAAAAATCTGCAGGGTAGGGTCCTCAGAATTCGCCTGCGTGTGGAATTCAGGCGAATCGCACGCAATGTATTTAATAGGGAAATCGCATGCGTTTTCCCCATGCGTTTTTTGCCGCGATTTCGCATGCGATTTCGCATAGGTATTAATGTTAATTTACACAGGCAGTGACATGGTTAAATTCGCATACAGCCTTACCTATGCGAAATCGCATGCGAAATCGCGGCAAAAAACGCATGCGGAATCGCACCCGCATGCGATTTGCCTGCGGTGATTCGCCGGCGATTTCGTAACGCTATAGTGGAAACGGGCCCTTACTGTTTCATTAATTGTATTCCCTAATGTGTGAGATCCCAACTCAGGGAGTCATTTATGCCTTCTGGCTCTTTTCCTGGGAATGGGGTCGCCTATTAACCTTTACTAAAAAGTGATGTAGTCTTGTTTGGCTAGACCGGTCCCCTTTTAGGTGAACTGGACAGCCTTCTAATCCTTCTAGGCATTTTATTATTATCATGGCCTATTTGTTCTTTGACCTAGTCCGCACTGGCTTGAGGCTTAGAATAGCACTTATTCAGTCCGCCAGGAGAAAAGCGCGATATAAATGTTATTTGTCTTGTCTTGTCTTGTCACTGTATCTGGAAGTTGTGTACTGTTTCCAATTATCTCTGTAAATGCTGTTCTACCTTTGTTGTAGTTCTCTTTTGAAAATCAAAGAATCTTTAAAAAAAAATATTTAGTTAATGTTTAACAATTGTAAAATCTTTCCTCGCCCTGATTGAAATTCTGAAATGTATCACAGGTGGCAACACCTTCCCTGCTGGCAGTTGCATTACTGTGGAATGTTTGTTTACTGTGTGTTCTGAAGTCAGAAGAAATAGCACCTGATCCAAAGTGCACTAGGAAAATGAATATTTGACTACATATTGTTATAAGCATGACATGTGACGTTTGTAAATGTATGGCCCCTTTTACACGCATTGCGTCACTTCTACCTAAAGCACCTCATCGCAATGACCATTAAGTCAATGGAACATGACACATCACGATATGGCGGAAGTGCTCCAGCTGACACAGAAGCTGCAGTGCATTACTGCACACGGCACCGGAAGCAATGAAATTGAATGGTAATGTGAACATTTTGTATTTTCTGCGGTGCGGTGTGCATGCGCAGATGCAGATTTTCAAATTACGTACTTCCTGCACAGCAGTATACACATGACTGAATGGTGCGACTTTGTAAAGGCAGGTTGCCTCCAATCTCCCTGTCAATGCAGTCTACAGCATATACTAAAGTGTGTGTATTGGGATTTAGGCGCCTGATAGTAGGCAATCAGAAGGTAGTAGCCAATCAGTTACAGCATTTCTTACATTCAATACTAGTCAATAAGCTATTCGGAGCCAAATGGCTAGTAGCTGGACACTAGGGGGTTAGTGATTTTAGGAAGGAGTCTTGTGCTAGTAGGCACTAGGAGGCACTTCCTGTCTGTGCATGGCATATTCAGGTTGCTGAATATAACCTTTTAGGGCTTGTTCACACTAAGGGCACTTTTGGGATTTTTTAAACGCTGGCGATTTTGAAAATCGCCCTAAAAGCACTTGTGCAATGATGCCCTATGAGGGTGTTCACATCTGAGCAGTGCAATTATGATACGCTCACCAAAGTGCTGCCATTTTCAGGGCAATTTGCCTATAATGGCAGATATAGGGAAATTGCAAAACGCTTGAAAAAGCGCTTTGTGTAGAGATTTCCTAAGCGCTTTTAAGAATAAATACATTGTATTTATTATTTTCTGGGTCAAAGAGTTCAATTCCTGTCAGGAAGTGAAAAAAACAAGTAATTCTGCAAAAGTGCTTAGAAAAGCGCTGTAAAAAAAACTACCGCGCAGGTAGACGCTACAAAAAAAAATCGCCCAAAAAAATTGCAAAACGCTGTCGTCAGTTATTGCGATTTATGATGTGAACAATGCCTTATTTGAAGTGGTTGTGTATTTTTCACAGGCTTCCTAGCCAATGCAAGATCCACCATTGTTCAAAAACTAGATATGAAGGGGTGGTTTCACAAAACCTAACATATGAATTATCCGCTCTTATCTGTATTAACTCAAGATTTACCTCTCAATGGGGCATTTTCAGGAAAGTCCAGTAATACCGGTATGTGTGCTACAGCACACTTCCTTGTTATTTACACCACTGATGTAATGCAGGTGAGGCTAACTCCACAATGCGTTCTACATTACTGGTAGTACTGGTAAGATTGCTATGCGCTGCCTGTGCATGACAATTATTCCGACAATATACAGTACCCCCTTATCTGTTATCTAATCTCATTATCTAATTGCTTCACACATTACCTAGTATTATTCATATCTCATGAATTATCTCTCTTTATAGTTGAGGTAAAAATATAAGTAAAGCAAGATCATTTCTGAGATACGGTAAGTTGTGTGAATCAACTCCAAGGACTGCATTCACACATCCAATTTGGATTTGTCAATGATTGGCCAATTTTCCCATCTCTGTGTAGTATGACATCTTACATATAAAATCTACACATGGGGCCTGATTCACAAAGCGGTGCTAACAGTTAGCACGCTGGTGAAAAGCCCTTTATCATGCCTAAACTCAGTTTAGGCATGATAAGTTTAGGTGTGATAAGTTTAGGCATGATAAGTTGAGGCATGATAAGTTTAGATAAGTTTATATCACGCGCAAAGTCCCGCACGCAAAGCAGCGCCATTAAACTCTATGCAAAGTGCACCGGACTTTGCTAGCGCAAAACTTTTGATCAGCTGTGCACTGCGGTGCTAACCCAGTTAGTGCTTAAACTTATCACGCCTAAAAACTTATCACACCTAGGGCCTGATTCACAAAGCGGTGCTAACAGTTAGCACCCTGGTGAAAAGCCCTTTATCATGCCTAAACTCAGTTTAGGCATGATAAGTTTAGGTGTGATAAGTTTAGGTGTGATAAGTTTAGGCATGATAAGTTTAGGTGTGATAAGTTTAAGCATGATAAGTTTAAGCGCCAACTGCGTTAGCACCGCAGTGCACAGCTGATCAAAAGTTTTACGCTAGCAAAGACTGGTGCACTTTGTATAAAGTTTAATGGCGCTGCTTTGCGTGCGGGACTTTGCAAGCGATCTAAACTTATCTAAACTTAGCATGCCTAAACTTATCACACCTAGGGCCTGATTCACAAAGCGGTGCTAACAGTTAGCACCCTGGTGAAAAGCCCTTTATCATGCCTAAACTCAGTTTAGGCATGATAAGTTTAGGTGTGATAAGTTTAGGTGTGATAAGTTTAGGCATGATAAGTTTAGGTGTGATAAGTTTAGGTGTGATAAGTTTAAGCGCCAACTGCGTTAGCACCGCAGTGCACAGCTGATCAAAAGTTTTACGCTAGCAAAGACTGGTGCACTTCGTATAAAGTTTAATGGTGCTGATTTGCGTGCGGGACTTTGCAAGCGATCTAAACTTATCTAAACTTAGCATGCCTAAACTTATCACACCTAAACTTATCATGCCTAAACTTATCACACCTAAACTGGCTTTTCACCAGAGTGGTGCAATGGTTATCATGCCTAAAGTCTCTAACTGGGTTAGCACCGCTTTGTGAATCGAGCCCCTAAACTTATCACACCTAAACTTATCACGCCTAAACTGGCTTTTCACCAGCATGGTGCAATGGTTATCATGCCTAAAGTCTTTTAGGCATGCTAACTGGGTTAGCACCGCTTTGTGAATCGAGCCCCTAAACTTATCATGCCTAAACTTATCACACCTAAACTTATCACACCTAAACTTATCATGCCTAAACTTATCATGCCTAAACTTATCACACCTGGGGCTCGATTCACAAAGCGGTGATAACCCAGTTATCACGCCTAAAAGACTTTAGGCATGATAACCATTGCACCATGCTGGTGAAAAGCCAGTTTAGGCGTGATAAGTTTAGGTGTGATAAGTTTAGGTGTGATAAGTTTAGGCATGCTAAGTTTAGATAAGTTTAGATCGCTTGCAAAGTCCCGCACGCAAAGCAGCGCCATTAAACTTTATACAAAGTGCACCAGACTTTGCTAGCGTAAAACTTTTGATCAGCTGTGCACTGCGGTGCTAACGCAGTTGGCGCTCAAACTTAGCATGCCTAAACTTATCACACCTAAACTTATCATGCCTAAACTTATCACACCTAAACTTATCACACCTAAACTTATCATGCCTAAACTGAGTTTAGGCATGATAAAGGGCTTTTCACCAGCGTGCTAACTGTTAGCACCGCTTTGTGAATCAGGCCCCTAGGGCCTGATTCACAAAGCGGTGCTAACAGTTAGCACCCTGGTGAAAAGCCCTTTATCATGCCTAAACTCAGTTTAGGCATGATAAGTTTAGGTGTGATAAGTTTAGGTGTGATAAGTTTAGGCATGATAAGTTTAGGTGTGATAAGTTTAGGCATGATAAGTTTAAGCACCAACTGCGTTAGCACCGCAGTGCACAGCTGATCAAAAGTTTTGCGCTGGCAAAGTCTGGTGCACTTCGCATAGAGTTTAATGGCGCTGCTTTGCGTGCGGGACTTTGCATGCGATCTACACTTATCTAAACTTAGCATGCCTAAACTTATCACACCTAAACTTATCACACCTAAACTTATCACGCCTAAACTGGCTTTTCACCAGCATGGTGCAATGGTTATCATGCCTAAAGTCTTTTAGGCATGCTAACTGGGTTAGCACCGCTTTGTGAATCGAGCCCCTAAACTTATCATGCCTAAACAGAGTTTAGGCACGATAAAGGGCTTTTCACTAGCGTGCTAACTGTTAGCACCGCTTTGTGAATCAGGCCCATAGTATTCAAAATCTGTTGGCCCTTGTTCTGCATTGAAGGGGTAAAACTGTTCAACCAAAATGGAATGCCTGTACACACCATGAGGCCTCATTCACACCTAAAAAAGAAAATGCAAGCGTTTTGCGTTTTTGTGCGCTGTTTTTTTCCCCTCCCAGCGCTCCACTGCACGCTGCGTTTTTGTAAAAATCTCTTTTCGAACGCTTTTTCAAAGCGGTTTTCTAATTCACTCCCTGACGCAAGTCAGGAAGTGAACTCTTTGACCCAGAAAATAATAAATACAATGTATTTATGCTTAAAAATGCGAACGCAATTGCTGCACAAAGCGATTTTGTGAGCATTTTGGGTTTTTCCTATACCTTCCATTATAGCAAAAACACCTCAAAAATGGTACAGGCACCACTTTGCTAAGCGGATCGAAAACTAACCACTCAGCTGTGAGCTTTCTCATAGGAAATCATTGCACAAGCATTTTGTGGGCGATTTTAAAAATCCATATTGTTCAAACTGAAGACCAATGGTGTGGCACTTCTACTTTAAAAATTTTGCTAATGGTGGCAAATACACATATACCGCAGCCTGCACTCTCTTCCACCCTTGCTCGACGTGTGCTCCGCTTATAGCATGAGAAGGAAGTTTGATAAATCTTGTACATCAGAGAAAAGAGATGCGTGCATCTTCCGTCAATCACTGTGTGCCTTTATTGCAAGTGTCAAAAAAATTACAATGAGAGTTGACATAAAAGTTTTGTACCTTAAATGTTCATTGTGCAGGTCATCGGTGTGGGAGGTGCTAGTGAGGGACAAAAGGTGGGCCTAGTAGTATGGAACGCAGCGTGTCCAACCGTCCATGTGGACGTGAAACGGCCGTCGCTAGGCCCACCTTTTGTCCCTCACTCCCACCTCCCACACCGATGACCTGCACAATGAACATTTAAGGTACAAAACTTTTATGTCAACTCTCATTGCCACCATGTTATTTTTTTTTTTGACACTTGCAATAAATGCACACGGTGATTGGCGGAAGATGCACACTTCTCTTTTCTCTGATGTACACAATTTTAAAAATTGTCTGCGCTTGAAAAAAGGCGGAAAATGCCCCTAGTGTGAACGGGCCCTTACTGTGACACGGGAAAGTACTACAACATCAACAAAATATTTGTAATGTGCTTTTGCTCCTGCAGAACCCAAAGCGCATAGGCGTGCTTGTCTCAGATCAGTATACAATGATGTGTTTCGGGGGGAAGTTATGTGATTATAAATGCCAAACTACCCAGGTCGCTATTCAGTTGTGGTTTAACAAGCCTCCAGGGTTGGATCTATCTTGATTGGATGTGGCAAGGCTTACCGAAGGGTATGGACAGCATGACAGAAGACTTTGGCTACCTAGGTTTTTAGTTGGACTCTGGGGGTGGCCAAGTTATTAGACCCTGTTAATCTAAGGTTGTGAGAAGTGTGGGTATCCAGGTTGTGGGGCATGTAGAGATTTAAATATTAGCATGACAATTTTGAGGAGGATTCTCCATTTAATGGGAAGCTAGTGGAGTTAGCAAAGGATTGGTGTTTTGTGGCATTGACAAGGTTGACTTGATTATAGCCTTGCAGCAGCATTCTATAATAGCTGCAGGCAGTGAAGGACTTTATTTGTAAGGCTTGCATAAGGGGCATTGCAATAGTCTGGGCATGATGTGATGAATGCATGAACTAGGGTTGGACATTCTAGACTCATTTAACCACTTAAGCCCAACTGGACAAATGTATTGTCCAGTGTTGTTGTGGAGAGTGCACCACCAGTTTGCTACTAAATGAGGCACATGTGGTATCATTTTAACCATGACGAGTTGTAGAATACATTTTGGTGTGTCTAAAAGCTGTGACCCACGTCACATGAAAAATAGGTAGGGACAAACTCAATCAAATATAAAAAGTCATTTTCAGAATTATGATCAAACTTGGGAAAGTTTTAGAAACACTACAAGAGACATATGTGGTATCATTTTAACCGTGATAAGTAGTAGAATAGAGTTTAAAGAGTTTTAGGGTTGAGGCCCATGTCTCCTGTATTTTTTTTAGTCACAAACTGAATCAAAAGAAATTACATTTTTGCATATTCTGTACCAAAATAAAAGACTTGTAAAATGAAAACAAAGTGACAGAATATGAAAGAAACAACATATATTGTTACCTTAGGAACCTGGCTTTTTAAATATGTATGCCATAAGGGTATATTACTATTATTTTTTCAAAATAAGGCCTTGTAATCATTGACAGTGTACAATGAGAAAGCAAAAAACACAAAACAGAAAAAAGACACCTTTATTTCCAAATACAATATTCTCTCCATACATTGTGCTAGGAACATAATCTAAATGTTGCAATAACCAGGATGGACGAGCAAATAAAATTAGTGGGTTTAACTTATAGTCAGCACTGTTTAATTTAAAGCTATAATGGATGTAAATGGAGAAATAGATTGTTTTTTTCATCTTTTTCCCTTATTTTCCCTTTAAAATGCATAGAAAATAAGGTGATTACTAAACAAAATGAACACACATTAAAAGCCAAATTTGTCCTGAAAAAAAAACAATATATAGATCATTTAGTTGTGATAAGGAGTAATAAAGTTATTGGCAAATGAATGGGAGCAGCGCCTATATGTGAAAATTGCTCTCGGGCTGAAGTGGTTAAAGGGTTACTTATTCCTGAAAAAAAAACATAAACATACCTGGGGCTTTTTGTAGCCCTTTGCAGTCATCCTGTGCCCATGATGTCCTTCTGCAACCCTCCAGCAAGCATCAGTGGCCTGCTGAAATCTGGCTGGTCGTGGCCAGTTGGAGGCTACTGCCCATGCATAGCCCCAAGCCGCACGCACTCTGACCGTGCTCCAGTCTTCGCGATTGTTCCGTGCATGCACAGTAGCGATTTTCCTGTACTGCGCATGCACAGAATGCAGCCATGTATGGGGACGCAACGAGGAGGCCAGAGGGACTAAGAAGGATGACATGGGCACAAGATGCCTGCGGGGGGGATGCAAGAAGCCCCAGGTTACTTAAACTGTTTTAACTTTATATTTCCTTTTAGGTATATCCATCCATAATTGGGTAAATCGGGAAGGGGCAAATATTTTTATATGTTTTATATAAAGAAATGTACAGAATATGAAGATATGTACAAATATGTACAGAAATTACGATGCTTAATTTTCAGGATGTGTCAAGTTACATGGCCCAGTGCCGGATAGGGTAACTTAAAGGGACTGTATATAGCATTTATTTGCCTGAATGAAGAATTTAAATTCATGAATATTTACAAGGATAGGACAACATATGTTGTACTGAATCTGATGAATTACCATTATCGCTGTCTGCTGGCTTTACCCCGCTGTCTCAAGTTAATATCTACATAAATAATGTATCTGCAAAGAGAATTATTATTTTTCTTCTTCTGTGTAGAGCAAATGTAACTGAGCATCATAAACAGCAGAGCAGAAAATGTCACTAAACAAATTTACAAGCAATAAATAACAAAGACATTGGGAAAATGTATTTTAATGTGTATTTCAGGCGACTCTTTGTACATACAGTAAGCGGTGTACCTTTGTATTATTATTTTATATTACATTTGTTATAAGGGTATGCACTGTGATTACGGTATATACAGTATGCTATGTAATAAGCCTAAAGCACTCTGTTCATAGGTTTTCAAGAGCTGTATACACAGTCACAGTACTATTATAGAAGACTTACTGTCACCCTTTGATACCTACTAAATGTAGTTAAAGGACCGTTACAACTGTAAAATTTTACAACAATTGTAAAATTTAAAGGGACCCTGACTTCAAAAAATAAATGAAATTGGTACTTACCTGGGGCTTTCTGCAGCCCACTGTAGGTCGGCGTGGTCCTGGCTCCTCTCCCGGTCCCTGCACCGCATACCGCACCGCGGACACCCGGGCCGAGTGTTGGGCTTCCACTTCCTGAACCGGGACGCTCTTCGTCATCACGTCGGCCGCTGCGCGTCATCATGGCGGCCGGCGTGACAGTACTGCGCATGCGCGGTTAAATTGTGCTCATGATGACGCGCAGCGGCCGATGTGATAACGAAGAGCGTTCCGGTTCAGGAAGTGGGAGCCCGACACCCGGCCTGGGTGTCCGTGGTTCGGTATGCGGCGGAGGGACCGGGAGAGGAGCCAGGACCATGCCGGGGGGACCTCCCGACCTACGGTGGGCTGCAGAAAGCCCCAGGTAAGTACCAATTTCGTTTATTTTTTTGAGCTCAGAGTCCCTTTAAAGGACCACTATCATGAAAAATTGTAAAATTAAAAAGTAAATTAAAAGTACATTTCTTCCAGAGCAAAATGTGCTTTAACCACCCTGGCGTTCTGATTAAATCGCCAGGGTGGCTGCGGGAGGGTTTTTTTTAGATAAAAAAAAAACTATTTCATGCAGCCAACTGAAAGTTGGCTGCATGAAAGCCCACTAGAGGGCGCTCCGGAGGCGATCTTCCGATCGCCTCCGGCGGCAAGAGATAACACGGAAGGCCGCAATGAGCGGCCCTCCGTGTTTCGCTTCCCTCGTCGCCATGGCGACGAGCGGAGTGACGTCATTGACGTCAGCCGACGTCTTGACGTCAGCCGCCTCCGATCCAGCCCTTAGCGCTGGCCGGAACTGTTTGTTCCGGCTACGCTGGGCTCAGGCGGCTGGGGGGACCCTCTTTCGCCGCTGCACGCGGCGGATCGCCGCGCTGCAGCGGCGATCAGGCAGCACACGCGGCTGGCAAAGTGCCGGCTGCGTGTGCTGCTTTTTATTTGGTGCAAATCGGCCCAGCAGGGCCTGAGCTGCAGCCTCTGGCGGTGTTGGACGAGCTGAGCTCGTCCAGACCGCTCAGCAGGTTAAATTACTTTTCTCCTATGTTGCCGTCACCAGGCCTGGTCCACCAGGGGCACCTCTAGCCATATTGTCACCCCAGGTGAGAAAAACTATGGTGCCCCCCCTCATGAAAATACTCGTAATGCAGTGTTTCACCCCAAAATATAATTTTAAAGCGGCAGCATTTCACCAGAAAATATGCAATGCGGGCAGCATTTAACCAGAAAATACACATAGGCAGGGCTCCACTTTCATGAGGCACAAAGGGGGACAGAGGCGCAAAGGAGGACAGAAGAAGGCACAGAGGGGCAGCGGGAGGTACAGGGGGAGAGAAGAAGGCACAAAGTGAGGCAGAAGGAGACACAATGGGGGACAGAAAAAAGCACAAAGGGGGGCAGAAGGAGGCACAGGGATAAAGTAGGGTGCACAAAGGGGAACAGAAGGATGCACAAAGTGGGACAATAGAAGGCAGAGGGGGACAGACAGAGCCACAGGGAGACAGAAGAAGGATCAAAGGGGCACAAAAGGAGGCACAGGGGGCAGAGAAAGGCACAGGGGACAGAGGTGGAACATGGGGCTGGAGAGGCACATGGAGACATATGAGGCACAGGAGGACAGAAGGAGGCAGAGTGGGACTGAAGGAAAAACAGGGGGCAGAGGTAGCATAAAGGGGACAAAGAAAGGCACAAGGGGACATAAGGAGGCACTGGAGGACAGAAGGAGGCACAAAGGGGCACAGAAGGAGGCATATAGAGACAGAAGGAGGCACAAGGGGATACAGAAGGACAAACAAAGGAGGCACAAAGAAGAAAAAAAATGCACAAGGCACAGAGGGACACAGTGGCAGCTGCCTGCAACGTCCACTAAGAAGATGCAGCAGAAGCAAGTAATAGAACACCCACAGGGCATGGCTTAGTAAAGGGTGGGGCTTCATTCAGAGTGGGGCTTAATCCAGAAAATTGGCGCCCCAAGGACCAATGGCACACCAGGCAATGGCCTGTACTGCCTATGTCTAAAAGCACCTCTGAGGTCCACCCATGATGCTAAGTGAGGTTACTTCCTCTGGCAGCAAAAGTCTGGGGGCAGCACCAGGAAGTGAAGAGAGTGCCTGGCCAACCTATACTGGGGGCAACTGTACCTGGCTAACCTATACTGGGGGCAAGTGTACCTATCTACCAATACTGGGGGCAACTGTACCTGGCTAACCTATACTGGGGGCAACAGTACCTAGCTACCAATACAGTATTGGGGGCACCTATACCTGGCTACCTGCCTATACTGAGGGTCTTTTTTGGGGGGCTCACCGCAGCTATAACGTGTGGTGCAAATTGTCGGGTGCTGTGCAATCATTCCAAATGGGGGCTGGGGGCTGGCACATCCTCACAAAAAGCAAAAAGTCTACAACTGGCCCAGGTTTTGGACTAGCCCATCTCCTCATAGGGGATTATCAGGGTTTTCTTTATTTTCAAAAGCACTTAGTTAATGGCAGTTGCTGGATTAGTCCAAAACCTGTCAGCTCTGTCAGATTTCAGATTTCTTACTATGAGTGACACCATCATATTAGAAAAGCAATTTATAGCACATTTTACTCTGAAAGAATTGTACTTCTTACTTGTATGTGTTTACATGTATTTTAAATCTTACAATTTTTCATGGTAGAGGTCCTTTAACCACTTAAGCCCGAAGGGTTGAAATTTTTTTACATCCGAGCAACTTTCACCCCCCATTCATTTGCCAATAACTTTATCACTACTCATCACAATTAATTGATCTATATCTTGTTTTTTCCGCCACCAATTAGGCTTTCTGTGGGTGGTATATTTTGCTAAGAGCCACTTTACTGTAAATGCATTTTAACAGGAAGAATAAGAAAAAAATGGAAAAAATTCATTATTTCTCAGTTTTCAGCCATTATAGTTTTAAAATAATACATGCCTCCATAATTAAAACTCACGTATTGTATTTGCCCATATGCCCCGGGTATTTCACCGTTAAAATTATGTCCCTATCACAATGTATGGCGACATGTTATGATCGCTGCTGCAGCAGGTATTGCTGGCAGTAGTAGTGCTGCTGAGGCAGTTCTGATCTCTTTCCATGCAAGCTGCATAGCTTTGTCTGCCTTTCCCTGCTGTCAGCTTGTGACTGATTATCATTCACCTGTGTGGGAATCTGCATGTCTGCTCCCATTGGATGACCTCAGTATAAAGATCTGCTTCCTGCAGGGTTTCCTTGGGCTATCATAGTTTCAGTGTAAGCTAGTCTTGCTGTTGCTCAGCCCCAGACCGTGTTTCTTGTTCTAAAGATACTTTGCTGGTTTTGCATCATATATTGGTTCATTGCCCATATATATGCATACCAGCACGTTTATTATTTTCCTTGTATTCGTGTTACGTTGATACATCAGTGACGCTGATATATACGTACACGAACTGTTTATATCCTGTGTTCAGTTAGTCAGTTCCAGCACGTTTTGGTGGATGCGCGTATCGTGATCACCCGTATTGAGCTAGTTATCCTGTTCCTGGTCTCGTTTGTGGATTGCGTTCATCTCTGCGAAGAGATAGCGAATCCTTCTGAATCCTGTCCTGTTTCCGTTTGTGGATTGCGTTCATCTCTGCGAAGAGATAGCGAATCCTTCTGAGTCCTGTTCCCTGTATTGCTCCAGTTCTAGTCAGTGTTCCTGCTTATGTCATATATCGGTTCATTGCCGATATATACATATGTTAGTCAGACGTTACAAATAGTTTCATTGATAGCTGTAATTGTAATACGCTAGGAAAACATACTTATTGTATATTTATCTGTGTTACGTTCATCTATCTTGATCCTGCTATTTCCTGACTATCCTGTCCTGTCGTTGTGAGGCACGCCATCGCTGCAAACGCATTGGCTGCCTCATTCCAGTCTGTCTTGTTGTGGACGCTTGCTGTCACTAAGTAGTGGCTAGTTAAGCAAGCGTTCATTCTGTCTACCTGTCCTGATCTCCTCAGTTCTGGTTTATGCGCTCAGCGCTACTTTGCGCTGAGACGTTTTCACGAAAGTATTGTTTGTGGCTGTTCGGATCTGCATCGACTCTGTGCGCCACAATCTCCTATTGGAGTCAGTCCTCTCCTCCACTAAACTGGGGATATCCTGATTCCTTGTGCTGGTGTGTGTACCCCTTCACGTCAGCTTATGCATCGCGTGCTGACCGTGGAGAATATACCTCCAAGCGTGATACGACAATATTTTATTTGGAAATAAAGGTGCATTTTTTCCGTTTTGCGTCCATCACTGTTTTTTTTTTTATTATTGTAATTTTTTTTTTTTTTTTATTTAAACTTGTATGTGGGTATTTTTTGGTGTGGGAGGTAAACAGGGTTTTTTCAATATATTTATAGGTTTATTCTTAAAACTTTTTTTTTTTTAGGTGTAATTTGCTATTTGGCCACAAGATGGCCAGAATCAAAAAGTCCTGGGAGCGATCGATCTCGCTCCCAGGCAGAAGAAAGGAGACCAGAGCTCAGAAAAGCCGCAGCGTCTGAAGAGACGCTGTCGGCTTTTCTCCGGGGGGGTCCAATCAGCGAAAGGGATTTATAATCCCTTTCACTGATCGGTGGGCTAGCGGCCAGCAGCGGGGGCACGCACGGGGGGGCCCGCGGGCGCGCGACCCGCGGGAGTGCGCGCAGCCCAACTGGACGAGAAATCTCGTCCAGTTGGGCTTAAGTGGTTAAAGTACCTGTAAATACAAAACATAAGACAACAATTTCTCCCAGTGTAAAATGCACTAAAAATTACTTTCTTTCCTATGTTGCTGTCACTTACAGTAGGTAAGTCGGGCATGTTGGCGAAACTGGAAGTAACTGCTGGTGGGGGACAGGAGGATCCGACCGAGTCTGCGTGGGCACAGGACGGCTTCAGGGGGCTGGTAGAAGCCCTCATTTTTTTAACAGACTTAAGTGGTTAAGCAAGTGCTTTTGAAAATATAAAAAAGACCTGAAAATAACCCCATGATGAGAGAAGAAAGAGATTGAGGAGTAGACTACACGGGACTACACGGGAGGCAAGTATGACGTGTGTATGTTTATTTTGACTTTTATTTTTCAGTTCAGGTTTGCTTTGAAGCTCCCCAAAGCAAGAAATTACCCAGGAGTTTGATATTACCAACTTTTTAGTACTTTTAAGTACTGAAAAATTACTTTTTAGATAAGATATCTGCTTAGAGAAAACTCAAGAGAAATGTTAAAGACACACTGAAGCGAAAAAAAATTATATCATCATGAATTGGTTGTGTAGTAGGGGTAATTACTAGAACATTGGTATTTTCAGTTAGGGCTCTTTCACACCAGAGCCCTCTTTCAGCGTTTTAACGCAAAGTCTGTACTTTACGTTAACCAAGGTGTAATGATCCTCTCAGCTGTCTGCACAGACAGACAGCTGTTTGACCATTCCTTAAGTCTGAGGGCTGCAGGTCTCTGGAAAAGAGACCTGTCTTTGCTTTGCAAGTTTCAGACCTGCTCTGCTGCTGAGGAATTTGCATACATTTGGTATGCAAATGCCTACCTGCCTCCTTTGAAGGCTGGCAGTATAAATACCATGTTCTCCCAGAATCCTTTGCTGGTCAGCTTCATGGTCTGTTACTGATCTACACTCCTAGAGTGTCAGCCTTGCCTGTTTGTTAAAGATTATCTTAGAGTAATTCTTGGGACTGTACTAGGCATTCCCTTTAGTGCAATCAGATTGTATTATCTGTTTTGCCTGTACAGTCTTTGCGTCTCGATTGCCTTGTCGCCAGCGGTGGTCGACAGGGAATCGTTCTGTCTGTCTGGGGGTGCTAACCAGAGCAGCGGTTGCTACTGGTGGCCCCACCTGTCTGTCTGTCTGTCTTGTCTGATACGAACGCTTGCTGTAGGCTCAGTGAGGTAACCGTTTAGCAAGCGTTCGCGTTCTCTATTTCGTGTTTGTCTGTCATTGGTTAGTTAGGGTAGCACGCTTATCACTGGGCGCCTAACGCGCGGTGATCGTGAAGAAACGCGTTCGCTGTTGTGAATGAGTGCGGTGTTCGCGTTTAGCTAGCGTTTGTTATTTTTCTTATCTTCTCATTGTTGTTTGCTGTGCTTTTGCTACTCTCATGCTCTGTCCTTCTCAGTCTGGTGTCTGTTGGCAATCGCCTCTCTCCTGCGATTGCATTCCCGCTTTTGTTTCTGCAGATGTGTGTTCACCGTCGCTGGGTGGCGGCTAGATTGGGGAACACACATTTAGTCTGTCTCTGTGCTCTCTCTCTTAGAGGGCTATCGTGCCCTACTTTGCCTTATCTGTACAATTCCCATCTGGCATCTGTGGCCGTGCAGAGGCTGTGCTCGTCTGCACTCCACAGCTCCATCTGCTGGTGGGAATTGCCCTCTACTGGTGCATTGCACCTAACCTGGTTTCTCCAAATTACACATTTGTGTCAGCGCACGTCTGGTGCGCTGACCACGGAAACGATTCCGCAAACGTTACACAAGGTAAAAGGAAAGTCCATAGACTTTCATTTTACCTTTCACACCCGTCGCTGCGTTTCGATGCGTTGCGGTACGACGCATCCCGGCGCATTTTATCGTTGGGAATCGGCACTTCCCCTTCGGGTAAATTAACTGCTACCGCCGCTACTCAGCATCGCACTGCAGATTCCTGACGACACGCCGCAACGCCTGCAGGAGCCGGTCTCCTGCACGTTTTGAGTGTGTAACCGGCCTTATACAGCCTTTTTTTTATAACATTGCATCATTCTCTATTTGCAGTTTACACATTACTCATCTTTTGACCTGTCCTGAACTGTTCTCTGCAAAAGAAAAACACAATACAACTGAGATAACCTAATCAGAAGTCAGAGCTCTCTGCAACTTTGAAAGTGGTCGAGCTCAATGGCTATTTGCATAGATAACAACTGTAGTTTCTTAACTCTTCCTGTACTGGAAACAAATATTAGACTTATGTCTCTGCTCCTAATGTTTTATTTCTTAGCTTTACTACACAACCAATTCAATTTATTATATCATATTTTTTTTTTCACTTCAGTGTCTCTTCAAGGGCCTGTTTCCACTAGTCGCCGTGTGTCCTGCGAGACGTGCTTCCTTCCTGTGCGAGTGTGCAGCCAAATCCGGGAAACTGTGCCTTGTATGGCTATAGGATTCGCTGCCTCCCGCCCGAAAAAATGCTGCAATGCTGCTCGAATCGTTAAGTCAAGTGATTCGGACGGCGGCAGCATTATCCTCTATGGCAGAGTTTCACCGCGCTATTCGGGCTGATTTTCGCAGAAGTGGAAATGGGCCCTAATAGAATATGAACCATTGTTTGTGCCTCCCGAGTTTCAGCCTTCCTGAACTTGTTCACCGCTGGCGCAATGGTCTTGTGACTGTTACAATATGTCTCATGAAACATGACCATCGTGTTGTGTTATTGAACTAATAGGAAAGGGGCCAGAACTGAGGATGGGTGTACATTGTGCGAAGAGGAACTATCAAATGGGTAAACATGGCCATCATGTTGATACTATGACAATGGTAATGAGGGAGTACTAAAATTAAAAACCATAAAATAAGAGTCAGAACAATAAAACTAGGTTCACACACGACGCGGTTGTGACGCAACGTTAAAATTGCAACGCAAAATTACAATGCCACTAGAAAGTCACAACGCACCATTAACGTCGCATACAGTAGATACAGGGATGCATACAGGCAATGACAAGTATGCTTCCCTGTATCTGTTAATGTGTGTGTTTAGAGGTAACGCAATGCAGCAGTGCATTACCATAACGCAACATTTACAATGCAACGCTAACCTTGCACTGTGAACGTTGCATAACCTTAAAGAGACTCCGTAACAAAAATTGCATCCTGTTTTTTATCATCCTACAAGTTCCAAAAGCTATTCTAATGTGTTCTGGCTTACTGCAGCACTTTCTGCTATCACTATCTCTGTAATAAATCAATGTATCTTTCCCCTGTCAGACTTGTCGGCCTGTGTCTGGAAGGCTGCCAAGTTCTTCAGTGTTGTGGTTCTGCTATGAACTCCCCCTTCCAGGCCCCTCTATGCACACTGCCTGTGTATTATTTAGATTAGAGCAGCTTCTCTCTTCTCTCTTATCTTTTACAAGCTGGATAAATCGTCCTCTGACCTGCTTGGACTTTCACATACTGAAGAATTACAGACAAGGGCAAAGCTGTTTGCAGGAGAAAAACAAGCAGCCTGAAACTTCAGTGCATGAGAACTGCAGGGGGAAAGAAACACACAATGATCTCTTGAGATTCAAAAGGAAGGGTGTATACAGCCTGCTTGTGTATGGATGTATTTTCTATGTGTGGACATACCGTACATCAACCTACTTCCTGTTTTGGTGGCCATTTTGTTTGTTTATAAACAAACTTTTAAAACTGTTTTTAACCACTTTTAATGCGGCGAGGAGCGGCGAAATTGTGACAGAGGGTAATAGGAGATGCCCCCTAACGCACTGGTATGTTTACTTTTGTGCGATTTTAACAATACAGATTCTCTTTAACATTGCAGTGCGGTAAACTGCGTTATATGACTTTATAATGCAGTACGATAACATCCCACTGTGAACCTAGCCTAAGAAGGACACTAATAACAAGCATTATGATGGGTAGGTAATGTAATAAGGGGACTATAATTAGGAGCAATATAATAAGGAGCACTGTAATTGTGGAAGCTATAATAAAAAGCATAATAATGCAGGCCACTATAGTAGGGAGCTCTGTAATGGAGGGTGTGAAATTAATGCACTGTAAAAGCGGTGGATTATGGTATGTAAGTTAAAGAAAGCAGCTGTTACACTTAACCGCTTCAGGACCGGGCTAATTGAAATTTGCACCCTGTTTGGGACCCGTTATACCTGCCAGGGCGTAGATTTGAATTACCGCGCCGTATGCTGCCGCTGCCACTGCCGCTGCCACTGCCGCTTCCTACTGCCGCTGTGCTGCTCTCCTGCTGCTGCAGCCCACTCACCCTGCTGTCGGTATGGCAGCAGAGCTCCATGAGCTGGTCAGGAGCTGATTTCATTGGCTCCTGACCCCGTGATCACTGTGGTAGCCTGTGACTGGCTCACAGTAATCACAGGGTCAGGACACAATGAGACAATGAAAAATGTCAGAAGACAATTAAATCTGCTCCGGCTCATGGAGTTCTGCTGTCATACCAACAGCAGGACAAGTGTGCTGCATTGGTGGGAGAGCAGCGTGAACGGTGGGAGCATGCGGTGTGACGTCGGTGAGACCCGGTTTCTTTACCTACAAGTCTCCGGTCCTTAAGGGGCCAAGATGTCTGGTATGCAAGTGATTAAAAACTAGTGTTTAAACATGCCTACTGCTAAATAAATCCAAGCTTGCCCTTTTATCGTTTATTCAGGGCTTACTGAGATCTGAAAATTATATGAAGTTTTCTCAAGGGTTTAAACGTTGAGAAAGGCTGGGGTACGGTAGATGTAGGCCTACTGCCTTGTCTGTAGGGAGGACGTTTGTGTAGATTTAAAAGAGGCTACATAAAAGTTGAACTATGGGCACCCATTTAATTATTTGATATAATAGTCACATATAAACTGTCTCTCTCTGGTAATCTGGGCTCTGACAGCTTAAAGGACACCTGAAGTGAGAGGGATTTGGAGGCTCACATTTTTAACAATATAATGGAGGCTGACATATTTATTTCCTTTTAAACAATACCAGTTGCCTGGCCATCCTGCTGATCTTCTGCCTCTAAAACTTTTAGCATAGACCCTGAAGAAGGATGCAGATCAGAGGTTTCTGACTGAAGTCCAACTCAATCTAGTCAGACTTCAGTTGCTCCCACGATGAGGGAATGGTTCGAAAAGATAAATGAGATACAAACATTGAGGAAATGGTCATGACTAGTAGAGACCAAGTTGATAAACACTATAATAGCTGGGCAGTCTGGATAGACTACAAGGATTCAGAGGAATATTAAAGACTTACATCAAGTGAGACATAGATCATGTTCAGAAGACCCCAGCTGAGGTCACTGAGCCAGATACTGGGGCTGATTGCCGCTAAACAGAGGACCGTGGGAAGACAGCGAGGGACGCATCCATGCTTATGGGAGCTGGAGTAAGTCCCGGGTAAGTAAAAAAGCTTTGTGAGTGGAGAGCTCTGGTTATCTTTAAGGTAAAAAAGTTTGCTTTTTATATTTTATTGAGAATTAAAATTAATGGCTGTTATGAAAACAAGCAAAATTAGACTATGAGACCGTACAGATAAGGTGCAGAAATCCCCATCAATTAATGATGTACCAAAGAACATACCAACTTCCTAGAACTAAAGATAAGTTATGGACATACGTGATACATTTTGGCTTACTTCATTGCACTTAAAGCAAAACTGAAGATTTGTTAAAAATGAACAATTTCACTTACCTGGGGCTTCTGCCGGCCCCTTGCAGCCGCCGTGTCCAGCGCCGGTCCTCAAGGGTCCTCCGTACACCCGCCGCTGTGCAATTTCGTAAGTCAAAGACAACTGCATGGCCAGGGCTGCGCAGGTGCAGTTGCAGTCGACTTTGAAGTCGGTGGTAACAAAACTGCACCACAGCGGGAGAACATAGGATCCTTGAGGACTGGCGTGGGACAGGACGGCTGCAAGGGGCTGACAGAAGCCCCAGGTAAGTGAAACTGTTTATTTTTAACAAATCTTCTGTTACGCTTTAAGAGTATCAGCTCTAGATAGATGTTATAAAACACCACCTGTGTCATAAGATCTAATTAAAATGTTTATTGATGTCATTATACCTAAAAGAGATGGATGTTGTTTATGTAGAATAAGTGGTGTCATATATACTGTACATTAATCTGCAACAATTAACCCTAATAATCTGATAATTTAAAATGTCACAATATAGAGAATATATAAACCAAAATTAATTAATAATTGTCCCGTGTCAGCAAAAATCCCCTAAAAAGCCACCATCTTTGAACCATTTATTATAAAAGGCCTAGCACATGGGTCCCCAAACCTTTTCAGTCAAGGGCCGGGTAAACATACTTCAGACTGCTGGGGGGCCCGGAGAATACATAAAATGTTGAAAAACATTACATTGAATCTAGGTATTGATTCACCCCAATCATGCCTGGAGCACCAGGAACACCCAGCAGCAACCATTCAGTCATGCAGAACCAGAAGAATGTCTTTGTGCACCAGACAGTGAAGCATACCCAGGTGACAACCTGCTTTCTAATTGGACAGCAGTGCCACCTGATGCAGAATTGGATTGGAAGCTGTTTGCTGGCTTCTACAGTATGTGGATGGGTGGTGCCAGTACTGCTATTCTATATGCGAGCTGCATCTATAAGTTACACATTTTGTGTTTAGGGGCCAGTGAAAAGGCCCCGGGGGGCCGCATTTGGCCCACGGGCCATAGTTTGAGGACCACTGGCCTAGCAGGTTGGCATAGCTTTATCATTGAGCTTGATATCCTATTGAGGCCTAGTTAAAAGACTGACTACTTTCTACAGTGACTGCAGAATACAAGAGGGGTAATATGCATTTTAATTTGGTGACTTTATGAACGTATTACTTCAAAGCTTCAGTATTTTAAGTTTTTATTAGATCATATTTTTATGTTTTTTCTATACATTTCATCAGTAAGCATTGTTATATAAATGCAATTGAAAGCTTTGGGACAACTACCCAGTTTTGTCTATTTAAAGGGACACTTAAGTCAAACAAAAAAAATGAGTTTTACTCACCTGGGGCTTCCAATAGCCCGCTGCAGTTGTCCGGTGCCCTCGCCATCTCCCTCCGATCCTCCTGGCCCCGCCGACAGCCACTTCCTGTTTCGGTGACAGGAGCTGACAGGCTGGGGATGCGAGTGATTTTTTGCGTTCCTGGCCACAATAGCGCCATCTATGCTGCTATAGCATATATCATATACCATATAGCAGCATAGAGGGTGGTAATGTGTCTGGGAATGCGAAGAATCACTCGTGTCCCCAGCCTGTCAGCTCCTGTCACCGAAACAGGAAGTGGCTGCTGGTGGGGCCAGGAGGATCGGAGGGAGACAGCGAGGGCACCGGACAGCTGCAGGGGGCTACTGGAAGCCCTAGGTGAGTAAAACTCATTTTTTTTGTTTGACTTAAGTGTCCCTTTAAGAGATAATTCATCAAGCTCTTAAAACAAGAATAGAACTCTATATACTACTAATAAAGATAAAGCTATATTTTTGTGCATTCATTGAACATCTCCAAAGACAACAATTATCGATGGAGGTTAAAACCTACAGAAGAAGAGTTACTATGCTGAAATGGATTTATTTTGAAAAAGGAACTTGGACAATGTATATCAGATGATGGATAACAACTGAAGAGATGTATATTTCTATACATTTACTTTATCTATTTATATACTGCTCAAAAAAATAAAGGCAACACAGAAATAAGACATCCTAGATCTGAATGAATGAAGTATTCTATTTAAATACTTAGTTCTTTACAGAGTTGAATGTGCTGACAACAAAATCAGACAAAAATTATCAAATGGAAATTGAATTTATCAACCCATGAAGGTCTGGATTTGGAGTCACACTCAAACTTAAAGTGGAAAAAACACTACAGGCTGATCCAACTTTGAGGTAATGTCCTTAAAATAAGACAATATGAGGCTCAGTAGTGTGTATGGCCTCCTTGTGCTTGTGTGAACTCCCTACAATGCCTGGGCATGCAACTGATGAGGTGACGGAAGGTCTCCTGAGGGATCTCCTCCCAAACCTGGATTAAAGCATCTACCAAATCCTGGACAGTCTGCGGTGCAATGTGGCGTTGGTGGATGGAACGAGACATGATATCCCATATATGCTCAATTGTATTCAGGTCAGGGGAATGGGCGGGCCAGTCCATAGCAGCAATGTCTTCGTCTTGCAGGAACTGCTGACTGGCACTCTCCAGCCACATGAGGTCTAGCATTGTCTTGCATTAGGAGTAACCCATGGCCAACCACACCAGCATATGGTCTCACAAGTGGTTTGAGGATCTTATCTCAGTACCTAATGGCAGTCAGGCTACCTCTGGTGAACACATGGAGGGATGTGCAGCCCCCCAAAGAAATGTCACCCTACACCATTACTGATCCACTGCCAAACTGGAGGATGTTGCAGACAGCAGAACATTCTCTACGGGGTCTCCAGACTCTGCAACACTCTCACCTTGCAGCGCTGGGTCCACGGTTCGAATACCAGCCAGGTCAACATCTGCAAGGAGTTTGTATGTTCTCCCCATTTCTGTGTGGGTTTCCTCCGGGCACATCGTTCATGGTGTTGGGCTGTAAGCGCAACACCCACCTTTGGACATCAGGCCCTCATACCACCCTCATGGAGTCTGTTTCTGACCGTTTGAGCAGACATATGCACATTTGTGGCCCACTGGAGGTCATTTTAGAGGGCTTTGGCAGTTCTCCTCCTGTTCCTCCTTGCACAAAGGTGTAGGTAGCGGTCCTGCTGCTGGGTTCTTGCCCTCAAACGGCCTCCTTCATTTCTCCTGATGTACTGGCCAGTCTCCTGGTAGCGCCTCCATGCTCTAGACACTATGCTGACAGACACAGCAAACATTCTTGCCACAGCTCGCATTCATGTGCCATCTGTAACGATTGTGGAACTTTCTCCGTGATCGGCGCACAACGCGTGCGCTGACACGGCGGAAATCCTCCACAAGCGTATATTTGCAGGCACCCAGCAAAAGGTGCTACGCACCTGTAGAGGGAAATTCCTGTCGGCAGATGGCGCTGAGGAGTGCAGAGGAACCAATCCTCTGTACCTCCACAAATGCCAGACAGGAATTGTACAAAGCGCAGAACGCAATCGCAAGAGAGGCGATTGCGAATGAGATTGAGCAAAGGGACAGGTTGTATGTGTGTGCGCCAATCCAGTCGCCACCCCGCGACCGTGCACACACAACAGCAGATATGAAATAGGAACGCGATCGCGAGAGGTGCGATCGCCAGACGTGACACAAGGCAGATCAGAATAGAATACGAGGGTAGCAAAGGCACAGCAAATAATACAATAAGGAGATACGGAAAATAACAAACGCTAGCTAACCGCGAACACCGCACTCATTCGCAACAGTGCACGTGGTTATGCGCGATCTCCACGTGATAAGCACAATAGAGACAAGCACTCCTAACTAACCATTAACAGACAAACATGAAACAGAGGACACGAGCGCTTGCTTAACGGTTACCTCACCGAGCCTCCAGCAAGCGTAGCGGACAAGACAGACACACGAAAACAGGGACAAGCGAGAGATAGGATCCACAGCACTAGCGAAAAGTGGCTAGCGCAATCCAGGTACAGAGTAGCAGAACAGAAGGATCCCCAGCGCTACCGAAAAGTGGCTAGCGCGATCCCAGAAGACAGAACAGAAGGATCCCCAGTGCTAGCGAAAAGTAGCTAGCGCGATCCTAGAAGACAGAACAGAAGGATCCCCAGCGCTAGCGAAAAGTAGCTAGCGCGATCCCAGAAGACAGAACAGAAGGATCCCCAGCGCTAGCGAAAAGTAGCTAGCGCAATCCCAGGAGACAGAACAGAAGAGATAGCTGGTAGCAACCGCTGCACCAGCTATACTCCAAGAACAGAGATCAGAACCATTTCCTGTCGACCACCGTTGGGACAGGACAATGGCAACAGGCAAGACAAGACAGAACAGGCAATACAGATAATACAACCTGACTGGGCTAGAAGGGGAGCCTAAAGCAACCCCCAGGAATTAACTATACTAGATAGCAATGGCTGACACTCCAGCAGTGTCCATCAGGAACAGACCATGGAAGGGAAATGACCAGCAAAGCCTTCTGGGAAACATAAAGCTCTTATAGTGCCAGTCATCAAAGAAGGCAGGTAGGGGATTTGCATAACGAATGTATGCAAATTCCCCAGCAACAGACCAGAACTTGCAATGGGAAGACAGGTCTCTGTTCCAGAGTCCTGCAGCATGCAAACCTAAACAATGGTCAAAAGGCTGCCTGCCTGCGCAGGCAGCTGAGCGGATTCTTACACCATCCCTGATAAGCTGCACTACCTGAGCCACTTGTGTTTGTTGTAGACTCTGTCTCATGCTAGTGCTACCACTAGAGTGAAAGCACCACCAGCATTCAAAAGTGACCAAAACATCAGCCAGAACCATTCCTTTATTGAGGATGTCTTGCTAATTGCCTATAATTTCCACCTGTTGTCTATTCCATTTGCACAACAGCATGTGAAATTGATTGTCAATCAGTGTTGCTTCCTAAGTGGGCAGTTTGATTTCACAGAAGCGTGATTGACTTGGAGTTACATTGTGTTTATTTTAAGTGTTGTCTTTTTTTTGAGCTGTGTATATCAATATATCTTTATAAAATCCAAGTGCTGAGTGTTCCGTAATTTTATCCAGAGGTACCTGTTAACCTGTAAAATATTCTGTTTATAGTAAGACTATGAATCAACTACTTATTGTTAAGCTTGGAGGTGTAATCTCCACAGTCAGCATGCAACACATAAGCTGACGTGAAGGAGGTACACACACCAGCACAAGGAATCAGGATATCCCCAGTTTAGTGGAGGAGAGGACTGACTCCAATAGGAGATTGTGGTGCACAGAGCCGGTGCAGATCCGAACAGCCACAAACAACACTTTCGTAATAACGTCTCAGCGCAAAGTAGCGCTGAGCGCATAAACCAGGACTGAGGAGATCAGGACAGGTAGACAGAATGAACGCTTGCTTAACTAGCCACTACTTAGTGACAGCAAGCGTCCACAATAAAACAGACTGGAATGAGGTAGCCAATGCGTTTGCAGCGATGGCGTGCCTCACCAAGACAGGACTAGAGTTGGGCCGAACGGTTCGCCTGCGAACGGTTCCATGCGATCTTCCGTGGTTCGCGTCCCGCAGGCGAACCTTTGCGGAAGTTCGGTTCGCCCCATAATGCACATGGAGGGTCAACTTTGACCCTCTACATCACAGTCAGCAGGCCCAGTGTAGCCAATTAGGCTACACTATCCCCTGGAGCCCCACCCCCCCCCCCTTATATAAGGCAGGCAGCGGCGGCCATTACGGTCACTCGTGTGCTGCCTGCGTTAGTGAGAGTAGGGCGATCTGCTGCAGACTGTCTCTCAGGGAAAGATTAGTTAGGCTTAACTTGTTCCTGTCTGGCTGCATACCTGTTCTGTGAACCCACCACTGCATACCTGTGCTGTGAACCCACCACTGCATACCTGTGCTGTGAACCCACCACTGCATACCTGTGCTGTGAACCCACCACTGCATACCTGTGCTGTGAACCCACCACTGCATACCTGTGCTGTGAACCCACCACTGCATACCTGTTCAGTGAACCTGCCACTGCATACCTGTTCTGTTCAGTGGACCCGCCACTGTATACCTGTTCATTGAACCCACCACTGCATACCTGTGCTGTGAACCCACCACTGCATACCTGTTCTGTGAACCCACCACTGCATACCTGTTCAGTGAACCCGCCACTGCATACCTGTTCTGTTCAGTGGACCCGCCACTGTATACCTGTTCAGTGAACCCGCCACTGCATACCTGTTGTGTTCAGTGAACCTGCCGCTGCATACCTGTTCTGTGAACCCGCCACTGTATACCTGTTCTGTTTAGTGAACCCGCCACTGCATACCTGTTCTGTTCAGTGGACCCGCCACTGTATACCTGTTCAGTGAACCCGCCACTGCATACCTGTTGTGTTCAGTGAACCTGCCACTGCATACCTGTTCTGTGAACCCGCCACTGTATACCTGTTCTGTTTAGTGAACCCGCCACTGTATACCTGTTCTGTTTAGTGAACCTGCCACTGCATACCTGTTCTGTTCAGTGGACCTGCCACTGTATACCTGTTCAGTGAACCCGCCACTGCATACCTGTTGTGTTCAGTGAACCTGCCACTGCATACCTGTTCTGTGAACCCGCCACTGTATACCTGTTCTGTTTAGTGAACCCGCCACTGTATACCTGTTCTGTTTAGTGAACCCGCCACTGCATACCTGTTCTGTTCAGTGGACCCGCCACTGTATACCTGTTCAGTGAACCCGCCACTGCATACCTGTTCTGTTCAGTGGACCCGCCACTGTATACCTGTTCTGTGAACCCGCCACTGTATACCTGTTCTGTTTAGTGAACCCGCCACTGTATACCTGTTCTGTTTAGTGAACCCGCCACTGTATACCTGTTCTGTTTAGTGAACCCGCCACTGCATACCTGTTCTGTTCAGTGGACCCGCCACTGTATACCTGTTCAGTGAACCCGCCACTGCATACCTGTTCTGTTCAGTGGACCCGCCACTGTATACCTGTTCTGTGAACCCGCCACTGTATACCTGTTCTGTTTAGTGAACCCGCCACTGTATACCTGTTCTGTTTAGTGAACCCGCCACTGTATACCTGTTCTGTTTAGTAAACCCGCCACTGCATACCTGTTCTGTTCAGTGGACCCGCCACTGTATACCTGTTCAGTGAACCCGCCACTGCATACCTGTTCTGTTCAGTGGACCCGCCACTGTATCAATGATTACCTTGGAATTCAGTCCAGCCACCTGGATAAGGCAGCACTAGCCGGTGCACTTTTCACTGCAGGTACACCACTCCTGCTAACCAACAATCTTCAATCATGTAGAAAAAGGCACTCCACAGGCTTCAAACTTCCGTTTGTTTATTGAGCATGGACACATACATGTTACGGGTCACCTGACCCTTCCTCAAGTTACGGGTCACTTGAGGAAGGGTCAGGTGACCCGTAACATGTATGTGTCCATGCTCAATAAACAAACGGAAGTTTGAAGCCTGTGGAGTGCCTTTTTCTACATGATTGAAGACCCGCCACTGTATACCTGTTCTGTGAACCCGCCACTGTATACCTGTTCTGTTTAGTGAACCCGCCACTGTATACCTGTTCTGTTTAGTGAACCCGCCACTGCATACCTGTTCTGTTCAGTGGACCCGCCACTGCATACCTGTTCTGTGAACCCACCACTGCATACCTGTTCTGTGAACCCACCACTGCATACCTGTGCTGTGAACCCACCACTGCATACCTGTGCTGTGAACCCACCACTGCATACCTGTGCTGTGAACCCACCACTGCATACCTGTGCTGTGAACCCACCACTGCATACCTGTGCTGTGAACCCACCACTGCATACCTGTTCAGTGAACCTGCCACTGCATACCTGTTCTGTTCAGTGGACCCGCCACTGTATACCTGTTCATTGAACCCACCACTGCATACCTGTGCTGTGAACCCACCACTGCATACCTGTTCTGTGAACCCACCACTGCATACCTGTTCAGTGAACCCGCCACTGCATACCTGTTCTGTTCAGTGGACCCGCCACTGTATACCTGTTCAGTGAACCCGCCACTGCATACCTGTTGTGTTCAGTGAACCTGCCACTGCATACCTGTTCTGTGAACCCGCCACTGTATACCTGTTCTGTTTAGTGAACCCGCCACTGCATACCTGTTCTGTTCAGTGGACCCACCACTGTATACCTGTTCAGTGAACCCGCCACTGCATACCTGTTCTGTTCAGTGGACCCGCCACTGTATACCTGTTCTGTGAACCCGCCACTGTAGACCTGTTCTGTTTAGTGAACCCGCCACTGTATACCTGTTCTGTTTAGTGAACCCCCCACTGCATACCTGTTCTGTTCAGTGGACCCGCCACTGCATACCTGTTCTGTGAACCCGCCACTGTATACCTGTTCTGTTCAGTGAACCCACCGCATCAGTGCGCATACCTGTGCAGTTAAGTGAACCCACCTACCTACGTGAGTGCACGCAGTGTGATATACCACTCCGTGCATACCCGATATGGACAAAACAGGTAGAGGAAGAGGTAGTGCCAGAACCAGAGGAAGGCCACCCGGCAGGTCTGCGCGAGGTCGTGTAAATGTAATTTCGTGTGGACCTGGCCCACTGTACAGTGCTCGGAAGAAGGCACGTCCCATCACCTCCCAAGATTGTCAGGACGTGGTTGAGTATTTAGCGACACAGAACACCTCATCTTGCTCAGCCACCAGCGCTACTACTAGCACCACTTCCGCTGCATTTGACACTTTGCAAGAATTATTTAGTGGTGAAATCACTGATGCACAGCCATTGTTGTTACAGCCAGATGAATTTTCACCAGCTCATATGTCTGAGTTATGCGGCAACACTATGGATGTAACGTGTCAGGAGGATGAAGGACCTACTGATGGTGCAAGTTTGGATTTGTCTGAGGCAAGCGAAGCTGGGCAGGATGACTACGATGATGACGGTAATAGGGATCCTCTGTATGTTCCCAATAGAGGAGATGAAGAGGGGGACAGTTCAGAGGGGGAGTCAGAGAGTAGTAGGAGGAGAGAAGTTGCTGAAAGAAGCTGGGGCAGCTCTTCGTCAGAAACAGCTGGTGGCAGAGTCCGGCACCATGTATCGCCACCTATGTACAGCCAGCCAACTTGCCCTTCAGCATCAGCTGCTGAGGTCCCCATAGTGCCCACATCCCAGGGTGGCTCAGCGGTGTGGAAATTTTTTAATGTGTGTGCCTCAGATCGGACCAAAGCCATCTGTTCGCTCTGCCAACAAAAATTGAGCCGTGGAAAGGCCAACACTCACGTAGGGACAAGTGCCTTACGAAGGCACCTGGAGAAAAGGCACAAACAGCAATGGGATGGCCACCTGAGCAAAAGCAGCAGCAGCACACAAAAGCAAAGCCACCCTCCTTCTCCTCTTCCTCCTCCATCAGGTGCATTATCTGCTTCTGCCTCTTTCTCCCTTCCACCTTCACAGGCACCCTCCTCCACTCTGCCTCTGCCCTTGAGCGGTTCCTGCTCCTCTGCCCACAGCAGCAGTCAGGTGTCCGTGAAGGAAATGTTTGAGCGGAAGAAGCCAATTTCGGCCAGTCACCCCCTTGCCCGGCGTCTGACAGCTGGCGTGGCGGAACTGTTAGCTCGGCAGCTGTTACCATACCGGCTGGTGGACTCTGAGGCCTTCCGTAAATTTGTGGCCATCGGAACACCGCAGTGGAAGATGCCAGGCCGCACTTATTTTTCGAGAAAGGCCATACCCCAACTGCACCGTGAAGTTGAGAGGCAAGTGGTGTCATCTCTTGCGAAGAGCGTTGGGTCAAGGGTACACCTGACCACGGATGCCTGGTCTGCCAAGCACGGGCAGGGCCGCTACATTACCTACACAGCCCATTGGGTGAACCTGGTGGTGAACGATGGCAAGCAGGGCGCAGCGGACCAAATTGTGACACCTCCACGGCTTGCAGGCAGGCCTCCTGCCACCTCCTCTCCTCCTGCTACATGCTCTTCGCTGTCCTCCTCCTCCTTGGCTGAGTGGCAGTTCTCCTCTCCAGCTACACAGCCCCAGCTCCGCAGGGCCTATGCTGCATGCCAGGTACGACGCTGTCACGCCATCTTAGACATGTCTTGTCTCAAAGCGGAGAGTCACACTGGAGCAGCTCTCCTGGCTGCTCTTAAGAAACAGGTGGATGAGTGGCTGACCCCGCACCACCTGGAGATAGGCAACGTGGTGTGCGACAACGGCAGCAATCTGCTTGCCGCTTTGCATATGGGGAAGCTGACACACATACCCTGCATGGCACATGTCATGAATCTAGTGGTTCAAAGATTTGTGGCAAAGTACCCTGGCTTAGCGAATGTCCTGAAGCAGGCCAGGAAGTTCTGTGGGCATTTGAGGCGGTCTTACACAGCCATGGCACGCTTTGCGGAAATTCAGCGCAAAAACAACATGCCGGTAAGACGCCTCATTTGCGATAGCCCGACTCGCTGGAACTCGACCCTGCTCATGTTCTCCCGCCTGCTAGAACAGAAGAAAGCCGTGACCCACTACCTCTACAACTACAGTAGAATGAAACAGTCTGGGAAGATGGGGATGTTCTGGCCCGACAACTGGACACTGATGGAAAATGCATGCAGGCTCATGCGGCCGTTTGAGGAGGTGACCAACCTGGTGAGCCGCAGTGAGGGCACCATCAGCGACTTAATTCCCTACGCTTACTTCTTGGAGCGTGCTGTGCGTAGAGTGGCGGATGAAGCTGTGAATGAGCGTGACCAGGAACCGTTACGGCAGGAACAGGCATGGGACCAATTTTCATCAGACCCAGCTGTTTCCTCAACACCTGCGGCAGCACAGAGGGGGAAGGAGGAGGAAGAAGAGAAGTCGTGTGCAGAAGACGAGTCAGACTCAGAGGATGATGAGCAAGGTGTTTCTTTGGGGGAGGAGGAGGAGGAGGAGGAGGGGACAGCGGCAGGAGAACAACCTCAGCAGGCATCGCAAGGGGCTTGTGCTGCTCAACCTTCCCGTGGTATTGTTCGCGGCTGGGGGGAGGAGGTTGACTTACCTGACGTCACTGAGGAAGAGCAAGAGGAGATGGAGGGTACTGGATCCGACTTTGTGCAGATGTCGTCTTTTATGCTGTCCTGCCTGTTGAGGGACCCCCGTATAAAAAACCTCAAGGGGAATGAGCTGTACTGGGTGGCCACACTACTAGACCCTCGGTACAGGCACAAAGTGGCGGACCTGTTACCAACTCACCGGAAGGTGGAAAGGATGCAGCACATGCAGAACCAGCTGTCAACTATGCTTTACAATGCCTTTAAGGGTGATGTGACGGCACAACGCCAGCAAGGTACCACTGCCACTAATCCTCCTCCCGTGTCCACGCAGTCAAAGACAGGACGCTCCAGCGATCTCATGGTGATGTCGGACATGCGGACGTTCTTTAGTCCAACGCCTCGCCGTAGCCCTTCCGGATCCACCCTCCACCAACGCCTGGAACGGCAGGTAGCCGACTACCTGGCCTTAAGTGTGGATGTAGACACTGCTGTGAACAGCGATGAGGAACCCTTGAACTACTGGGTGCGCAGGCTTGACCTGTGGCCAGAGCTGTCCCAATTTGCCATCCAACTTCTCTCCTGCCCTGCCGCAAGGACCTTCAGCGCAGCTGGAGGCATTGTCACAGAGAAGAGAAGTCGCCTAAGTCACAAAAGTGATAAGTACCTCACCTTTATCAAAATGAATGAGGCATGGATCCCGGAGGGCTGCTGCCCGCCCCAAGACTAAGTCAGTCCCCGCACACACAGCATCTCTGCCTGCACGCCGTGTGACTGGCTGCCTGGCCTGCCCCAAGAAGACTAAGTCGCTCCCAGTCCCTCCACACAGCATGTCTGCCTGCAGGCCGCTTGACTACCTTCTCCGCCACCACCAACAGGGTCCGGGACTCCAGGCGGATTGCTGAATTTTTTAGGCCGCTGCTAGCAGCGGCCGCTGTAATAATTTTTCTGGTGCGTGTACATGACTGCCTAATTTTTCTGGCTGCACTGCGGGCAGCTGCAACAACAAAAGAAAAGGCATGTACATGCGCCCATTCCTCTTCGTGATCATTACCTTGCCGTGGTGAAGGGGCTTGCGTATCACAATGAAGCAATGACCGGCGCCTAGATGAGTGTCTCGGGGGGCACACCCACGATAATAAGGTTGTTGCCTCATTGTGGTCAGACCAAATTTGATCAGCTGGACAGTCACTGTTCTGTCATTCAGCTACATCAGCCAGGCGACCATATGGGCTGTAAAGCCACCAAAACCTGCACTCTCGCCATGGTGCGCACCAGTCCAGCACGGCTGTCACTACACAAACAGCTGTTTGCGGTGCGTTACACGGTGAGTTTGGTGTGTCAGTGTGATGCAGTACCTTAATTACACTACCTGATTGATGTATACACATGCAAGATGTTTTAAAGCACTTTAGGCCTGTCATTTAGCATTCAATGTGATTTCTGCCCTTAAAACACTGCTTTGCGTCAAATCCAGATTTTTCCCGGGGACTTTTGGCATGTATCCCACTCCGCCATGCCCCCCTCCAGGTGTTAGACCCCTTGAAACATCTTTTCTATCACTTTTGTGGCCAGCATAATTATTTTTTTTTTCAAAGTTCGCACCCCTATTGAAGTCTATTGCGGTTCGCGAACTTTAACGCGAACCGAACCTTCCGCGGAAGTTCGCGAACCAGGTTCGCGAACCTAAAATCGGAGGTTCGGCCCAACTCTAGACAGGACAGGATAGTCAGGAAATAGCAGGATCAAGATAGATGAACGTAACACAGATAAATATACAATAAGTATGATTTCCTAGCGTATTACAATTACAGCTATCAATAAAACTATTTGTAACGTCTGACTAACATATGTATATATCGGCAATGAACCGATATATGACATAAGCAGGAACACTGACTAGCACTGGAGCAATACAGGGAACAGGACTCAGAAGGATTCGCTATCTCTTCGCAGAGATGAACGCAATCCACAAACGGTAACAGGACAGGATTCAGAAGGATTCGTTATCTCCTCGCGGAGATGAACGCAATCCACAAACAGGACCAGGAACAGGATACAAGCTCAGCACGGGTAATCACGATACGCGCAAACTACCAAAACGTGCTGGAAGGCTAACTGAACACAGGAAATAAACAGTTCGTGTACGTATATATCAGCGACACTGATGTATCAACGTAACACGAATACAAGGAAAATAACAAAATGCGCAAGTATGCGTATATATTGGCGATGAACCAATATATGACACAAGACAAGCAGAGTAACAACTTCTAGAACAAGAGCAGAACTAGGAGGACTCGCTGACCCCTTCGCAGGAGTCAGCGCAGTCCACACGGACTAGGAACGAGGTGGGGCACGAGCAGAGTAACAGACAGAATCTGAGACTATGGTAGCCCATGAGGCATTGCAGGAAGCAGTTCTTTATACTGAGGTCATCCAATGGGAGCAGACCTGCAGATTCCCACACAAGTGAATGGTAATTAATCACAGGCTGATAGCAGGGAAAGGCAGACAATGATATGCAGCCTGCAGGAAAGGGATTGCCCCTCCATTGCAGCAGACAATGTTTGTTTACACAAAAGCATATTAAACTGTCATTAACTTCAGAGCGACTGCAGATGGAATCAGCAACTAGTTTAAGTGCAAACCAAACTATGCAAGCAAATGCATGTAATGACATTAGAACAGCTTGGTTTGCAATACCACTGCAGTCAGCAGTAAACGCTGCAGAAGCGATCATAACAGTACCCCCCCCCCCCCTTAAACGCGGCCTCTGGACGCCTATAAAAACTGACATATTTCTCCTGCACCACCCAAACCAAAAAATCAGAAGTGGGAAATCCAGCAAACTGATCTGAATGAAAATTCATGAAGGTCGGATCAGCCCGACAAAACCAAATTCCCGAATCAGTCTCACCAAAACTAGACCAATTGGAACCAGAACCTACCGAACCATGCCCGTCAGCACTACAAGCCTCAGTGTGATACCCATCAGAACCACGACTTCCAGAAAAAAAAACCCAAGAAACTCTCTGAGCGATACCCACCGCCTTCCAGGGACCGTCCAAAAACGCCAAAGCCTTTGCAATGCCCACCGGAACTGTCCTTACCAACACAAAACCCACTGTTGAACCAGTCCAAGGTACCAGCACAAGTTTCCTCAGAGATCTCCCAGAACACTTGGAAGCTCCAAAGAGATCCCCACAGGTCAGAACGCCCCTTAGGCTCACATGGAGAACTATCAAGAACCCCTATGGAACCCAGGGCAACTCCAGAGTCAGGGTCATAAGGACAAACATCAAGATCAGGGCTTTTAGGGACCAGAACCATCTCCGGGCATGCAGGCCAACCGGCAACATCAGAACATGTCTCCTCTAGGGAAGCACGTGAGCACGCTAACACAGACACACTTGGGCACTCTGGCATACGAAGCACATCTGGGCACACCGGCACAAGAGAAACCTCTGGGCATGTCAAGGAACTGCGAACCTCAAAGTCAGTCAAGACAGGACCGAAACCAGAACTGGGCAAAAAAAATTCATCATGACTAGACTTCACAGTTACTGGATTCTCACTAAAAACTGCAGGATCAGACTTAGATGTCGCTGATTCCAGCAAGGTTATTAACAAATCATGTTCAGGGGCATTTACAAGACAGGGCAAATCTTCTGATGTATGCACTGAACTAGACAGGGTTCCCATAGCTTCTTCTGGACTAGACAGAGACTCATCAAATACACTGGATTGGAGCTCATGAAGGGCTGCAAAACAAGTCAGCATTGCAGCAATCCCCACTGAACTAGGCAAAACTGAGAAACTCACTGGACAGGAAGGGGACTCTGGAACTACTGCCACACCGGCCAGAAAACCAGAATTTTCCAGGATACAGGGCTGAGTTTCAGAAACACTCATTAACCCGGACTGAAATTCTGAGATTTCTATTATTTTTTCCAGCGAGTCAGAATTATCCCTGTTACAGGGCAATACTTCTGAAACATTCAGAGGACAGGGCTGAAGTTCCCTGACTACTGTGAGATCAGAGAGGGACTCAACATCTTTAGCTAAATCAGACTGTGTACAGGGCAAGGTATCAAAAACGCTTGCTGACAAAGACAATGTTTCAATAGCTTCTGCTTCACTGGGCAGAGATTCATCAAGTTTTATTAGAGCAGACTGTAATTCCAAAACAGCTGCTAAACAAGTGAATACTACTGCAACACCCACTGAAGTAAGCAGTGCCTCAGACTCCTCTACTAGAGGATCTGAAGTATCCAAAGTACTGGGTGAAGCATAAGACTCTGCGACCACAGCTTCACTGGACAGGATCACTGAACAGGCCATATCGCAGGGCAAAACCATGGAAGCACCTGCTGGACAGCATAATGATTCTGTGACCTGAGCTTCATTGGGAAGATCTACTGCACAATTCATGGTACAGGGCAAATTTACTGGAACATTTTCTGAACAAGGTAATAATTCTACGATTTCAGGTTCACATAGCAGATGCTCTGAGCTATTCATGAAACTAGAGCGAGGTGTAGAGACAGGAAGATCAAGACACAAAGTTTGTGCATCTGAAGCACTATTCAATTGTAAAATTGGGAAATTCAGGTACTGGGGTTCTGAGGTTTCTAGACAGGATTGCTGGGACTCAGAAACGAATGTAGTGCATCTATTGGCATCTGCTGGATCAGACAGGAGTTGAACTTTATTAACACAGGTAATTTCTGCAGAAGTGTTTGCAGAGACAGGCAAGATTTTTCTGGTGTCTGTTTCACTGAACAAAGACTCATGAGTACTGGCTAGGCTGGACTCAGAAGTCAACAGGACCTCTGGATTCTCTGCTGAGAAATTTGTGCAGGGCAAAGTTAAGAATGTATCAGTGGCTTCTGTTTTACTGTGAAGTAACACTGAGTTATCCATGGTACAGGGTGGAGTTACAGGAACATTCACAAGACATGGCAGGGACTCAGTAACTGGAGAAGTGGGACAGTCTCCAATTGACAGTGTGTCTTCCCTGGTATCAACTGATTGAATCGCATAAAAATCGTCCAAAATCATTTTCCACACATCGATCAATGGAGCCACAAAGTCATACCCACACACACCAGTTTTTATTAGGTTATAGGCAGACTTAATGCATGCATTCAATACTAATTCACTTTTTGCACTGTAAAACTGACAAAATGAACTTGCATCTTTCTTCCATTCATAGACCAGGGCTTCCATCTCTCCTTTCTCAAATGGAGAATCCCATGCATATTTAACAGCTGAGCATTCAAGCTGATCATAGTTTGCAAATGTGTTAGTGGCAGAAACATACATTGGGTTATTTAGCAGGTGATTGGCCGATTTCTTATTCCTAAGGATCTCCAATACCTGTAGCAAGTGTTGAACTGTAGTGTATGCAAATTTCCCTTGCTGCACGAATAAATTGATCTGTTCAATACTCTGTAATATATCTTCATAATCATATTCAGATAATTCATTTAAACAAGAACTTTTATTTTCCCTGGCTAGCAATGAAAGTTCATTAGTAGTTTCATAGGTCCATTTGACTCCCCTGAATGGTGACTGAATTTCATTATCGGCTAATGGCGGAGTCTCATTACAGATCTGATGCGCAGTCGCTAAGGTCAACGACTCCGCTGATTGTAACGCTTTTCTTTTGGAGCGTTTACGTTTGGCTTTAGACCCTGCTGCCTTAGGTGATTTATTCAAAGCAGAAGAAAAGTTATCAGAACAATTATCTGCTTGCTGATTATTTTTGTAGGCAGTAGAAGGAGCAGCTGATTGACAAGCTGCCAGGAGCTCATCAAAAGGGCTAGGCAAATCGGTTTTGCGCAGCCAGTTATGGATCACAAACGCTAGAAATTCCAGTGGTCTCTCTTTTAAATTGGTATGATCCAAGACATCGTACGCCCACTGGAACAAATGTCCCTTAAAGCGAACCTTAAGTCACCTAAAAAAAATGAGATGAACTCACCTGGGGCTTCCCTCAGCCCCCAGCAGATGATCGGTGCCCTCGCAGCTCCGCTCCGATGTCCCAGGACCCGCCGGCGACGACTTCCGGTTTCGCCGTCACCGGCCGACAGGCATGGGAACGCGAGTGATTGTTCGCGTTCCCAGCCTGTATATCGCCCCCTATGCTGCTATTGCGGCCAGGAGGCCGTCTGCTGGGGGCTGAGGGAAGCCCCAGGTGAGTTCATCTCATTTTTTTAGGTGACTTAAGGTTCGCTTTAAACAAAACATAAATTAGCTGGGGGGCCCATGTTGAAACAGGAGTAGCCTGGAGCTCAGGATTGGCCAGGAACCTGGTACATTCAGAAAAAAACTCATATTCTGTTTCAGAATAAAGTTTCTCAAATTTCTTAAAGGAACAGGAACCATAACAAACAGTGTCATTTTTGCTGGAAACCCCCCCCCCCCCCCCACAATGGGGATTGGTAAGGGGGCTACCATAATGTTAAGCTTGGAGGTGTAATCTCCACAGTCAGCATGCAACACATAAGCTGACGTGAAGGAGGTACACACACCAGCACAAGGAATCAGGATATCCCCAGTTTAGTGGAGGAGAGGACTGACTCCAATAGGAGATTGTGGTGCACAGAGCCGGTGCAGATCCGAACAGCCACAAACAACACTTTCGTAATAACGTCTCAGCGCAAAGTAGCGCTGAGCGCATAAACCAGGACTGAGGAGATCAGGACAGGTAGACAGAATGAACGCTTGCTTAACTAGCCACTACTTAGTGACAGCAAGCGTCCACAATAAAACAGACTGGAATGAGGTAGCCAATGCGTTTGCAGCGATGGCGTGCCTCACCAAGACAGGACAGGATAGTCAGGAAATAGCAGGATCAAGATAGATGAACGTAACACAGATAAATATACAATAAGTATGATTTCCTAGCGTATTACAATTACAGCTATCAATAAAACTATTTGTAACGTCTGACTAACATATGTATATATCGGCAATGAACCGATATATGACATAAGCAGGAACACTGACTAGCACTGGAGCAATACAGGGAACAGGATTCAGAAGGATTCGTTATCTCCTCGCGGAGATGAACGCAATCCACAAACAGGACCAGGAACAGGATACTAGCTCAGCACGGGTAATCACGATACGCACAAACTACCAAAACGTGCTGGAAGGCTGACTAACTGAACACAGGAAATAAACAGTTCGTGTACGTATATATCAGCGACACTGATGTATCAACGTAACACGAATACAAGGAAAATAACAAAATGCGCAAGTATGCGTATATATTGGCGATGAACCAATATATGACACAAGACAAGCAGAGTAACAACTTCTAGAACAAGAGCAGAACTAGGAGGACTCGCTGACCCCTTCGCAGGAGTCAGCGCAGTCCACACAGACTAGGAACGAGGTGGGGCACGAGCAGAGTAACAGACAGAATCTGAGACTATGGTAGCCCATGAGGCATTGCAGGAAGCAGTTCTTTATACTGAGGTCATCCAATGGGAGCAGACCTGCAGATTCCCACACAAGTGAATGGTAATTAATCACAGGCTGATAGCAGGAAAAGGCAGACAATGATATGCAGCCTGCAGGAAAGGGATTGCCCCTCCATTGCAGCAGACAATGTTTGTTTACACAAAAGCATATTAAACTGTCATTAACTTCAGAGCGACTGCAGATGGAATCAGCAACTAGTTTAAGTGCAAACCAAACTATGCAAGCAAATGCATGTAATGACATTAGAACTGCTTGGTTTGCAATACCACTGCAGTCAGCAGTAAACGCTGCAGAAGCGATCATAACACTTATTATTTGTACTATGCTGACTTATAGGCAAGTTCCTTTATGTAGTCAATAATAATTTAAGGCAGATATGGATAAGATATTTGACACTACATTCCTGATAATATCTATAGGCATCGCCTGGCCCCCAAAATAACAGGTGGTGCCACTATACATCTATTTGCATCTAAAACTTGCCACCTCTGCCACCATTAGAAGACTCACCATCTGCAGCCCAGCCCAGTGGCCTGCCAGCACAGATGCCAGCCCAGCAGAAAAGCCAGGCCATCCAGCCAAGCATAGAAGCCAGGCCAGCCAGCCCAGCACAGAAGCCAGGCAAGCCAGCCCAGCACAGAAGCAAGCCAGCAGAGATGACAAGTCAGCCGGCACAGCACAGAAGCAAGGTCAGCCTCTCAGAGCAGCTAGTCCAGCCAGCACAGAAGTCTAGCCAGCCCATCACAGAGACCAGGCAAGGCAGCAGCACCAAAGCCAGAACAGCCAGGCCTGTAAACCAGCCAGGCCAAGCCAGCACAGAAGCCAGCCAGCACAGAAGCTAAGCCAGGCAGCCCAACACAGAAGCGTGGACAGCCAGCCCAGCACAAAGGCCAGGCAAGGCCGCAGCACAGAAGCCAGGCTAGCCAGCCCCTTAAAGCAGACAGGACAGTCCAGCACAGAAGTCAGCAAGCACAGAAGCCAGTAAATATATATCATTTTCTTACAAGGGAGCACTAAACACCAATGATTAGGGGACATCGGGCCAGCTTTATCAAAGCATTACAGACAGTTGTTCCTTCTTAAACAGTTCTAACCAGCAGGTGGACTGTTCTGCATGATAATAAGAAACTTCTTAAATCCTAGGTAATAGCAGCAGTTTAGCATGAATTTCTAGAGCTGCACTATGTGTAAAATCATCCCTAAACTGATGCAGATTAAGGAGTGCTTAATAGCAGTACTACAGATAGTGCAGCAATGCAGGCTAGGCATGATTTGTAAAGGGATCCCCCCTCCTGCTGAATTCCTCCTCAGAGCCTGCCAGTATCAATACAGCAGATGTGTTGGTTACCTCAGCAACAGCAATTCCCTTCACACACTGCACAGTCTGAGATACCTTTCTAACTCCTCCTATTTTACAACAGTTTCAGAAGGAAACTGCACTATTTAGTGTTTTCTTAAAGTGGACCCAAACTAAAAATACAAGATTTCAGAAATAAAATCTATTTTCTAAATTATAATAATAAATAGCAGTCTTTTTTCAGCTGCATGATGACAAATATAAAATATTTTACATTTATTGGAGAAACCCCTCCCTTCCTTTCATATTGCCGGGAAATAATCCGGCAAACTGGTGGAGTAGATGGTGTCCAGCAAAGGAGGAATTGATAATGGTTGCCTCCTATATAACCCTAGTTATGCAAAGAGGAGGGCGAAAAGCATGCACTGAAATGCTCATAGGCTTGAAGGAGTGTTTATTTATATTTGTGTGTCAGAGTGGTGCAACTAAATATTTTGATTTAAAAAAAAAATGTTTGGTTTGGGTCCGCTTTAAGATGTCTGAGACAGTTCTGCACAGATTTCTAAAAACCTACCAACATTTTGTCTCAGACACTTTTGAAATTGTCCCCCATCGAGTTTAATGATGTGTGGAGAATTTTTAACCCTTAAAATTGTCCTTAAAATAAGACAATATGAGGCTCAGTAGTGTGTATGGCCTCCTTGTGCTTGTGTGACCTCCCTACAATGCCTGGGCATGCAACTGATGAGGTGACAGAAGGTCTCCTGAGGGATCTCCTCCCAAACCTGGATTAAAGCATCTACCAAATCCTGGACAGTCTGTGGTGCAATGTGGCGTTGGTGGATAGAACGAGACATGATATCCCATATATGCTCAATTGTATTCAGGTCAGGGGAATGGGCGGGCCAGTCCATAGCAGCAATGTCTTCGTCTTGCAGGAACTGCTGACTGACACTCTCCAGCCACATGAGGTCTAGCATTGTCTTGCATTAGGAGGAACCACACCAGCATATGGTCTCACAAGTGGTTTGAGGATCTTATCTCAGTACCTAATGGCAGTCAGGCTACCTCTGGTGAACACATGGAGGGATGTGCAGCCCCCCAAAGAAATGTCACCCTACACCATTACTGATCCACTGCCAAACTGGAGGATGTTGCAGACAGCAGAACATTCTCTACGGGGTCTCCAGACTCTGCAACACTCTCACCTTGCAGCGCTGGGTCCACGGTTCGAATCCCAGCCAGGTCAACACCTGCAAGGAGTTTGTATGTTCTCCCCATTTCTGTGTGGGTTTCCTCCGGGCACATCGTTCATGGTGTTGGTTGGGCTGTAAGCGCAACACCCACCTTTGGACATCAGGCCCTCATACCACCCTCATGGAGTCTGTTTCTGACCGTTTGAGCAGACATATGCACATTTGTGGCCCACTGGAGGTCATTTTAGAGGGCTTTGGCAGTTCTCCTCCTGTTCCTCCTTGCACAAAGGTGTAGGTAGCGGTCCTGCTGCTGGGTTCTTGCCCTCCAACGGCCTCCTTCATTTCTCCTGATGTACTGGCCAGTCTCCTGGTAGCGCCTCCATGCTCTAGACACTATGCTGACAGACACAGCAAACATTCTTGCCACAGCTCGCATTCATGTGCCATCCCTGATAAGCTGCACTACCTGAGCCACTTGTGTTTGTTGTAGACTCTGTCTCATGCTAGTGCTACCACTAGAGTGAAAGCACCACCAGCATTCAAAAGTGACCAAAACATCAGCCAGAACCATTCCTTTATTGAGGATGTCTTGCTAATTGCCTATAATTTCCACCTGTTGTCTATTCCATTTGCACAACAGCATGTGAAATCGATTGTCAATCAGTGTTGCTTCCTAAGTGGGCAGTTTGATTTCACAGAAGCGTGATTGACTTGGAGTTACATTGTGTTTATTTTAAGTTTTTTTTTTTTTTTGAGCTGTGTATATCAATATATCTTTATAAAATCCAAGTGCTGAGTGTTCCGTATTTTTATCCAGAGGTACCTGTTAACCTGTAAAATATTCTGTTTATAGCAGTGGCGGACATACGGCCGTGCAGGCCGTGCCGCCGCACGAGGGCCCCTGAAGTTCCGTTTTCTTCAGGGGCCCATTAAGTATTTTTTTTTTATATATTTTTTTTTTATTATTATTTTATTCCCCTGGGGGGCCCCCCGACTCCTATCCTCCCTCCCTCCCTCACCTCGGGGGGCCCCCCTCCCGATATGCGCGGCGGGAGAGCGAGCGAGCGAGCGGCAAATGCAGGAAGTCTTCAGGGCTCTCCAGGCATCCGCTAGAGGCCCAGCCGCTTAGTCTCCAATATGTCTCCAGTTGGAGACATATTGGAGACTAGCGGCTGGGCCTCTAGCGGATGCCTGGAGAGCCCTGAAGACTTCCTGCATTTGCCGCTCGCTCTCCCGCCGCGCATATCGGGAGGGGGCCCCCCGAGGTGAGGAAGGGAGGGAGGGAGGGAGGATAGGAGTCGGGCCCCCCACCCGGATAGCTACCCACCCGGCTACCTAACCACCTACCCACCCGGCTACCTACCTACCCACCCACCAGGCTTCCTACCTACCCACCCGACTACCTAACCACCCACCAGGCTTCCTACCTACCTACCCACCCAGCTACCTACCCACCCACCAGGCTTCCTACCTAACCACCCACCCAACTACCTAACCACCCACCCGGCTACCTACCCACCCACCAGGCTTCCTACCCACCCACCAGGCTTTCTACCTAACCACCCACCCAACTACCTAACCACCCACCCGGCTACCTACCCACCTACCCACCCGGCTACCTACCCACCCGGCTACCTACCTACCTACCCACCCGGCTACCTACCTAACCACCCACCCGGCTACCTACCTAACCACCCACCTGGCTACCTACCTAACCACCCACCCGGCTACCTACCGGGCTAGTTACCAACCCACCCACCAGGCTACCTACCCACCCACCCGACTACCCACCCACCCACCAGGCTACCTACCTACCTACCCACCCGGCTACCTACCTAACCACCCACCCGGCTACCTACCTAACCACCCACCCGGCTACCTACCGGGGTGGTTACCAACCCACCCACCAGGCTACCTACCCACCCAATAGGCTACCTACCTACCCACCCACCAGGCTACCTACCCACCCACCAGGCTTCCTACCTACCCACCCGGCTACCTACCTACCCACCCGGCTACCTACCCACCCACCAGGCTTCCTACCTACCCACCCGGCTACCTACCTACCCACCCACCCGGCTACCCACCCACCAGGCTTCCTACCTACCTACCCACCCGGCTACCTACCTAACCACCCACCCGGCTACCTACCGGGCTAGTTACCAACCCACCCACCAGGCTACCTACCCACCCACCCGGCTACCCACGCACCCACCAGGCTACCTACCTACCCACCCGGCTACCTACCTAACCACCCACCCGGCTACCTACCTAATCACCCACCCGGCTACCTACCTAACCACCCACCCGGCTACCTACCAGGCTAGTTACCAACCCACCCACCAGGCTACCTACCTACCCACCCACCAGGCTACCTACCTAACCACCCACCCGGCTACCTACCTACCTACCGGGCTAGTTACCCACCCACCCACCAGGCTACCTACCCACCCACCCACCAGGCTACCTACCCACCAGGCTACCTACCCACCCACCCACCAGGCTACCAACCCACCTGTAATGATCGCTGCTGCAGCAGCTATTACTGGAAGTAGTAGTGCTGCAGCTCAGGCAGTTCTGATCTATTTCCATGCAAGTTGCATAGCTTTGTCTGTCTTTCCTGATATCTCCATGTCGTCATACTTCCTGGGTTAGCTCCTCCCCCTTAACCCCTATAGGACCCATACAAAACTATAAATAAGGTCATGACCCCTAGAGCCTCATTCTCTTTTTTGTCCTCAAACACTATAGGATCCAGGGTTAAAGTAAGAGATATATTGTATGTGTATTGATGTTTTTATTTCCAGGAAAAAGCTCATTGAGCACCTTGCCCTCGCTTAAAGTCAGGTTTTTCTAATCAAATCTTTTCCTGACTATATGGGATTTTTCCTTCTAAGCTACTAAATGTGCTGCCATAAGGAGATCCTGGGATCATTGGGGCATTTCAGAGGCTAAATGCTTCTACGGATTCACTGTGTACCCTTTGGGTAAATGTGTTGGTATATGTATCTTCCCTCCGTAGTGTGGAGTGGCTGTTAGGTGGCTGTTATGTGGCGTTTGTAGGCAGTCTACCTGGCTGCAGTGTTGGCTGGTTACTTCTATCTCGGCAGCTCTCTCTGTAGTCACAGCACGGGCTGGCGTCCGGAAACGGCTTCTGCGCATGCGCGCGCATGCGCAGTCAGGTCCTGGGCTCGTTAGAGAGGCGGCGGCCATCTTTGTTAAGGGCAGCGTGCCCTCAAACCGCGGAGACGCCAGATATACGCGGCAGGAGGCGGCGTATTTAAGACAGACAGAGTCAAATGAACTCTGGCTGCAGAGGAATCCGATGCTGCTGCTGCTTGCCTCGGCGCTGGGTTTCTGAATACTGGCTGACAATTCAATCTTATTATTCTCGGACTTCGCAAGTAAGCTGTCATTTTTTTTTATCATCAGTATCTTTTGGTTTCTTTCAACAGCCAAGTTGTGTCAGAAGTTTATATATATCTATGGGGCATAAATGTATTGGTCTATTTATAGATATATAATATGCATATATATATATACATATGTATAGGTGTATAGATTTAGGTCTAGTTGATTCATTAGGGTCTTTGTCTTGTTTGTATTTTCACAGTGAATCCTGCCACTGACAATGATCCGCCTGGTCCATCAGGGTAAGGTTTTCTTAAAGGGACCTTTTTAAAAAAAAAAAAAAAAAAAAGAAACACTAATATTTAAAAGAGATTAATGGCAATTAAATTATTGCTCTTTCTCTTATAGTGCATTGGATGAGACAAGAGGACGGTCGAAGTCTAACAGACTACCCTCCAAGTCCAAGTCCAGGTCCAGGTCCAGTTCCAGATCAAAGAAACATAAGTCCAAGAAAAATAAGAGTAAATCGTCTCGCTCAAGATCAAGATCTAGATCAAGGAGACGTTCGTCTAGATCTTCACATCATAGACGACATTATCGTTATTCCAGGAGTAGATCTCCTATATACAGACAGTTGCCAGACAAAGGTCAATGTTGGGCATGTCCCAGACAGGCCATGAAAGATAAATCTGTATGCGAATCTTGCTTCAGTCAATTGGCTAAAACGCAAGAGGAAAAAACTGAAGATTTATCAGAAATTATTAGAAAGGTTGTCAGGGAGGAAGTGTCTGTTCAGGGTTCTGCTGCTTCTCTGCCAGATGATCAGGAACTGGAAGATACAGAGGATACGGAAGAAGGAGAGGCCGCTTGTCTATTTGACTTCAAACTTACAAATCCCTTTATAACAGCTGTCAAAGAAGCTCTTGAATGGACAGATACTCCGGTAGAGCAGGAGCAGAATAAACAATATTATTCCCATCTAACCAAGAAAACTAATACGTTTCCAATCATTAAGGAAATTAAAGAGTTAATCACAGAGGAATGGAAAAAAATAGAAAATAAACATCCTCAGCATAATCGTTTTACTAAGTTATACCCTCTCAAGGAAGAGGAACTTCCTTTTCTGTATAATCCTCCAACAGTTGATGCATCACTATCCAGACTGGTGAAACATGTGACCTTACCCAAGGAAGATGCAGCTATATTCAAAGATCCTCTGGAAAGAAGAGTCGACAATGACCTTAAAAAATCATATCTCTTATCAGGATCAACGTGTAGGCCTGCAATTGCTCTTACATCTGTGGCCAAGGCCATAAAAGTTTGGACAAACAACATAGAGCAAGCCATAGTAGCAGATGCAGATAAAAATGATATTATAACGGCAATGGAGGATCTAAAAATCGCTGCAGACTTTGTTGGAGAGGCATCTATGGACATACTAAGGTCATCATCTAGGAATATGCTCACATCAGTAACCGCAAAGAGAGCATTATGGCTCAAACCATGGATGGCTGACATATCTTCCAAACAGAACTGGATAAAGATTCCGTTTGATGGCACAACTCTATTCGGTTCAGAGATGGATAAGGCTATCTCGAGAGTTACAGGAGGAAGATCGGGATTGATTCCCCAAGACAGACCACCTAAGAAAAATTTCGCAAACTTCAAGAAACCTCAGAATACTCGTTATAAGGAAGCAAGATCATATAAGCCAGGTCGTCAATTTAAGAGGAATTGGAAAAGTTCACAGGCATCTTTGGCCAGGTCCATCAAATCTAACATCCAGTCCTCAGGGCAGTCGAAGCAGTCCTTTTGAAACAACGCCCACCCATTTGTTTCCAGTAGGCTCAAGACTAAGGACCTTCAGGGACATTTGGGTGGAAAGAATTCCGGACAAGTGGGTAATCTCCACCATATCCAAAGGGCACAAATGGAAATTCCATCACAGACCAAGAGACAGATTTTTACATTCTACAGTCCCAAAGAATCCCCAGAAAGCGAAAGCATTGCTAGACTACATGCAATGTTTGCAGGCTCAAAATGCAGTGACACCAGTTCCCCATCAGGAGGAAGGTCAAGGGATCTATTCACATTTATTCTTAGTGCCAAAGAAAAGCGGAGGATTACGACCTGTAATCGACCTCAAGTATCTGAACAAGATGATTGTAATACCAAGATTCAAAATGGAGTCTCTCCAATCTTGGTTGTCATGCCGAACGACCTGATGTTATCCATCGATCTGCAAGACGCATACCTCCACATACCAATTCATCAGAAATATCAAAAGTATCTAAGGTTTTGTGTAAACAACATACATCGTCAGTTCTCCGCTCTGCCGTTCGGACTTTCTACGGCTCCTCGAACTTTCACAAAGGTTCTGGTAGCAGCCATAGCACAGCTGAGATTGAGGGGGATAAGAGTCTACCACTACCTGGACGATATCTTAATCCTGGCAGATACAGAAGAGAAACTCGAGTCTCACAAAAATCAGACAATACAATTTCTAACCGACTTGGGGTGGATTATAAACTGGCAGAAGAGCCAGTTAACACCTACCAAGGAAATAGTGTACCTGGGGGCGGCATTCAACACTCGGCAGGGAACAGTGTCACTTCCGGAAGAGAAAATATGGAATTTAAAAAAAATAATAAATCAGGTTCTTCAATATCCATCTATGTCGGCCAGACAGTGTCTACAAGTCTTGGGGATGATGTCATCTACTATCCCGATGATCAAGTGGTCGAGGTGGCACATGAGACTGTTTCAGATGAACTTTCTCTCCCAATGGAACCAAACTTCCATGAACCAGAAGATAAAGATCTCAATCACATGCAGGCTTTCTCTAGTATGGTGGACAAAGACCAAGAATCTGAGCCGAGGTCACTCTTTAAGCACGTATTCTTGGATCACGATTACATCGGATGCAAGCCAGATAGGATGGGGAGCGAATTGTGGTCAGAACTGGGTTCAGGGTCGATGGCCGAAGACGGAGAGCAGAACAGTATCCAATGTGTTGGAGGTCAGAGCAGTGGTCAGGGCAGTATATGCATTTGCTCAGAAGATAAAAGGGTCTGCCCTGTGTATACAATCAGACAACCGAGCCACGGTGGCTTATATACAAAAGCAGGTGGGTACAAGGAGTGTCACATTATTGAAGGAGCTGGCACCACTGATGTCATGGGCAGAGGAGAACCTTCTAGCAATCAAGGCGGTTTACCTGCCGGGGAAAATGAACATTCAAGCGGATCTGTTGTCCAGAAGACTTTTGGACAACAACGAGTGGCAGTTGAACAGGACAGTGTTCAAGCAAATTATACAATTATGGGGACTTCCACAGGTGGATCTCTTCTCATCCCACCTCAACAATCAGTTACCTATATTCTTCTCGAGACATCAGACTCCGAATTCCAGCGGAGTGGATGCTCTGGCGATTCCATGGCAATCATCGATGGTATATGCATTCCCTCCAGTGCCACTACTACTAAGATTCTTGAAGAAACTACAGACGGAGAACGTTGTGGCAATAGTAATTGCTCCCTTCTGGCCGAAGAGGCCCTGGTTTCCCCTGCTGTCCAGCATGTCGGTATGTCCTCCAATCAGGTTACCAACCTTACCAGATCTGTTGTCACAGGAAGGTCTCTTTCACCAGAATCTGGAAACTCTTGCCCTAACGGCCTGGAAGTTGAAAGGAGGATTCTGTTAAATGCTGGATTCTCATCGGCAGTAGTAGAGACCCTTCTAAAGGCTAGAAAGACTTCAACTAACAAGTCTTATCATAGAGTATGGAAGAAATTCATTGATTTCTCTACAGACAGGGGTATAGACTTTCTTTCTCCATCCATTCCTCACATTCTGGACTTTATACAGACAGGAGTAGACCTAGGCCTAGGGGTTAGTACCCTTTAGGGGCCAGGTGTCGGCAATATCAGCACTGATAGGGAAAAGACTGTCATCAGACAGATTAATTCAACAATTCTTCCAGGCAATGTTGAAGATTAGGCCTCCTATAAAGAAAATCATGCCCTCTTGGGATCTCCCGCTAGTATTAGAATACCTGTCTTCATCAACATTCGAGCCGCTTCATGCATGCTCCATATGGAATCTAACATTGAAAGCTACTTTCCTAGTGGCGATATCTTCTGGCAGAAGAGTGTCGGAAATTCAGGCATTAGGGGTCCTGGATCCCCATCTTATTTTCTTTCCCGACAGAGTGGTCCTCAGACCAGTACTAGACTTCCTTCCTAAAGTGGTATCCGTGAAACATTTGAACCAGGAATGGACACTACCATCCTTTCCTGCAGAGGATGGCCAACCAGATGGTCACCCATTAGACATTTCAAGAGTTTTGAAACAATACATCCTTTCTACTCAGGCATTCAGGAAATCAAATCACCTATTCATCTGTCCTTCAGGCCCTAGGAAGGGAAAAGAGGTGACGGCAAGGACTATTGCCACTTGGATTGTGAGATTAATCAAAGCTGCTTATAGGGCAAAAGGGACGGTAGACATACCATGTACTTCAGCTCATTCAACAAGAAGTGTCTCAGCCTCTTGGGCAGCATCTGCTGGTGTTTCCCTCACTACAATTTGCAAGGCAGCAAATTGGTCTTCACCAAATACATTTATTAAGCATTATTGTATTGATCCTTCTGTGTTAACAACTGTGAATTTTGGTAAAAAAGTTTTGACTTCGATTTGATAAATGAGTTTTTTGCATTATACCCACCCGTCTGGTATTTAATTTGAATGCTAGTTATATCCCAGGAAGTATGACGACATGGAGATATCAGGAAAGCAGAAAATTTGTACTTACCTTGGTAATTTTCCTTTCCTGATGTAACTCCATGTCGGCATACGACCCACCCATATTGCTCTGTAAGTGTTTGAGTGCTATATACAAGAATGAGGCTCTAGGGGTCATGACCTTATTTATAGTTTTGTATGGGTCCTATAGGGGTTAAGGGGGAGGAGCTAACCCAGGAAGTATGCCGACATGGAGTTACATCAGGAAAGGAAAATTACCAAGGTAAGTACAAATTTTCTGCTTTCCCTGCTGTCAGCTTGTGACTGATTATCATTCACCTGTGTGGGAATCTGCATGTCTGCTCCCATTGGATGACCTCAGTATAAAGATCTGCTTCCTGCAGGGTTTCCTTGGGTTTTCATAGCTTCAGTGTAAGCCAGTCTTGCTGTCGCTTTAGCCCCCGATCGTGTTTCTTGTTATAAAGATACTTTGCTGGTCTTTGCATCATATATTGGTTCATTGCCAATATATATGCATACCAGCACGTTTATTATTTTCCTTGTATTTGTGTTACGTGATACATCAGTGTCGCTGATGTATACGTACACGAACTGTTTATATCCTGTGTGCAGTTAGTCAGCTTTCCAGCACGTTTTGGTAGGTTGCGCGTACCGTGACCACCCGTGCTGAGGTAGTTACCCTGCTCCTGGTTCTGTTTGTGGATTGCGTTCATCTCTGCGAAGAGATAACGAATCCTTCTGAATCCTGTTCTGTTACTGTTTGTGGATTGCGTTCATCTCTGCGAAGAGATAACGAATCCTTCTGAATCCTGTTCTGTTACCGTTTGTGGATTGCGTTCATCTCTGCGAAGAGATAGCGAATCCTTCTGAGTCCTGTTCCCTGTATTACTCTAGTCCTAGTCAGCGTTCCTGCTTATGTCATATATCGGTTCATTGCCGATATATACATATGTTAGTCAGACGTTACAAATAGTTTCATTGATAGCTGTAATTGTAATACGCTAGGAAAACACTTATTGTATATTTATCTGTGTTACGTTCATCTATCTTGATCCTGCTGTTTTCTGACTGTCCTGTCCTGTCTTTGTGAGGCACGCCATCGCCGCAGCGCATTGGCTGCCTCATTCCAGTCTGTCTGGTTTTGGACGCTTGCTGTCGCTAAGTAGCCGCTAGCTAGCAAGCGTTCATTCTGTCTACCTGTCCTGATCTCCTCAGTTCTGGTTTATGCGCTCAGCGCTACTTTGCGCTGAGACGTTATAACGAAAGCATTGTTTGTGGCTGTCAGATCTGCACCGGCTCTGTGCGCCACAATCTCCTATTGGAGTCTGTCCTTCCCTCCACTATACTAGGGATAGCCTGTTTCCTTGTGCTAGTGTGTGTACCTCCTCCACGCCAGCTCATGCGTTGCATGCTGACTGTGGAGAATACACCACCAAGCCTTACATTATGAAAAACCCCATTACCAATCCCCATTGTGGGGGGGATTCCCAGAAAGTATGACACTGTTAATTATGGTTCGTGTTCCTTTAAGAAATTTGAAGAACTTAGCTCTGAAACAGAAAATGAGTTTTTCTCTGAATGTGCCAGGTTCCTGACCAATCCTGATCTCCAAGCGACTCCTGTTTCAACCTGGGCACTCCAACTAAGTTATATTTTGTTTAAAGGGGAATTATTCCAGTGGGCATTTGATGTTCTCAATCATTCCAATTTGAAAGAGAGACCACTGGAATTTCTAGCGTTTGTGATCCATAACTGGTTGCGCATAGATCCATTGCCTTTTCCTCTTAATGAACTCCTGGCAGCAGG